>NC_060167.1:29098726-29159897 GCF_021292245.1 Micropterus dolomieu
GGATCAAAAGGAGTAAAATGCATTGAGGCCCTGTTGAATTGCAGAGAAACTGGGCCAAAAAAAGCTCTGACACGTTTGATCATGACGCTTCATCTCTGTTTCCCATTTCGTCTTATGAACTGCAGATTGTGTCTACAGGGTAATCTTGAATGCACTTTTGAACATATGGTATTAAGTAACTTGGCATGTGCTACAGTAACTGGAAGAAACTTCATGATGTAAGCTCAGAAAATCTTTACAGTTATCCTCCCCCTCCCCCCGACCAACAAATCTTTCGGCAGATACAGGCAGAGGAGGAAGGGAAGGTGCTGAGGACAACAGGAGAAATAGGGCACAGAAACGGCACAAAGTAAGTAGTGAGAGGAGGAGTGGAGGAACATTTTTTAAGACTGTTCTATCCAGGCTTTGAAGTTGTGAAAGGATGGAAGCTCTTTGCTTTACTTTTCTTCAAAGACTTCATTTCCACACACACACACACACACACACACACACACTTTTGGGAGGCCTGGGATAACAATGTCAGCCTCCTCACTCTTTTGTCTTTGGTTTGCCCAAATAATGAGAGCTCTGTACTCTACAGAGTCCTACGATACAATTTCTACCTGCCACCCAATATCTGCCTCACTATGACACTTACACTACATCTTTCTATTGTTAAACCAGGAACTTCAATGACTCAAAACGATTCCAACGTCTGTAATAACCAAAGAAACTGAACCGTAACAACCACATTCTTGTTCATTTGTTGAATATATTATTTTATTTTAACATCATCATCATCATCATCATAGTTTAACTTTTAATTTTCCCTTCATTCATTTAAAATGATCACCTCTGAATGTACACATACTGCAAACTGTCAAAAATATACAAACAAATGCAGGCTTGTGCTATAGTCTGGTCAAATGTCTAAAAAACAGTGGCACTGGGGGAGAGAAAGAGAGAGAGAAAGAAAGAGAGCGAGCAAGAGAATAAAGGCAGGAGAGAGAGAGAGAGAGAGAGAGAGAGAGAGAGAGAGAGAGAGAGAGAGAGAGAGAGAGAGAGAAACATTGAATCCGGTAAAGACATGCACAGCATCATCGTGAGCACCGGTGATCCAGGTGCTCGGTACTTCCATGGGATCCTCGTGGAAAAGTACATACATTTCATCATCTGACAGTGCGGCACAAAATGCCAGTCACATATCAAATCAAAAACAAAATGTCGCTCATTAATGGAACTGTTAGGCACATCATTGTTTTTTATGGTTTTACATTTTCTGGAAAAGTCTGAGTTACTGTAAATGTAGAATGCTTAACCAAAAACAAGAAGAAGAAAAAAAGAAACATACAATAAAAAACAAACAAAAAAAAAACACTTAAAAGTCGTTTTGGAATCAATGTCTTGTTAGTAACTCAACATTGTTAAGTGTGTGTGTATGCGTGTATGTTTGTTGTCTAGTGTGTGTATCTATGTGTATCTAACTGGGTGCATTTCTGTAGAACCAAGTGGTAATGGGAGTGAGTACTTGAGGTGTTTTGTGGATAGAGGCTGTGATTGGCTGTCAGCCGTCCAGTCAGATGCTCAGGTCTTTGGGGTTATCCTTGTAGGTCTTCTTGGGCTCAGGGAGCGTTGGCTTGGATGAGCGACTGGTGTCGGTCTTGAGCGCCCTGAAGTACTCTCTCACCTTAGCCTCTACCAAATAGTCATCGTCCTCTTCGTCCTCCGAGTCATCCCTTCTGGAGCTCCTGACTGGGGAAATATCTCGTCCAAGGCTGCGTGTACGGTACTGTGGCAAGGGGGTACTACCTCGACTGGCGTAGCGCCCATCCCTCACCGTCCTCTCAGGTGAGCGCCCCCTCAACAACGAGCTGTACTTCTTATAGGCTGAATCGGAGTCAGGGGTGCGCACTCTGGGCAAGGTGATGTCTCTGTAGGCGTCTCTCTGGTTGCGGGATGCCAGGTCACTCAGCAGGCCGTTCCCCCTGTAGGCTGTCTCCATGGTGTAGGCTTTCATCAGCAGACTGTCCTCCCCATACAGGCGCTCCTCCCTGTGCAGCGTTGAAAATGTGGCCTCCCTGTTCAGGCGGTCCAGGGCTGGGGGCTCACGGAGGATGCTGTCCTCAGAAGGGAGGCTGAGTTCAGGAGTCTTGGGTGGCTCCTTCAATACGGCCTCATCCCCGTTGGGCTTCTCCATGCTGCGGCTCTGTCTCTCTGGGGAGGTGTACCGGCGGTAGGGGTCTGATGAGTGGGCGTGACGTCTGGTGGGGGAGTGGTACCGAGAGCGATGGGGGGACCTGTGGCGGTGAGGCGAGCGGTGAGGCGAACGGTGGCGTGAGCGGTAAGGAGAGCGGTAGGGCGAGCGGTGGCGGTTATGAGAGGAGGAGTGTTGACCGTGGTGCCTCTCAGGTGAGCGGCCGTGACGGTGTTGTCTGTGATGGCCATCCAGGGTGTTTTCTGCACTGCGTGACCGGCCGTGCCCCTTGTCAGGCGAACGGTGGCGGCGGCGGTGCCCGCTAGAATGGTGACGGTGGCCGTCACTTCCCTTGCCATCCTTGGACTTTCTCCCTGGACTTTCTCCCCTTGTGTTTTCTCTTATTGGGAGAGCGGTGGCGGTGGTTGGAATGATGGTGCTTGCCGGTGCCGGTAGAGTGGCGGGTCGGCTCCTTCTTGCTCCGGGATGATTGTTGGGGTTCTGGTGGGTAGCTTGACTCCAATGGCGCGTTGGTTGAGGGCATGGCGCTCACTTCCGCAGCGTTTTGTAACCCTGAGGCTGGGTTGGCTGCGATGCTGTTGTCGGGGCTGCCGTCTGCAACACAGTGTGACAGACGAGGGCAGGGGTATCAAACATGCATCTAGACTCTAAAAGCTCCTATCTGCTTTCACATTAATCATGCTAAATAACTCAGACATGAAGATTAGAACATTTCCAATGGAAGCCATTCTGATGTTAATGCCAGCAAAGACGGCTCGATGGCACATCCAATGGGTGAAACAGTAGTGTAGCTTACACATGACAATAAAAGGCAGTGACACAAAGGCAGCCATTGCTTGAAGAGACTTGTTACCAACAACAAAGGTCTAGCTGGGGTCATCTCTCTGAAGCAGAAGAGGACTTCGCTGGTCGGCCAACTGGACTGGAGGCTGGTTACAGTCAGTGCCAACGTGCTGCATGTTGATGATGCTGCTTGATTGAACTGATTAGCCATGCTCTTTCATGCACTGCCATGATGCCAGACACTTTTTTAATGTTTAAAGCAAATAAAATGCTCAAGATGAGATCCAAAAACTATTGCTGTATTGCTGTAACAATGTGTGCGGTATAGGCGGCATTTTGCTAAGACATGGAGAATTTATTAGGAAATTCACCCTGATAGTCTAGTAATCGTCTACATAAGCAGCCACCCCAATGCTTAGTTCCTTATCAGGTTCTTAAGATTAATCCTTACAGTTTTTCTACTCAGTTCTACTCTAAATACGTCTTCAGGTCTGCATTTTAAGGAAAGACTACAAACTGCACAAACTACAGCAGAAAACTACTAATAACAAAGAGGGTGTCCTCTGATGGTCTAAAGTAGTGTGAATTTTAAGCTATTAAAATTTTAAGCTACACTCATTTCACCTTTAGACTCGTTGCTCAAAGGTTAAACGCAACTGGCGCAGATGTATGCATAAAGTATCCATAACAGCGGCTACGGCAGTACTGGCAATGCATTTTGGATGAATGGATTTGTACGCATGGATTAGAGCACTGGCATGGGTGAGTTGAGGCCACACCACACAGATCAAGATGGAGAAAAAGAGAGACAAAGAAAAAGAAAGACAGGAAGTGGGAGGGAGAGCCAGACGACAGGGGAGGACAGTTACAAACCGTGGTCTGATTTTGGAGGACAGAGGCCTCCCCCATCTTGTCATTTCTCATACATGCAGTGAGATGGGAAGCGACCATCCCTGAAGGAAGACAAGAGCCCAGCGCAATACGGGAAGAAAAAAAAAAAGAAAAAAAGACAAAAGCACAGGGTTTAGATCGCTTGGAACCAACTTGAAGAAAGAAAAGGAGAATTATTGTGTTGATTTTCAATGAAAAAAAAAAGTGTTTATTTGATCATTGAGTCATTCAGAATAAAGAGACAGTCCAGGAAATTGCCCTCACCCTTCAGTGGAAACCATCAGTTACAGAGAAAAGTCCTCAAACCAAGCGCACACGCACTCAGACACAATAACCCACACATACCTAAACATGTGGACACAGAAGCAGCAGAAACCCAAACCCAAAAAATAAAGACAGTGAGAGTTGCACACCCACAACAACGGCGTATGAAGCAGTTTTACATTGCTGACAGAAATCAAAAGGAATACTGGCAAGACTGTCAAAGGTTGTGCCAACTAAAAAAGTACAAACAATGATCCAAAATATACAAGTTCACATGATGTCATATAGGTGCAGGTTAAGACGGCACATTCTTAGCGCAAATAAAATTACATTGATGAACTTTTCAGGCAGGCAAATGAATCTCCACTTTAAAAAAAAAGTAACAAAAATCCCCCCCAAAACATTAATGATGACTCGTGACTATCAATCAAAACAGGTCAATACGATAAAAACAAGAAACGCTCCATAAATATTATGGAAAATAGACAACAGAAGGGAGAAAAAAAAAAGACAAGTTCATGCAGCAATAGACTTTTATCCATTAATATGTGGCTTCGACTCACGGCTCTGTACATGGAACAAAAATACTTGCCTCTATTCTTTTAATCACTGTACAAAACGTCTATATAATTGGAGCAACTCTTTTTTTGAATGGGGATGGGTGGAGTTCCTATCGTCACAGCTTTTGAATGACATTAACAGTGGGTGCAAATAAAATCCATGGATTAGTGAGTAATGTCAAGCACAGTATAGTGAGATGTTCTCTCTTCGCAATACAGTTCTCACTCAAAGAGTTCAGTAGCTTACATTCACCTTCAATAAATATCATAAATACGCTTGTGTCACGTCCTAACCAAAGCTGCGAGATGTCCGACATTATCGTGGGATGCATGAGTTTTCTTTTCCTCTTAACGCTAGATGAGTGTTTAATGAGGATTTGGAGCACTCAATATTACTTCTTACCCACAAGAAACATTGATTTTTACTACTCTGGTCATTCAAACCACCCTGTAAACAGTTTCTGATTTCATGTGGCACTGACATCAGACCCACCACCTTTCTGTAAAGTCCCAGCAGAGTGCTTTTGCTCAGTGGCCAGAAGGTGAAAAGTGACAGCGGGATGACATGGAAACAGAGAGCAGGTGACAGCAGGAGGGGGTAACAGCACCCACAGGAGCACCTCCACCCCTGCTCCCCTCAAAATCCCAAAGCCCAGGAGTGACCTCCACCAGAAAGACACCCAAGACAAACCAACCCCCTCCCTGTCCCTGGTGGGTTTGTCCCAGGGATGGGTGAAGGGTCCTGGGAGGGCAATACAGTTATTTCCCCTTCGACCCACAATCGTCCACTGGGCGTCCCCCAGGCTCAGGGTGTGAAGATGGGGGAGAAGGGAATGTTTTCGTAGATTGACCCACCATATTCAGGCACAGAGCCATCACCCCTCTTGAGCACCAGATGGGCGTTCCGGCCTCCACTCTTGATGAGCTCAATGGCCCGCGCGTGCTTCATGCCCTTGGTGCTCTCGCCATTGATCTCAAGGATTTCATCGCCGACCTGTGGAAAGGAAGAAGACCGGGAAGGAAAGGTGGGAGGCAGAGAGGAGAGACAGAGTTACAGGTGAAGATAGAGAGGGAGAACGGGGTAAATCAGAGGGGAAAGGGAGAAATAGCAAAAACCAGAAAAAGGAGAGGAGACAGCAGTGCAAGACAGAATGCGGAAAACAAGTGACAGTGGGGAAAGAAAGTACACAAGAGGAAAGATGAGAGGCACGAAGGTTCAAAGAGACACAATGACAGCAGAAAAGAAGGAAAGGGAGGACAGATTGAGCAGAAGTTACATATCACTCTCAACTCTGAACACTCTGATCTGTAAACCGCACAGTAGAAACATTTTTTTTTCAAAATCAACAGTTTCCAGAGAGGGCAAATTGCATCGAAAAGCAGCAACTGAGACACAGAGAGAGGAAACTGAGGAAATCAGGAGCCAGAAGAAACACTTTTTGCTTCCCGATTCTTTGCCTCCACGCCTCAGGTTATCCGTCAGTGCTGTCTGCGCCGAGGGAATACCTCTCTGGCAGAATATGGATCTCTCACTGACACCTCTCTCTGCCTCACAGAGCTGCTACTATTAATATCTCTGCTAACAAGGTGCACAAACATACATGTATGTATTCATATAAGCATGTACAAGTGCATACAAATACATGCACACCCTACACACTTCCTAACTGTAGCATAATAACAGATATCAAAAACTCCCTTATAGCTCTCACATGCATACACAGTCAGCGAACAGGCTGCGTATGTCTCCCATGCAAAGAGGGGAGAATCCATTAACCCTGCGGGGACGTGCTACTGGTTTACGCAATTAATCAAAATAAAGGTTAAATATTACAGATTCATGACAGCTTCTGTAGCATGTATGAATGGCACTTTACAACTTGTAGAGACACGTTCATTAATAAAAAATGGACATGTTCTGCCAGCAGGTATGCGCCATGACTGCAATGTTTGTGTGCCTTGTGTTTTGATACTGCACTCACTCAATGTGCCCTAGCCTGTAGGCGACCGTGTTTATATTCAGCAAAGTTTAGTTTGCAGTAATTGGGGGTACATTGTGCGATAACATAATTCTGATTAGTGTAAAGTTTATGTGGGAGTATAATCACGTCTCTCACACAGCTCATTCATACTGGAATCCTACTATTCTTCATTTACTTCATTCATTTTCAAGGGACTTAAATATTTTCTAAATCAAAACAATATTAAAAAGTACTACAGAGAATTAGTATTGCCCTTCCACAAAGTTGAAGACTTGTGAGAGACATCACTAGGGGTTATTTTTTCAAACTTTAGAAAACTCCTCCAGGACAGAATATATTATACAACTGTTTTCAGAGGCTGGGTATTACTTCCTAGAACAGGAGTGCCACTTTAAAAAAACCAAACTCTTCGGATATGAAAGTTACAAAGAAAACAAAGCATCTTCTATTTGTCTAAATGGGGCCTAATAATTGGAAACATTTGATGATTTTTGGTGTGTGAATGCGGTTAGTACACTGTTTCTTTACCCTCATATTTCCGTTGCGGACAGCTGCTCCGTCCTCAGCAAGCCTCAGCACGTACAGGTCCATGTTGTATTCTCTTCCTCCCCGCAGGCTGAAGCCAAAGCCTTTGTTGTCTCGCTCCAGGTCCACTGAGTAGAACTCAGCATCCTGATGAAAACAGACCACACACACACACACACACACACACACACACGGAAAGAGAGGGAGAGAGAAAGACACATTTGCATCAAGGTTTGTGATTCAGATTTGAAGTGTGTGTCTATCCTTTGAAGTGGGCTTCTATTTCAGGAGCATGGGACAAATGCCACCTTCAGGAAAGTCACACCTTTTTAATAGTTGTGCCAGACCCTCTGAATGTATGTGTGTGTATGTGTGTGTACATGCATATGCTCAGGTGTAAGGATGCTGAATTATTGATGCCTTGGGCTCTGGATGGACAAAGAGAAAGGATACAGGCAGAGAGGGAGTGGGGATGGGTGGGGGGGGGGGGGGGGGGGGGGGCACCACAAGGACAGGCAGACAGCCACAGCAGCTCCTGTCTTCACGCCCTCCTAATCTCCTCTGCTGAGGGATCAATGCTATCTGTGAGAGCAATCTCCACACCGCCAGATTAATTCAGCAGCGAACACAGTGGACTGAGGGGTTACTTTGCAAAGCAGACAGGCTTTCCTTAATGCATGGACTCTGATAACGGCAGCAGGTAGACGTAAAGGGAAAAATAAAAACAGGCACTTTGTTTGTCCTTGGGAAGGTGGGTGGGTGGAATGGTTGATGCACAAAGGGATGGAGGATGAATAGATGTTTGGGTGCTGGTACAAGCTGGATGGATGTATGCAGATTGGACTGCAGATTGCCGGGGTGCTCGATGGAAACATGAAATGAACGGATGTATGAATGAAGCGACAGGTGAATGGATGATTGGAGTGTCCTTCCTTACCTGAGGTGAGACTTGCTGTGTTGGGGGTTGGGGAGGAGGGGCTTGCGGGGCTTTAAATTCAAACGATTCCTGTTTTGGTTTGGTGTTGAGCCTGAGACAGAAAGAGAGCAGTCAGTGTGAAATGTTTAAGGGTCAATCAGTCAGAGACATAACACATTTTAGGCATTAAATGAGGAATTTAATCTGCACTACTTTTGACACTTCATCTGAAAAACCCAACGTTCTACTGCCTTTTTAAAAGGACTATACTGTACAAAACACTCAATTTCCCAGTGTGCCCCTTACCTGGCCTCAGGTGCAGCCTGTTGCTGAGGTGTGTGAGTGGTGGTTATAGTGGCGATCTTCTCCGCATTGGTCAACAAAGATGCATTTGATGACTCTGAGGGAGAGTGAAAAGAAAAAAAGTAATAGTTGTTGAGATATTTCAGTCTAGACCAAAAGGCAGGAACCTGTCTGCCTCATGCAAACATAAAACTCTTCTTGCTACACTGAGTAAATCTTACTGACATTTGCTTTTTCCATGGAGCTCCTAATTTCATACATTAAAATTTCCATAAAAATTACTCCAACAGAAGTGTCCCTGGTGTCCTGGAAGACACTGTGTAATGGAATTAAATCTATATTTCAAATGTGAAACATTTTCATTTTTTAGCGCGAGCGCTGGTGTAGACAAGCGTTAGCCGACCCACAGGGACCACCACTAGCTCCACAGCCTCCAGGCTTCCTCCGCCACCAAGATCTGGGACACCCGAATTATGCGGCGCATTTTCTGTTTCTTTTCCAAAAGGTATACATCTCACTGCAGAATGAAACTCCCTCCTGTCTGCCTGTGAAATGTCAAACAGGAAACATACACACTTGCAGCCTCTAGGGATATAAAAGCTCCCGGTTACTCTGTCTTTTATCTCAACACTGATTCAATCATTTTGTGTTATCAACGAATAATGCTGGGCTGTAACGACATAAACAGAGCATCATTACACCACTCCTGTCGCATAAAGAAATCTTTCTTCTCCTTAACAAGCTAATCTTTCTTGGCCATTTACAGGTATCCTTTATTTGATTACAACTCTCCACTCCACTCTTCTTCTCCTACTCGCTATTCCTCTCACGGTCACTCCCCCCAATCTAGTCATCTCCTCCACTTCCACCAGTCTTATTGGAGCCTCTTGACTTAACTCTTCGATTGTCCATTGTCCATGAGGTACAAAGTTAACTAATAATGCTGCAGCACTGGTGGGGGCAAGCTTAATTTTCAGACTACGTTAATGCATGGGTGTATGCGAATGTGGATCAACCCCGAACTGTGGTACAAGTTCACAATATTTTCTGTTGCTAATTTCTCCCTTTCACAGCCTCAAATTTGTCCCTGTAAACCCCATTCGCCCCTCCATCTGTTTATTTGCATAACCCACTACATCCATTCTGCTGCGTCTCTCCATTTCTCTCTCCTCTGACTGTTTTCTGTCTGGAAATTAATCGAATAAGCTCCGTTTCTCTCTGTCTTTCCGTTCCGCTCGCGACCCACTGCCTCTTTTCTCCCCTTTCGCTTAAAAACATTCATGGCACACAGAAAAAAAGCACTGAGCTGTTTCTGTAATTTCTCTCTGGCCCTGCCAATATGCCCTCCCACCCTTAACAGACCGAGTTACAAGTTACAGGTACAATCAAAATGAGAAATTCGGGAGAGAGGAAGAGGAGCAGAGAGCCAAAGAAGCCGAATAGAGATAAGAGAAGAGGAAAAGCTGTACTACACATTATACCCCATGTTTTGCTAAAAAATGGCACATCATATCACCTAAGGCGCGTCTCTCTCCCTTCTCGTACAGGAAGCAATAAGGTGTGCTTGGTCTACGCCTCTCTGCTGCAGAGACACAAGCTTTGAGGAAGGCATTAGCTGTTTGTGCATGCATTACTGTGCACCAGCTGGAAGACTATCATGCCCGTTTTCCTTGTCATTGCAGAAAGATTGAGTATCAGTCACTACAAAACTCCATCTGTGTTCCCACACAGGGGAGACGTGAACCTGACTTCACCTCGGAAGAACCGATGGTATTTATTCATGTCAGAAAGTTTAGACAGGACTGATCCACACAAAAATAGGCATGCTCAGTCTTGTGTAAACAGAGCCAGAGAGAGCAGTCACTCAGAGACACAACTTAGAAACACAAGCCGCAATCTTTTCCTGTCACTCTCTGTGTCAGCCGGCGTCGGTTTGTTTGACACATGCACATAAACACAAACCAGAACTTTCCGATAAAGCATATCCGGTTATTTCTCTCTGACGCCGTCTCTCTTGTCTCTGTGTCTTTTTGGCAGAGCAATTTTGGCTCACTGTTCTCATCAACTGCTGTGCAAGAAAAGAAAACCTCTTCATCCATAGGAAGTGAGCTGGAAAGCAACGAGCGGCGGACAAATAGCTCCAATTTCTACAAGTGCGCAGGTTGACAGGGAGTATCGCCTTCCTTGCACACACACATACACTTAATTAAACAGTATTTGTGAAGCATGCCAGGGTGATCTGTCAGCACAAAGCAGCAAGAGCTCTCAGTTGCACAGCACAACACACAATGCGCACAAACTTTTCCTTAAAACCACTTTGACAAAAAGACATGCCCACATACATAGAGGATGTCTCACACACACACACACACACACATACACCCACATCTATCTATCATTTAAAAGTGCAGGCATGCCAAAGGCAGAAACGCAAAGGCTGAGAAAGTTCCCAAATATGGCCAAAGAAGCAGTTTTTTCAGCACTGCGCAGATGTTCTAGTGACTTTACACGCAAGTGAAGAAACTGTATGCTTTTTAACACTACAAGCAAACATAATAAATCACTCGGGAAAGTGACAACTCCAGTATCAGACAATGTAATAATTAGGGGTGTGACGAGATCTCGTAAGATTAAAACGTGACAAGATTTCTCACACAATTGACATTTTTCACAAGCTGCACTTTATCGGAGGAGCTTAAGTTAACATTTGTGTGGATTCGTGGTGAGATTTCTGCCTGATCACACATGTTGTTGGTTAGTTTCGTTTTCCACCTCCTTATCTCATCTTTACATGCAGTCCCAGCCAGAAGGTCTGAAGGGGATACTACCATATCAGCACAGTGGTGACGTTAAGCACAGCAGAGGGCAGGGCAGGGAAACATATTTAATCTCATTAAATGATGACATTAGTCTCGTTATATTATGACTTTGTTCACGTCAGAGAACACAGATATGTTGGATAGATTCCCTAACCATCTATTACCTATTCCTTACTCACCGTCTCCAGGAATGATGCGTAGTGTGACGGTGTTCCCGGCCTCCTTGATGAGGTTGACGATGTCAGAGTGGGACTTGTTGGTGATGGAGCATCCGTTCACGGCTAAGATGCGGTCGCCGACTTTCAGCTTCCCGCAGCGGTCGGCCGGGCTCCCCTCAATGATGCGCCCTATTTTGTGGGGCATGGCCACACATGCATTGCCAGCTATGGTCACCATTGACATGTTGTGATGCATGATATGGGGCGTGCGTGTTTGTGTGTATGGTGATGTTGGATTGTATTTTGAGAGAGAATGAGAAAGAAGGGAAAGGAGTAGAAAAAGAGGATCAGAAGGTTAAGTGGTTAAGTCCCAGACAGCCAACAGCCAGTCAAGCCAAAGTCACTTAGAGAAGCTGACCAGAAAAAATGCAATGCAAGCTTTGGCAAAGAAGGGAAAATGTGTGCACTTGGAAGAAATCTTGATTCTCTGTAAAGAGAATCTGTCATCCTCTAGTTCTCAGTACTTTTCCACTGGAAAAACTAAACTTAACTCCATGTGCAGTGTATTCGTCCTCCTCCACCCTCTGTCTCATCCTCTCTTACTTAAAGCTGCTTCAGCACCAAGTTTCTAAAACAGGTATCATTATTATTGAGAGTCCCTCAGCAGCAAAAAGCTAATAATGAAAAAACTGTGTTGTGTCGTCTGCATCCCAAATAACTGCACCTGAAGAAAGTTGGTGATGGCAAACATACATCAGAGCTGACATTACACCAACTACCCTGAGGTCTCTGTTTTCCTCCCTCTCTGTCTGCAGTCTAACATCAGTCACGGCAGAGAAAAGAAGCGTGCAATCACTCATTCTTTCTCCATCTTCTTATTCATTATTATTCATTTCTCCCTACAACCACGCTCCACTCTTTTTTCCCCCCACTGCAAACATGTCTAACCCCGACCTCTTCCTGTCTGCTTGACTGAATCTTGTTGTAAAGTATTAAGTGTTAAGTAGATGACGAGTAGAAAAAGAAACACTGAGGTGCTGTATCATTTCTAAACAAAATACAGTGCTTCTTCAGAATGGTCTGATTAGTTTCACTGCTATCAACCGATGCCATATTGGAAAGCCACCATTGAGTTTGAAACTTTCATGTAGAAAAATGGGTTTCCATTAGATTTTACATGTCAGGTCAAATCAAATCTGCTGGTCCGTGCTTTCTACTTTGGCCTGTGAAAAGGAGATTTGCCATTTTGTAAGGCAACCTGGAAAGTTGAGCATTTTCGGGCCTTTTCAGTCCACCCACACTGACAGATAAGAGCACAGAGACGAGTGGAATGCCATAGTGGTGTAGGCAGAAAGACATGGCAGCAGGGCAAAGAGTGCACTGCATAGAAAAGACACTAGTTTACAAAAAGCAAAGTATAGCCAATTTAAACTGCTTGATATGTGAGGATGTGTGAGATCAAAGGAATCATACTGCTAAAACTCAGATTTTATAGTATTTACCATCAGCTAAGTGATAAAAATAACATAAAAATATAGACAAGGTGATCTGGAGTCAGTGCATCGCTTGATCCTACGTTGTAAAATAAATAACTAGTATTCACGCTGATCATTTCCTGTATTTATCCTGCTTGCAGTCCTCATTCCCATTAACTTGTCATTAGGCTTTTAGTGCCAACCTGCTCAGCAGAAGCCATTTAAGTTCAGCTGAATAATACAAATGCCTTATGTAAGACCCACTTCACTTGTGATCAATTATGAAAGCCTTGTGTGAGTGTAGCAGCAGCTGCAGGCGAAGAAAGGGTTTCTGACAGGTTCAGACGAAAATGAGAAAGAAGAACCACTTCTTTGAAGAGTGTTGGTATTGATCTGGTGGGACTGTAAATAGCCAGAATCTGCCCTGATTGTCAGGCTATTTAGTTTTCAGTGGTTTTATGGAGGATACAAATGCAGCCCATAAAGAAGACAGGAAGATAAAAGGCCCCGGTGATGAGGAAAAGCTATGGTGTGTGTTTCATGTTTTGCTGAGTGGAAATGATTTCTTCAATATTTGCATGTGTAATCAACAACACTGTGCCTGAAGAGATTTTGTAACTTTTCAGAACACTCCAAACAGGAAAGTGTGACATCTCTTACCAAATGTGGTGCCAGCTTCAGGCCGCGACACAGAAGAGACAATGACGAAGCCGAACCCTTCGTTCTCGCCTCGGCGGATCTCTACGTCATAGGGCTGCAAGCCGGAGGAGACAGTGGAGGTGGTGTTGGGGGGCTGAGAGGAGGTAGTAGCGGCTGCAGCAGCGATCACGGCGTTGCCACTGCCCCCCGCCCCTCCGCCCCCTCCCCCGCTGCCGATGCCGGAGGTGGAGCCGCTGCCGGAGCTCACGGTATTGAGGGAGTTCTGGCTGCCCTGCGGAGTGCGCTTCCCCATCTCCTCCGTCAGGCTGGGCGCCTGGGTGCTGCTGTGGTGGGAGGACGCCGGCGATGGAGGCACGTCTCCCTCTGCTTTAACTACAGATGGCAGAGGAGGATAAGGTGAGAAAGACGCAGAGAGGAGATACTGTGGAGAACAACTTATTATATCATTACTTATAATGATTTATGGAAGGTTTAAAGAGGAACAAATTGTGGACAGGGTGGCGAGAGCAAACAGATTCAGGGGATGACACAAGAAGATCAAGATGAGGAAGAAGACAAACAAATAAACATTAGGCTAGCCAGTGTTACATAAGAAGTTCAGCAGATAACACAATAGAAAAAGCAGAGTAAGAAGCCGGTGAAGATAACATTAAAACTGTCAAGATATGACAACACCGCAAAATGTTACATCACCTGTACAATCTGGAAATAAAAAACTTTTCTCTCCTAACACAGCTAGTTTATGTTGATATGATAAAAGACAAGCCAGTAAGACAGCTCGGGGAGAAGAACCTCTCCAACAATCTCTGGTCTGATCTGTTGTGAACAAAAGATGAACTAAAGACGCCTGTTGTATCTGGACATTTCATTCCACATTTCATTTCCTGTGCAGCTGCTCAAGGAAGGCGCCTCATATTCCCGCTGCTGTGAGGCAGACGGGTAGCGGCAATACACTAATGTCTGGCCGGCGTCATCGGGCCGAAGGTTGACCACCCTCTCCATCATATTTATGGGCCTTTCTTTATCGCCTGCTGAGGAGCAGAGTGGAGCTGTGCAGAGCGATGAAATTGCAGTGATGGGAGGGGGCGTTTGCTTGCTGTAGCGGCCGAGCGCTTCCTACTGCTACACACTATTACAGAGGGAGGCAACCCCTGCACATAGTAAGCAGGTCCCCGGGCCCCTGATGGAACTGTGATGAAAATAAATGGAAACATGGCAACTGAATACTGTTGTACTCTAACATCAGAGGCTGTAATGATATAATGGAATCATATATCCTTAAGATTTTCATGAAATCAAACCCCATTTGACACTGTTACTGGTCTGCATTTTGACATTCAGTAATTAAAGCTCTATACAGACGTTTTCATTGTTAGTGTTGTAGTCTGCCATTCCCGCACTGAATTCAGGTCGCCTTCACATGTAAGACTGTAACTGGAAACAAGTCATGCATGTAGTCTGGGTTAATTTTACTTCAGCCTCACTGTTTACTGTCCACTCTTTTTACACTGTGTAAATGTTGTATTAAGTTACTGCTAATGCAAACTAACATCCCACTGTTGCTGTGTCACATTAAAGAGTTCAGCAGGTGAAACAAGAAGAGGCCTTTACTGTGAGGACGCCGCAGAAAACGCGATGCATTTGTCCCAGGTGTTATCCTAATCGCAATCGCTCATTAAAAATGTGCATTGCAAGGAGTGATGGAATGAAAAAGAAGCAGTCACTGTTAGATGAAGAGTTCGGTTGGAGTTACAGGCGACAGGCTGCACACCTCCAGCTTCTAAGCAAGGGAACCAACTTTCCTGCTCCCTGCTTTTGTGTGGAAAACTACTCACCCTGTGCACAGCCTGAAAATTAGATTGTGGTTGCTTGTGGCATGATGGAAAAAAGCAGATTATTGACTAACTGCTTTATTAAAACAACTTTAGTCAGTTATTACGTTGCACTGAAAACAAATACACCAGATGCTCTTCTGTTGTGTTTCTTGTGTTGCTTAACACGCTCGCTACCCTCAGAACTCTGGATCCTGTGTTATTAAATCACGCTCGCTGTTACCAAGGTAGCAACAGGGGCCACCAAATCAACCAGGACTGAAGATTTAAGTTCAAAGTGATTTATTGGTCACTCTGTCCCTGTGTCTCTAATTATTTGCCATAATTCACAAGACCTAACTTTGAACAGCTAACAGAAATTACACCCATATGGGAGTGGTTGAACATGGACCTGCCTTCCAGTCTCTAACAGTCTTGGCTGCTCCCTCATCTTAATTCCTCTTACCGGCGTAGCTGGTTTTGCGTCGCACAGTGAGGTTGACGTGGCCTTGCTTGGCAGCCTGCTGCATCAGTTGCACCACCAGCTGGTGCGACTTGCCCACCACAGCTGTGCCGTCTACGCATATCAGCTCATCGCCGGACCGCAGGCGTCCGTCCTCGTCTGCCGCTCCATACTTCACTATGTGGCCGATGTAGATCTAAAACACAAAGCAGATGGAGGAGACTTGTGAGACTCCGTGCACAAATCTAGATCATGAAAATATAAGCAAAGACTCGTAAAAGTTATGTGCTATAGATCGTTAAAATATGTATATGGAAAGGCTTCATCCACATACATACATTAAATAAGAATTCAAAGACAACTTTTACAGCAGGCATGAAGCTGGCATGCAGTACAGGTCTACTACCGTTTAAACCACACTATTACGTCTTTACTTTTCTTTTCAGCCTGCTACAGTTGTCACCAGAGCCAAGCTCTAAAGTAAATCTTTTTTCTTCAAAAAAACACAGTGCTGGCCAGTGAACAAGAACAACTGTGCCTCATTTAAGTGTGAGAGATGGGTGGCTTTTTTTTTTTCTTTTTTTTTTACACTGGATCAAAGAATCTGTTGTGTAGAAATGACTGATATGATTTTTACTCACAAGCTCAGAACAACCATAGGAGGAAGATAAATAAAAATAAAAAAACAGATCTGTTGAAAAACCATAAAGATGTGATGGGAATACAGCGCCCCTTTCGTCATTCAGGTTACTGAATCACTCTAGTTTAAATATTTCACAAAAATATAAAGTGAAAATTGAAAGGCAAACTTAGAGAGAATCAGTTATGAGAGATAACAAGAGTGGGAGAGAGACTCACCGGCTCTCCTGGCTCATTGCCTCCGAGGATCCTAAAGCCGAACCCTGTGTCCTTCCTCCACAGGAAAATGTCCTGCTCCTGGAAGTCTGGAACTGTAAAATCAACAAACCAGCGTTAACATTTCTGCATCAATACCAACAGCCAGCCCAGAGGACTTTCTGTGCCTGCACAAGTACATAGAGTTAAGCAGTAGAAATTAGCCATTTGGTATAACTCCCTCGATATTTATCACCCTATCCAGTTAAAACGTCATGCTCTAACTTTGTCATGAAGAGGGCTGCAGACAACGGTATGGCCAAAATGGATGCACCCATTGTTCTCAGGGTATCAAACCATTCTCCTGCTTGTGTCAACATGCAAATAATCTTCCTCCCAACTGTTCCGAGCTTTGTCACCAAGATAGCACTTTGCACAAACAATCTGTCTGGAGGCTTTGAGAAAAGAACAAACAAACAGATCCATCAAAAGATTAAAAGAATCTATTTTAAGAGCATAGGTAAAGAGCTTAAATAAACTATCAAAAGCTCGACAGGCTGACAAAGGGAATCAGAGCACCTTCATTCATTGGTCCCGTAATTAGAAATGATCAGGCTGAATATCCACTCTGATGTCTGAAATAGCATAGTTTTATTGTCTTTTCGCTTTTAAAATCATTTTCAGTGACGTTCCTACAGAGAGGACATTACTATTTGAATGGACTACACTCTTTCTTTTATGAAGTGATGTGTGACACGCAAATTCATTTCCGCGTATGTGTTGGAGAGCACTTCCCACCTGACAGAAGTGCTAATACATGCTGGAATAGGCTATATATTATTGAGCAGAGTATGGCTAGTTCACAGTCCACTCCCATCCACAGGAGAAAGAAGTGTGTGTGTGTGTGTGTGTGTGTGCGTGTGACTGTGTGCGCGCTTGTCACTAGAAAGGTGCTGTCCTTTAAAAGAGGCACTGCACTGAATGACAGCTCATGGTTCATGTCGCAGTGGAGATGAGGGGAGCCTCAGGGGGGCTAGGAGGAGCCAGGAGAGAGACGCAGCGAGGGTGCATGTGTGTGGCCTCATCCTGGTGTACACATGAGCTTCTTTGCTTTAGTATGTGTATATTTATTCACATATGCATGTATGTGCATGCATTTGTATGGTCGCAGCTGGGCTTGTACGGGCTGACAAACATGTACCTCTGAGCAAACTCCCAGGGCGATTTCTTTTTGCTCCAACACGGGCCACTGCTGCCAAGGCCACTAAAGCCACTAAGAGGCGGCAGGGTGGCAGAAGGCATAAACAGCCTGCTTCCAATCTGTTCCTTCGCTCAACAGTTAAAATCCCCGCGGAATGCAGCTATCTCTTCCAATCTATCACAACGCAGCCGTGGAGGAAGTGGGAGAGAAAGAGTCAAAGGCTAACTGTCGCAATCTGCACCTGCTCTCAGGAGGGGCCACTGCACAGTTACACTCTGCACCTGTCGATTAATGGATCCATAAAATATTCCCACAGTGAGGTAAGTGGGTGTAAAATCAATCAATATTTTACAAAGATGGACGGACGTGTGCAGAGCTGTGAGGGAGGACTGCAAATAACAAGCACGGATGGTTCAAACAGTGTGGAAATTAAACCGAGAACATGTAAAAACCAGACAATAATCAAAGTGAAGGCCAATAAAGCACAAGCGAGTTTTTTTCCCATCCTCTCTGGCCTAGATATTTTAGAGCAGGTTAATGCTGTGTGAGTTTTTAGGGGGTGAGTTCTCTGCAAATGGAAATCGTTCACCACATGGTGTGTTTAAAGACCTTGATCTTAGCAGAACTTTTTTCATTACAGCGAATGTTGCGTAGAGAAATGTCTCTGCTGTAGCTGAAGCCTGTGTGGGGTGCACACAGTTGGATGTTAGGGAGCTCAATGCAGCGTGAGGAAGCGGAGGATGTACACCTGCTGGTCAGCTCTCCTCCCTGTCCTTCTCTGTGTGTTCCTCTCAACTTTTCTAAATCTCAGAATCCCTTAATCTCCCAATGCTTGACCTTTCTCTTCTCCTAAAATTCATCTTTCATGTCCCATTGATATGCCTTTGTCGTTTCCTTTTCATTATCCTTTGTGCTCTCTTTGCATGTTCTCCCATTTGTACTGACAAAACTGTCTTCAGCAATTTAGAAAACCCTTGTTGAGACTCCATCACCTTAGGACAGGTAGACATAATCTCCCCTATAGTCTTGGTTTTTTCCTCTCTCCATTTCTATTGTTTACTTCCTTTTCAAATCAAACACTATTGTCCTCTCAGCCCTCCACGGCAGCTTGCCAACAGGCGTTTGCACTACTAGCCCACGCTCAGCACTTCTTTCCACATTCTTCTTCATAGGCATCTAAATAACGAAAATCCTTGACAAGTAGCGCCTGGGAAAGTGTTTATATGTTAAGGTTTCTCAGCCTTTACAGACTCCTGTATTTTATTTATTTTTTACTTGACATATCTGAGGGTTATTCTTTTTAATTGGAGCTATCCTTTGCCTTGGCGAGGCTAGACAAGAAGGAGGGGATTTGCAATCCACTAACATCCACTCCACTATTGCTGCTAATTATACGCCCATGTGTCTCTTAAGGGAAGTCTAGTGTAAAAGTGTGTCAATGGTGCCAGTGCCAACAATTGGACCAAAGTGGCATCTAGTAGCTTTTAAAGGACTGGACCAAGAACAAGCGGGAGAATGCTTCTAATGCTGGAAATGACAATAAAATCAATCCCAACTGTGTAGCTTTGAAGAACTGCTTTAAAGGAATAACTCAACATTTTTGGAAATACATTTATTCACTTTCTTGCTGAGAGTTAGATGAGAAGATTGCCAGTCTCATGTCTGTAAATATTAAGCTAGAGCCAGCAGGCTTAGCCCAAAGACTGGAAGGAAGGGGAAATAACTAGTTTGGATCTGTCCAGAGTAAAATCAATCTGTTTATTGGCTTTAAAGAAAAATTTTACAAATTAACATGTAATATCTGGTTTGTGTAATCCACACACAAACATAAATGTAAAAACAACAACAACAAAGCTAGCTGTTACCCTCTGCTTTCTTTCCTCTGTGTGCTAAGCTAAGTTAATTACCTGCTGGCTCTAGCTTTATATTTAGCACAGATATGTGGGCAGAATTGATCTTCATCTCTCAAGAAAGCAAATAAACGCATTTTCCCAAAAACTGAACTACTTACTTATATATACTTACGTATTTAAAAATTACATTTAATTTACTTAAATGTATATTCTACAATGCTATTGCCATGCTTAGTTCTATGTGAATCGATTTAGACAGTTTGCATGTGAGCAGTTCTCATATACACTAAGTGGCCTGTTTATTAGGCACTTTCCACCCCTCTCCAGAAACCAAACAGGAGCACCAATAAAGGTTGGGTCTTTGTTGCTTTAGTTTTAGAGTAGAAACCATTTACTTACATGCACAAGACTTATCTCTTATCCCAAATCTTGCTCCAAAACGTGCAGTACCCAACACACCCTGGGTCTCCCCCTGAGCCAACAGCCCCATGCAGCCCGCATCCAACCGTCACCAAAAATTAATATACTTACGCCTACTTTCATACATGCTCCTGGACTGGGCCCAAATCTTAAAGGGGTCCGGTTTTCTCTGGATGGTCCCGTCTGCTGGGGAGTCCTGGGGCGGCAGGCCTGGCAGGGGCTGAGAGGGGGGTGGGGGAGCGATGCTCTCGCTGAGAGCGGGGGCCAGGGAGTGCAAGGGTGAGTCTGTGTGGGTGCTCCGGTGGCTGGAAACGCTATGCTGGGAGCTGCTCTGACTGTCCTTTCTTGACAACTGCTGTGGAAGGAGCAGATCAATATCATTTGACAATTGAAAGTCCTCTGTGTCGGTACACCTGTGAACATGGAGGTTGAACTAAGAGGCGACAAGACAGGTGGAGACAAAAATAAAAAAACTAAAAGGTTATTGAACACTCAGCAGAGGAAAGACAACGGGAAACGGGGGTTGTCATTTGTGAGAGGAGAAACAGTGGGATGATAATTTAAATACATACTTTTTTGTGGATTAGAGTTAAAAAAAGATTGAAGATTGCTACTCCTTGGGGCAAAAGGAAGCAGGAGTGTATAAACATTGTTGTGCTGCTACCTTATTCAACGTGAAGAACAATCACGCTGTTAATTATTTTAGCATACAAAGGGGAGAAAAAAAAAAGACCTCAATGGTTTCTCATGATTAAGTCATTCAGCTGTGGGAGAAGCAACTGTGGCTCAACTTACAAGGGTACATTGCCTATTCCTTTTGTTTAACAGAGTGGAATGTATTAACAAGGAATTGCATCCACTGCTGCATATAGAGATATTCACAGTGAATAAAGCACTGGTGGGGTTTGAAACGAAGGAAGGGTTCTACTGGTGAAGAAATGTTAAACTCATAAACTCATAAATTGCCACTGGCCCCTCAATAACATGGGCACTTAAGCACCTGCTCAAGGATTTGAGGGGAGTGGTGCTTGAGCAGGGAAAGGCACATACAATCCTGAGCTCAAGCATGCTGCAGGTACAAGTAAAAATCCTTTCTGTCATCAATGTCACGATATCTTTCTTTACAGCCCCGACTTCCCCGTTACGCTGTCAATTTCAAAAAGAAACCAGCAAAGGGAAAGGGTTACAGACAGATCATGGGAAAAAAAGGAAGATATTTTAAGACACTAAGAGAAAATGACAGCAGTTCAGTCTCTTCACATCATGTGACCTCCCAGTACTTCGGATGCAGTGGACAAAATTACACCAGTAAGGGGCGGAGGCAAGCAGCTCATCTGTTCTCAAATATCAAAGTGTTTGGCCTTCAAAGTGCAGCCATGTCTTCAATAAATTCAGACTCATTACTCCCCGAATCAGCCTCCTACACCTCTGCAATTCATGTTTATATTCATCATCCTTGTTAGGCATAAAAGAAGCTTCACACTTTAACAAATATTAAGTACGAGCTGTGGATCGAGCTGGAATGCTTACTTTACCAGTGTTATGAAGGTTATAACCTCACTGGGTTGTGTGGAGAAATAAAAATCTATGGATTCATATATTTACACACACATGCGGGCCATGTTTGGTGCTAAAGTCAGACCTAGGGTCACATGCTTTCCTCTCACAGCAATTTTTTTTGGTCACTTTGATTCCAGCAAACAAAATGGCACCTCCATTAGCCAATGAGGCAGCATTTCTTCTTGTTTCTCTCTCAGTTTGATGCACAAAAAAACACAACCCAAATCTGATTCCCCTTTCAAATGAAAACAAATCTCTTGTTCTTGATGGATCTATTCGATTTGACCTTCTGCAGTCATTGTGTTCTCCCTCTGCGCTCCGGGACTGGTCTAATACATTGGTTTCTCCTGCTCGAATAACATATTAAGGAGACAGAAGATGGGATGGAATGAGGGGTTGAGGGAGGGTGGGAGGGAGAGGGAGGGCTGGGTCAATGAAAACAAATCCTTGCTGCTTCCTCAGATTCTGCTCAGTCCTGCTTTGCCACCAGCAGGCCACACTTAAATTTAGTGCCTCGATGCATCACTGCATTAGCAGTTATCTTTGGTGTGTTTTGTTGCACATAAACAACCAAACATGTCGGAAACATGCAATAACACTATTTTCATTCTGAAATCATCACCTCTATCATCTGCTATGAGAATGCTCTACCACCACCATTATCATCTAACAGACTACATATCCAGCACCAATACCACCACACCTTATTCCCCAAATGACATCACATACCCTCCTAGTGTAATCTCTGTATGGAGGAGCAGTCTCATAATCATCCTGCAAAACAAAATTGACAAACACACGTTGAGTCAGACACAGTCAACAGGGTCCCTCCATTAATCCAGCATATATCACAGGATGAGGCCGTCACTCAGCTGTGATCATACATTCAACTCTCACACTGCAAGCTTAGCACCCAGCGCGATGCGATCATCAGCGTGTTAGCAACCCAGCTCACGCTGTGCATCAAAGCCCCTTGCCCAGCCCCTGTCAGAGAGAAGGGGGCGCTGATGTGAAGCCACAGGGATCCACCCCCGCACAGCACAGCATCCCATGTCTACAAACAGACCCACAACATCAGCACAAGTTACACCATAAAGGGGAGAGTTAGAGATGAGGTAAGAGAGCCAGAGGCAGTGAAAGTGCCCCGAATATCCCTCTGACAGACACTTCATGTAGATGAAGGACAGAAGAGGGAAGGATGGATGGGAGAGGGGAAAAAAAATATAGGAAGTAAGTACTTACCAGTTTTGGGCTCTTCTTTGCAGGTGCCACCCCTGAAAAGAAATGGGTAAAAGAAAAAGGAGGTTACCAATGTAATGTTATAGTATGTTGTCCATGCAATAAAATACAAAACCAGAACAGATAACATGGACTCCCAAACAATGTCACAACAGTGCTCATTTAGCCCTCGTCTCCTTCTCTCTCCTTTCCTCTCTTTCCCTGCTTGGTTCCTTTGCTCGCCGATGCACGGCTGCTGTTTGAGAAGAAAGGGGTGTGTGTGCGTGTGTGTGTGTATGCGCGCAGGCAGCGCGATCTATCTGCATCACTGCCGCGGCCAGCGCTTGGCTTGACTGGTGCAGCGGAAGAGTGGGGCCAGCCCCAAGGGCTAACCCTGCGCTCGCTAGACCCTGGCTACCCGACGGCGGTGCACGAGTGTGAGTAAGTGTGCGTTTGAGGGAGGAAATTGAAAGTTAAGAGGAAAGGACAGAATGGAGAGCAAGCTAGAGAGGAGTAGAGAGGAGAAAAGCGAGCCGTGCTCTGGAGTTCCTGGCCGTAGCATTACCCATGGAGAAGGAGTCCAAGATACTGAACATTAAATTATAGGCAACCGTCAGTTCCCCTCTTACTGAGACCATCTTCCTGTGTCCGCTGAGCGCCACGCTCCGCTGTCGAAGGCTCCAGCATCTATAGGCAGTTGCCGTGTCCGCGCCGTCTCTCCCTTTCCTACTGCCTTTTCCTTTTTTTCCCTCTTCTCTCCCTCTCTCTCTCTCACCTCACTGCACACTGTTCTCCCTCCCTTTTCGTTCCTCAGCATCATCACCCACCGTCCCCTCCCCCTCTGCTTCCCTCCCTCCCCACAATCTAGTCTCCCTCCCACCCCCATATGCTGGTAAACATCCATGCAGATGCACACACACACACACACACACACACACACTACACGGGCATCAGGCAGCTTCGCGCAGTGCTCCTGACACAAATCAAAGTGTTGTTAAGGTATGACAGACGGGTTTCTGTGTGAGAGTGAAGTGACCAGGAATATCATCGCAGAAATATCATTATCGCAGACAAGCAAGCATACAAAGAAAGGGTGACGGATGACTAAAATGCTAAAACAGTTTGGATCTAGCCTGGGAAATCTGCTCCTTAAGCACATCACTGCCCTCCCCCTCCCTCCCTCCCTCGACTCTGCATGAAATAAACAGTTGCATGAAGTTATGGAAATGAGAAGGGGAGAAGGAATGCATGAAGCAAAAAGAAAAATGCAAGACTCGTGGTGTGTATTTACCTGGATAATATTCTACAATGAGTGGAGTATGAACCACACACACCTCTAACGTACAACCAGGGGTGCTTAACATGTGTAAAGCATGAGTGAGACTAGGCTGTGTCTGATCTAAGAAAATGGGCCACTATTGCGTGTCAGTCCTTTAGGGAAACTGAGAGGATAAGATCTTACACACACACACACACACACACGCACTCTTATCTTCTTTATCTCTCAGGCATCTGGGTTCATTCACAGCTGACAGCTCCAACTGTGTTGCATCTGCAGCCTTTTTCTCCCCCTTTGTTAATAAATAGGAATCATTCATTCATGAGCACATAACAATCCCCTAAATCAGACTCGTATGCAGATGCACACTGTCAATCCAGAGGAATTCTCTCTGGGCTAAGCATGCTGTCAAACAAAGTGTCAGGCTGGTGTTTGATTATCCTTCATCCATCCACTGCAACTGATCTGCTGCCGCCGCCGGCCATCAGTGTCTCTCAGCACACTCTCCCTCTCTAGCCTTTTCGATTGGACACACTCGTGTTGGCAATAAACACACTTGATTCAGGCCTTCGTGTTGCACTGTGCTTTTTTTCCCCCCAGTTCACTTTGAAATCGATATTTCACTGTAAAAGCAATATGACTAAATAAGATCTATATTTAAGAGAAATATAGACCTCTACTAAACTGTGAGGCCTTGATGCCCATTCATAAAAACAAGGAAGACGCAACTGTACGCAGGTCAACACTACATTGGTAGGCAGAAGCAGTTCTGTGGGGTTTTTGTGTTTGTGTGTGTGTGTGTGTGTGTGTGTGACGCACCAGTGTGTGTGTGTGTTTGAAGCTCCTACATCAAAAGGTATTGTGGATGTTTGGGTCAACCTCCAGTCGTAATTACATACATACAAGAGGGAGGAAAGAGCGGCTTTGGACAGGTGGGCAATCTCGGCTGGCCTGCACACTGACAGCCTGAGTGAGAGAGCGTTGACTAAATCCTCCTCCTGCTCTCAAATAATGGACCGGGACCGCTGTTTCACCCCCCCCTGGCCCCAGCTCATTTTATTCAGCTTACTAAATCTTAAAACTTGTGACAGAAAAAACATTCTTAACAGTGAATAATGAAGGACTATTCAACCTACGGGGAACACAATTTGTATAATATGTGTTTTTTATGATAAATGATATATCAACTGATTATTACAGAGTATCCAGTATATCTGAGGTTTGCAGTAAAGCATTTTTATTGAGCTTGACAGAATCATTTTGTCATTTTGTCTCACTGTCTAAGGGCCAAACTCCATGAATTTCAGCAAACAACTTTCTTTTTTCTCTGTGTGACAGCCCCCAGCTGGTTAAATTCCTAGTGTCTGGATGCATTGTGGACTCTTTGCAAACACTGGAAATAAGGTGTGGTGGAGTAAACACACCTATACAATGCAATGACACACTAAGTTAAGATTTGTGCACCGGAAAGATGAATTCAGCAAAGGAGCTCTGGATTAACGTATTGGCCAAACTGGGTACAGGCTGACAGGGAGTACAGTACCCTCAGCTGAATGTGTTGCACAGTCCCCTTCAACAGAGAGGAACGGTTGCAACAACCTGGCAGCACAGCAGTCACTAAACGGAAGCCATTACTAAGCAGATTATGTTGTCTGTCCACAGCGCCGGCACGTGTGTGTACATGTTGGTGGATCTCGGCTAGGACGGATGGCTTCCAACAGGCAGGTCCATCTGTCATTGTGGTGACAGTGCCTGGTGACCGTGGGGAACTGACAGACGGTCTCAGAGGAGTGAAAGGCTCACATCAGCTGTGTACATCAGCAGCCAGGATGTGACAGCCCTGCAGAGTACAGCTTTATTTAGCTTCCCTTTATGTGTGTGTACGTAAACAGTGAAATTAAATGTGACAGAGGAGCATACCAATGTGACCAAATAGATGACAAGAGAGAGCGCGCATTAAAAGTTTTAAACCAAAAGTGATGGAACACTTTCTTGCAAGGAAGGCGATGGTGCCTTATTATCAAAAAAACCCAACCTAGGAGTGTTTCTCCCCTGTATTGTGCCTTCTTTCTTGTGGCAGGAGGTGAAATTCTCTCCTCCCACAAATGCACACAACCACCCAGAGGAGACCCCACAGCAGATCTGCAGAGCATTGTCATAGAAACAAAGGACTGTGCAACGGAGGAGACTTACAACTCGCCCAGTAGTTATGGAGGTGTGAAGACATGGGAGACTAGTGGTGGGGTGAGTGAGAGAGAGGCTCACCTTGTCCCTGTGCAACAAGCAGTGATTCACAGGCACAGGCCGTGAGGAAGCCAAAAATGAGCCGAGGTGAATCGTGGGCACCTAGCGGGCAGCCTACTCCCCCACCACTGCTTTTCAGGACTGCTATGCTGTTCGTTATGGTGCCAGTGGAACGTGCAGTCAGCAGAATTTTTAATGCGAAGTGGGCAAAAATATGACGCTTCCTGTCCATACAGTGAATTGATTTCCTGCTTTGGTCTGTGCAGGGACCTATCATCAACATTTATCTCTTTTTAATGGGTGTGTACAAGACTGTCTACATTTTACGGGCCTGGTGAATGTGCCTGCCGGTAACTGGGAGTTTGTTTATCTAGGTTATGTAAGTTCACATATTTGTGTACCTATCAGCATGTCTCCACAAAAAAAGTGCTTTTTGACAGGAGGCATTTACAAGCCATCGCTTGGCCAACATTATGCCAATAAGAGCTATCTGGTGTGGCAATGATCCACTTTTTACCCTCTTTAAGCGACACTTTCATGAAAAAAAAACAACAAAGGAAAACACACATTTCAACCCCCTGTCTGTCATCAAGGGTACAATAAATCCCTTTCAAACTGCACTTAAAGGCAATGAGGGGAAAGGCGAAAGAACGTAAACAAGAGGAAATGCACCCTCTTGTGCTTTAACACTATGGGTGCTTTGTAGATGAATGCTCTTAAGAGTTTTCCAAGTAGCCATGCAGATAATCTGAGGCCCCTGACATGTCTTTGGGTATTTAGCGTCGCATTTGTTCAAAGGAGATAAGGAAAGTAACTGTGCAGTGGAAGGGTTCATCAAATACATTGACATTTGCAAAACAGTTTAACACCTCTTGTCTGTGTTAGTCCCTCAACCTGCCATTTGTCCGTCCGCTGGCTACGTGGGCGGAGAGAAAAAGCTTCATCTCTCATCCTGAGAGAAGGGCAGGGCGAGGCCTGGTTGCCCAGCAGAGACTAATGTGTCACCGTTGATTGATGAGTCATGAAGAGTGGGGAGAGAGAGTGGAAAAGAGAGAGAGCAGAGCATCATAGGGGTTTTTGTGCCGCTGTCTTTCATCATCTCTCTGATCCTCTGACATCTTTCCATTCACCGTTCTCCTGCTCTCCCGTCGTCCACTGCAGCTATTTTTTCTTTCCATTTCCTGTACATGGCTATAAGCAGTTGCTGTAGCCAAGCACAAAGTGAACCTCGCATTCATTGCAGCACCTGCCAGGCCTTACAAACAGGTATAAACAAAAAAGAGAGAGAAAAACGAGCAGAACACGACACTAAATCCACGCTGAGACAAATGGGCTTCATTTTTCTACAGCTGACTAATGACCTGAGCTGCTGGGCTATTGAGAGGCTGTGTTTCAGAAATTCTACACCCAAACAAGTTTTTGCTGACAAAAGGCTGTACAGCAGGTGTATGTGTCCCTGTAGACCCTGTAACATTTACACCTTTTTAAAGGGAACAGGGGAGAGGAAATTAGCGCCTGTTCTACGGCAAGACATCAGGGGCCAAAATGAATTATGTCAGTGCATCAGTGGGGGCAGGAGAAGACAGGCAAGGGAAAATGAGCACATTAGAGCAGTGTAATTAGACAAATGAAAGAACGATGTATCACAAAACACAGACCTGATTGAAGAAATAAATCATGCCCGTGTGCTTACAGCAGGTACATCTCAGACTACAAAATGTCTATAAAACCTCTGTACCTAACCTATGAAACACTGTTAAAGTCTCATAACCTGACACTCCTGACCTGTTGGTGGTTCTTCCTCTGTATGTATTAACTGGACACCCAACCCCCCCCTCCCCACAACCCCCAGCATTCTCACACACTGTGAGAAAGAGAGCGTAGGCACAGCGTTGCACACAGCCGCCTTAACGAGTGTGTATCCTCGTGCGCTGGTCCTCAGGGATTGGCTCCCATCTTTACGTGGGCGAGCGGGTGTGAATCTAGTCTACAGTGGGGGGAACAGAAACAGAAAAGGGGGCTGGAGGGTTGGAGGAGGTATGGATCTCCACCAATTAAGACGGTACCAGGGTCTTTCTGTTTCAAATCTATAATTGGATGCACGGCCGTTCATGTTTGAGGCAGACACCAAGTGTATGTGGATGTGTGTGTGCATGCAGGAGCGGTGTTTGCTCAGGGAAGAAGAGATTCTTGATGGATGGCAGGAGAGTGAGTAAAAGGGAGTACACGAGAGAAAAAGATGTATGTGTATGATAAGCAAAGCTGACACCAAGACCCCAATTAGAGTCCAGTGTGCCTTGCCGCTTCTGGTGGAGCGAGCCGGAGTGAGAAAGAAGTGAGGAGAGGAAGAGCGGGAGAGTAATTAAGGCACTGTGTCTAGAACCTTGCTTTTTGTTGTGTGTGAGTGTGTATCCATGTTAGCAACACGTGTGATATGTAAATGATGCAGTGTGGGTGGGGCATTGACACGTAAATAAATGTAAGATGTAAACCGATTCACATGGGGAAATCTGAAGGACAGGATATGTGTGGAAATTCAGTGAATTAATCTCCAACAATTTCAATAATCGACAAACGTTTATCAAGCAGAAATACTCATTCTCTGGTTTCAGCTTCTCCAATGTGACAATTTGCTGCTCTGGGCTGTTCTTTCTATAATTAGACTGTTGGTTGGGTAAAGCAAAACATTTGGAGGCTACATCTTAGACTCTGGGAAACTGTGATGGGCATTTTTCACTTTTCCTGTCATTTTATGGATAAAACAATTAATCAAACATTGATTAATCAACAATAGAAATCATAATTAGTTCTTTAAATATCACTTTGGTTGTCCACATCTTCAACAAAGTGCATTCTCACACATGCACAGTCCATAGTTCAGATGCTAGATAGGGCCGGGTATTATTCAAAATGTTCATTACTAATGCCAGCATGATAGAGCTTTGCTTTGGTACAGACACAAAAAAAAAGAGGAATATAGACATATTTTCTTTACAAAAGCCTTTTGTTCATTTAAAAAAAGAAGACAAACAAATGTTGTCGAAACATGAGCAGCTGTACAAGAGCTCTGCCTCAAATTGTTTCAAATTGGCAAAAGTCAAAGCTGACTGATCAAAGAACAAGTAAAAAAAAAAAAAAAAAGGACAAAAAAAAACAAAAACAGAGTACAAATCTGAACAAGGATTCATTGCCAGGTTTTAGAACTTGACAGAAACTCAGTGCGACAGACAAATTTCGGTTGGTACAAAACAAGGAAGTTTGATACCCAGCCCCAGTGTGGGACAAAAATAAAAAAACAAGGCGACACACTGCACTAGTTTAACTTCGGCTCACTAATTACTGGCTGTGTTGTGATGTTGGAGCCATTAGGCTCTTCATCAGAAACATACAACAGACAGCACATGGTACTTAAAAGTGCAGTGAGCAGACTTTTGTTCTATTATTAATGTGCATAAATTAGCAAAAATGCAGGTCCACTATATATTAATTCGTTTTCATCTTTGTTTCCTGTGTTTGTGTGTTTTTCTGCTGACTGGCATCCTTTGTAATAAGTAGGATAAAACCAACCATAAAAGACATTTAGCAATGCTGGTTCAATTAAACTTCCATAAGCGTTATCGTCATCTATGCCTTTGTCTTTTAGATCAGTGCCATTCCTTCTATCACGGTCACAGCTGTCTGTCTGTGTCTATCAAAGCCAGTCACTGCGTTTACACAAGCCCGGCTAAACTGCCTTTTGTTTTATTGACAGCCCATTAAGCCCCTGCCCATGATGAGGCTGTATCACTTTATGGGCTTGTGTACACTTGCACGATGAGGAAATGCTACTCATTAGAAAAAGCCGGTGAGGGGGAGTGAAACTGTTTGGTCTGTGGGTGTGTGTCAAGAAGCGAGGCAAAGAGAGATCGTGACAACACGGAGATACAAATTGAGACGGAGTCACACATGTAGATAAAATGACAGAGCCTCAATGCGAGACTACAATGCGACTTGGCCGTCATTCATCTCTACAATTTCCCATGACAGTTCTGAGCACTTAACCCTACAGAGGAGATAAACTGTGCGTGTGTGCGCGCACACAAAAAACCTTTTACTTACTTGAATTAATAAGCCCCAAAGCAAGCTATGGACAGTCTCACAGAGAAAATAGTCCAATTACTTGTATCACACAGAGTGCGTTTAGAGCTCTGGAGGTCTGTGTGTCTGAGGGGGATTGGAGGGAAAATACTGAAATTCAATCATTTCAGTTTTATCCTCCATTCACAGTTGCTTTGTTTCCATTTAGTGCTTCAGTTCGACAGTGTTTTTCAATCAGAAACCATGACAAAAGCTGGGTGGTGCACGTTGAATAGCAGCATTCACATGCTGGTCCACTGTTTTCTCATCACTGACATTGACCGACTAACAGTGAAATGTGTTTATGTTAACAGCAAAATGTCACAGACTCTAGCTCATACCAAGCCAGATAGCCAGGTGGGTGGATAAAAGGCATGCCAGCACAATTGGTGGCATCTTTAAAGCGACTAGCTTAGACATGGGAGTACACTAAAAGCCTAAATTAACTTGACATGTTGTCAGCCAACAAACACAGCAGGCAGAAACAGGGGAGTGAATAAGGACCTGGGCATAGAGAGAAAGAGTATGAGACAGGCTGAAAAAAAGGGAGAATATTCATATTATACACCTGAAACACCCGCTAAACCGGAGTGTCTCTCCGTTCTTTATCCTTCTTTTCATAGTTCCTCCATCTCCCCTTTCCTTTTTCTTCTCTCTGCAGCCTTTCCATTTCAAGACAGTTGTAATATAATGACAGGTGTCAATGCTATTCAGTGGAAACGCCTCACTCTCTCTTCCACTTCATTTTCAGCCAGTCATCAAAGGCTCCTTTTCTCCTTCCATACCATAATTATCCCTCTATCTTGCCTTCTTTTGAATCTCGTTTTTGCTTCCAACCTCTATTTACATGAATAAATAAATATGTGTGTCAATAAAAGAGCTCTTTGTGAGCTGGAACAGCCTGTAAGGCAGAAACCTATTATTTTTTGCCAACAGCTCCAAGCAGATTCACGGGAAAGGTTTGTTTTGCAATACGTCAACATATGGCCACATAAATCAGAAACCGGCATATAGCTTGACACCTATTTCCTTCATCTTCCGCATCTCATCAGTTACAATACAAATGACAAATTCACGGAGACAACATGTACGCGAGGGATCAGCGAGGGATCAGCCTCCACTCACCTCTCTGCACCAGCATGGTGACCTCGCTGCCTTTGGGACACTTGCTGAGCAGGTCGACCACCTGGTTGTGAGACATGCTCTGCACGTTTCTCTTGTTCACCTCCACGATGATGTCACCCTCCTTGAGGCCGCGGCAGCGCGGGTAGTCCACGATCTGCTTCACTCGCTGCCCTCCACCTCCGGGGCTGTCGGCGATGGTGAAGCCGAAGCCCTTGTCTCCTTTCTCCATGTGTACAGTGATGAGCTCTGGTTGCGTTGCAATGGATGAGGCCAGGGTGACCACGTCGCTGGGGTAACTGAGCTGAGAAGATGTATCAGAGGCCACCTCCGCCGAGGGGCTATGGGGTCGGGGGAGGCCGTTGAGGGGTACCCCGCCATTGGTTGAGCCGTTGTTGTTGTGACTGCCATGGCTGGACGGCGAATCGTAGCTGTTGGAGGCCTCCTGGCCGTTGACAATGATTGGCTCTTTGTTTTCTAGAATGGCCACTGAGGTAACCAAGCTGGTGTTGGGGTCATCAGGGTCAAAGGGCAGAGGGTAGCCACGGCACAGCTCCAAATTGACCATGGAGCCAATTGGGATGGACTGGAAGATCTTCACCACTTGGGCATGGGTGTAGCCCAGCACACATGTGTCATTGACACTCACGATCACGTCACCTTAGAGGTGAAGAAGAGACAGAAGTTTGTTTTGTTTCATATTTAAGGAATTCATTTGTCAAAGCTGTTATTTGGTACAAGGTTTGAGCTCCCTTACTTATGCACAATTGGTATTCAGAAAATCTACCTATTCTAAAAGTAGCTGAAACCAGTTCAAAAGCAGTACGCCTTCTTTGTAGACATTGTTAAATTTAGCACACCAACCTGTCTCCATTTTGCCATCAAGGGCAGCAGGTCCATCTAGGACCAGGCTCTTGATCTGCAGGAACTCGTCGGGCTCGTCGCCTCCCACAACAGTGAAACCGAATCCCCGACGGCTCTTTTTCAGCTTAGTATTGATAAAAGTCCCATTCAGCTCGGATCGGTTGCGAGTAAAGAAAGGCTTCCCTCCTGAACACACAAACACAGATAATTCAATTATCAAAATTCTGATATGTCAATTTAACAGCACAAACTGAATTAAGCAGCTCGGAGTTCTGTTTGCATATCACCAAAAATGCTAAATAAGTTCTCGGCCTGGTAATATACTAATTCTAGATTTCATGAAAAAGCTTTGGCTCAATGGGACGAAATGAACTCTCCTAAAAAAAATTAATGCATATCATCAATCTAAGTGCAACCATTTAAAATGACTGTAATGTGGCTATTGGCCATCGTTGGGTGATCACCCAGTGGGTGAGTTCAGGTCCAAAGAGACATCATGAATCAAAACAGGCTGATTATAATAAATAGATTAATTAGGTTAAAAGGGAATTGGAAAGACAAATGAGGTGCATGTGGTAGGAAATGGGGGTAATCCTCAGGGTAGAATCCCGAACAATCCAAACCCCCCTCCTGGTGCTACCTCCCCTAAGCATCAGACACTGGTACCCTCAAAAGAGTGTCTTGATTCTGGGATTGAGAGTGAATCTTGTCTATGGGCAGTATCTGCCAACTATTGATTCATTATCTGACTAAGCCAACTAGCTGGAAAAAAGATGTGTATATGACTGCTTATAATAGGATCTTATACTTGCACTGTACTTATAGTCACTATGGTGACTAAGGCTATATTGATTATCCATATTTAAAAGTGCATGGAGCCAAAGGTTTTGTTCAAAAACAGCATCAACAACCGGGCAGTTAAAACATCAAAAAGAACACAAAGTAGTTATGACAATACATATATTTTGGTTCAAATCAAATTATACAATCTCAGCTTCTTGATTACCTCATGTGCACTGTATATTTCATTTTTAATGGTGGTTTTGTACTAAAAGATGCAACAGAGAGGCACTGGACCACTGAAAGTACAACTTCATCTGCTAACAAGACATCTCTATTATTCAACACTGATTGTGAGGGTTAAATTAACACCGAAATATCCAAGAAACACATTTCACAGTGGTCTTAACTCTTGAGAACTGCAATCTAAACTCAATTACTCAGTCATCCTTTTTCTTCTTGCTTTATGTACCTCATTATCTGGTGTTAGGGATAAAATGAAGAAAGATATGAGATGGAATCAGTCTTAACATAAAAAGTGAGTGAGGTATTCATCCGCTGTCTTCACAGTGGAGAATTGAAGAACAGGGAACAACTGTTGGGTACAGGGACAGGCTGAGCTCCAACAGTCTATTTACAGACATAATGTCAGCCAAATACTACAGAAAATGACTCCACAAATTACTTCACATACTTCACACAAATGAACAAGGAGATGTTGGCAGAAGTAAAGGAAAGAATGAAAGCGAACAGAGAGGAGATGGACAGAGTCTACATTAAGGAGAACAGAGGGATGTGTGCTTAGTGACCTGCACTACCACATTAAGTTATGCTAGAGCTACAATGTTTATGCGTTCAATGAAAAATGCATTACCCTTGGAGTCGGTTGGTGTCCTTGTGTGTTTTGCGGGGAGTGTGTGTGTTTGTGTGCAATGCCTTTGAATAGCATTTTTCAGAATAGAAGAGATGTGACAAAACTGTGAACATAGATGGCGGATTTATCCACAAGGGATCCCAGAGATGTAAGAACAGACCAGGAAGCAAAAAACATGAAAGTAGGGAGTTAGATAAAGAGATTTCAAATGACGCCTTTCTCTGGAGGAATGTCAAGGCCTAGGACAGTATAGAACAGAGACATCAGAGCAAGTGGGAGGGGGGATACAAGGAGAGTGAAATATACAGATGGAAGTATGGACAACCAATAATTGAACCAAAGCAGAGAGTGGTAGGAGACAAGGCAAAAGCCAGCGAGATGGCGAATGTGGGCCATAAAATAAAGAGATCAATGAGGGAAAAGGAAAAGACGGCCGACAGAGCAGCAAGGGAGAGTAAGAGGGAGAGACAGGGTGAAGCAGTTAATTCTCTGCCATTGCTGTGCTAATTAGACAAGCTGCTAGTGGGAGGCTGGTATAAAAGGAGCTGGCAACCAGGAGAAGGAAACACAAAGTAATGGCTAGACACTGTCTCTGTAGGTGTGTGTAACGCTAAATGATGGGTGAAATCATTGCTTGATCCAGAAAATGGAGAAACATAACAGAGGTTTCATGAGAAGCAACATGTGGCCACAGTAAACATATTTCATATAAAAACTCTACTTGGCAGAGTCATATTCGATTTGTCTCAGGGAAATACAAACACTGCCTCGAGTGCTCGCTTGGAAAAATGTAGTCCACTGTACATACCAGATGAGTAGAATTATATCTTACTTAATAGGAATATATGACGAAACTTATACAGAGAGCAGCTTTATAATGTCAATTCACAACTGGTCCTTCATCAACTCTAGCACGGCCTGAGGCGCCGGCTCAGGAAAACAAACTACACTGTGAAAGATGAATTTGGTTTAACTCATAATAAGTCTCTCTGGGTAACCCAACCTAGAAGCAGCAAAGCAATGAGTAATCCTGTTTTTAATCAGGTTTCAGTTTAATTCTATAGAGATTAGTTGATTAATCGGTCGACCGATTAATTGGGGTGATATCTGACATTTTGAGATAATCGGCATCGTCCAATACCTGCACCCACCAGGCCGATGTATCATGGTAAATGACTGGCTAGTGTTAGATATTGTTATACTGTAGAGAATAATGCAGCTGAATGATGTCACTTCAGACAAAGTGTACCCCACTTTCTCTTAAACACCAGTCAAGTCACGGCATCAGCATTGGCCATTGAAAAACTGATAGTAGTTGACCACTAATAAAGATGGCAACTTACGTTTTTGTCCCATTGCATTGGGCACTGTAGGTGCTGTCTGAGGGTCTCTGTAGGTCTCCTGGTGGTTGGCAGCATAGTTGGCCAGTGGGGCCCCTGCCAAAACCGAGTCCTCGATCCATTCTGTAACAGCAAGAGGCACATATTCTCTAGATGGGGTCTAGACAGGTGCACAGCTGCCCTACTTGTGGAGGAAACCGGGGCTAAGGGCTCTGAGACAACATGTCCTACTGTTTAGGGAAAAAGCCATTTGGCTTTCTATGAAGCTAGAAGAACTCTAAAAGGTCTAAAAATGTAATCTGTGAAAAAGCTACATTTCCTGGTATGGTGTCAGCCTGATATTCAGTTAAAAAACCTTCCCACAGAGCAACAAGTCAATGGAAGTGGTTCAAAGACCCTGACTACCAAGATATAATGTGAAACCTACATTACAGTTTCTCCCGACTGGGCAACATTGTAATAACAGGTCGCACAAACTTCACTAAGCTTTTAACACTGTTTCACATCTCCTTATAAAAGGAGGTGTGTGAAAACAGAGCAACCCATGTCAACGGCTACCACCTTTGATTAATCACCTTGTTAAAGCATTACTGCACCAATCAGATTACAATCTTCATTAATATTCTTAACGTTCAGATAGAATCAATGCAGATGTGAAATAAAAAAAACTGGTAAAAACCCCAGTTGAGGAAGGGTAAGGTATTGAGCTTTCAGACGAGGGAAAAGTCAGCAGGTAATCGAGTGGAATCGAATGATTTCTGCTGAATGAGCAGAAGGTGGAGCGCGATAGCAGAGTTCCCATGTGGGCTGGCGTGCATTGACAATTAATCTCCTTGCGGGGCGTCCTGTGAATGCATAAGGTTCAAGACTGGACACAGGAGCAGCCTAAGGTTACCAATTGGTGGAGTTTTGGCAGCTGTGTGAAGTAAATCATCACTGTTATTTCCAGTCATTTATTAAAAGACACAAATAAGGAAAGAGTCTCTCTTTAGCAGGCAGATCACTTTCAGTTGAAGCCAAACTTACCTGTCTTTACCTAAGAAGTAAAGCTTTCAAGTTATTACCACAAACAAGAATCCAAAGGCAACACAGAAAACAGAAATTAACTTCAAAAAGGCTGTATGGTACAGCCGCAAATAATAGTTATGCCTTTATGGAAGGGCACTTAGCAAATCATAAGGCAGCAGCAGGCAACATCAACTACTGTAGCAATCATTGCTGTAAAGACATAATATCTCTCACACATACATACAGAGACATGCAACTCAGTCACACACACGTGAATAGAAAAAAAGGAAATGACGCCCTTGGTGGGGGCTTGTGAACGAACCTCGGATGTAGCGCTCACCTTCAGGTGGCTGCTGGCTTTGGGGCTGAGGCTGCTGCTGTTCAAGCTGCCTGCGCCTCTTAGCCTCCAACACTGGATTCTCATACTGGGTCTTCCTGTTGATATGACTTTTGGGCGGTGGAAGGAGGAGTGAGTGGATGGACATTGAGAAATAAGAAAAGAAGGACGGGAGGAACAAATAATAGGAATAGAAAGTAAGAATAGAAAGCAGGATGTATGACGAAATAAATATCAGCAGGAACGTAGAGTGCAGCAGAGAGGAAAAACGGGCACAGACGAGAAGACAAGGTAACAGAAGAGAGAGAAAAGGGTCAAGAGAGGGAGGGGAGACATAAGGGCATAAGCTTTGATTAATACACAGTGGCACAATACACATGCGTGCATACATAGATATTTACACAGGAACCCCTCTCTGAGACATGCATGACACAATCACGCCCACAAATCACAACAAACAAATCCCATTTTCACAGAAACTACAAACATCTTCCACATCACACAACAACCCTGGGAGGTGTTCCTACTAACCTACCAGCACTGAGAAATTACACTTGAAAGCAACACATTATACAGCAAATGAGGGAAATGGTGAATAATGTCTACTTGAAGAAAAAATAATATTACAGAGACAAAGAAGTGGGGAAAAAAAAAAAAAAAAAAATCAAGAAATGCCACAGTCCTGAGCCCCCAGGTGTTGCTTTGAACAACATCAAAAACGCATGAAACATAGTCGTATTATTGTAGAGGTCCAGGGGACCATCACACAAGAAGAGATGCACACATATGCACACGTATACGCGCACACACACACTCTCGTGTTTTCCCAAATGACACAAACAAAAATGGCCTAAATTTTCCAGTACTCAAAAGACCAAAATAACTGAAGCGAAATCTGGCCATGACGTCAACACAGTAGAACTGTACATTTATTAGAGCTGCTCCTATTTACAGTAAGGGCAGTTGTTTCTTTTGTTAAAATGAAAATGTGCAAGTATTCACATGCAAGAAGAAAAATGCAAAGAGGCCATTTCTTCTTCTTTCTGCATGCCCGTGTGCAGAGTCAGCTTGTGCATATGTTTAAGAATGTCCTTGTGTGGTGTTGCTTGCCTTTACATACTGTGCATCACTTACTCAACATAGTAGACCCCGTATACTGGATCGTCTATTTTCTCCCATCCTGGAGGAAGTTCTAAAAAATAAAGAGAGAAGAACAGAGTGAGATGAGGAAAACTCAAAGCTGTGAAGTTGCTGGAGGCCATGTATTGAGACATTAGTGGCAAGGCCAGTAGAGACCTTTTTCCTCTCCATTGTGTTTGCCTGTCAGTCAGTCAGTCTCCAGGCCCAGGGTGACTCAACACCTTCACAAGCTGGCCCCACACTCCCACACCCCACCCCACATACCCTCACAATGTTGACATTTCCACACATTGGATAAGAACAGAGGCAAGACCCCATGGGGCAGAGATGGAGAGACGAAAGGAGCTGGTGAGAAAGGAGTGGTGAAGGGGTCAGAGAGAGGAAAGGCAGGAAGAAAAAAGTGAGGATGGAAAGATGGGTAAAAGTAAAGAGAAATTTATACTTCTGCGTCGAGTCTACGCTGTAGCCGATGTTAACTGTCGTGAGCATTTCTACTTGTGCATTGGTATATGTGTTGTTCTACAATTACACCACAAAAACGCTAGTTGGCTTTGGGGTTTCTGTGTTCCACTGTGTTGAGATTCTTCTTCTTCATTGCTGTAGGCTACTACAAACAATGGCGAGTGAAACTGAGTGGATCATGTTCAAGTCAGAGCTGATCGATGTTGAACAGAATTAAGGCGAAGACCTGAGAAGGTGTCGGAGGAGATGGTATGTTTGGAAATGCGTACCTCTTTTTCTTTTCTTTTCCTCACACCAATGACAAGCAGTCCAATGACTATGATAAAGAAGCACATTGATTTGATGGCTATTTTAGTGAATGACTTGACTGAAAGCCTACTCCATTCGAGGAGGTGGGATCAGAGCAGCTGCTTATTAACAGTGATGCTAGCACGCACGTGCAAACGCTGGTACAGGCTTTTACAGAAAGTGAAACGCATCGTAATCAAGGATGATAAGGAAAAGATATAAATATGACTGTGTGTAATTGCCTAATAGTGCAATCTTGCTGTGTTTCTGCAGTGTTTGCCAGAGAGAGTAATGCCATTAACGCTAACAGGGCCATCTGACTCACTTCTTTAGTCTGATTAGAGCAGCAGTGATTATTGGCTGGCCTCCACATAGATAATGTCAGAGGCTTCTAATTGGCTACAAACACAGATTGCCCAATAGTCATCTCCTGTGATGTATCAGTTTTACATATTATTACCCTCAGCCAATTAAGCCTCGCCCTGTGAGCAAGTAGATGGTAATTACAATCATCCAACTTGGAGAGCCTCCCTCTGCCTTCTAATGAGGAGGGCCCTTCGCTGGAGTGGAGTCAGCAGCAGATGCAATGTTTAAATTGTCCGTACATGACGCACTACACGCTACAGATTACAGTACATCACACCAGATAGTCATGACTTGTAAGCAAAACCGATTTAAACCAACCACAAATAAATCTGCAATCAGAGTCGTCTATTCTATGCTTGTCAGCAACTTAAGTAACTATTGCCCCATATTTTCAACACCTGCTAAAAGCAGCTAATACAATGCAGCACATGCGGCTAAAAAGGAATGCAAGGTTACAGTGTCAGTGTTGTTGTGCAGGGTGAGCCCACAAAGCAGGCATGGCAAATTGTCATTCAGATATTTTGAACTGGAACGTTAAATGGAATGCCGTCCCGCCTCGCCTCGCGCAAAATTTTAATCACCCACTTGATTTCACACTGCACTAGTTCCACTCCTGGAGGAGCACCTGTGTGTGTGTGTGTGCGTGTGTGTGTGTGTGTGTGTGTGTGTGTGTGTGTGAGAGAGAGAGAGCGAGCAAAGAGAGGACATTTGGTGCTGCAGCCGTCATTCAGTGCGTGAAAACGCAAATGAGAAAGACAAAGAGAGAGAAATCTGTCACTCGGAACAGTGTTTTCTTCTCACCATGTGTCCATCTTCCCATGTTCAACTGCATCTCATTCTCTTGATTCTGCTGTGATTGATTTCTCTTAAGTAAGCATGTACTACGGAGAGGTACTACGTATGTGCATATGTGTGGGTGCGTGTGTGTGTGTGTGTGTATATATGAGAATTTCAGTGTGTGTGTGTGTGTGCTGGCGTTGGTCAAATGTTTGAGTGTGCTCCTCCTCAGAGAAATTAAGTTAATTGCATTTCTTTGCCAACCTGTATTGGATTGAGCTGATCGATAACTATTGAACGTGTTCATCCAGTCGAGGGCTGTCTTATGGACACTAGTCTGTATTGAAGATTATAACATGGCAGCTGTTTGAGATGCTTAACAGTGGGAGCTGCTAGCAAGACTAAAGCCCGGTCGACTGTCGACTGAAAGTAAGACCTAGAATGAGGCTGAAAGTAGAGTGGCATTTCTCTTTGGGCTACTCACATTACATTCAGTCATTTGTCTCAGTGTTAATGTAAAAAATATTGATTAATGCAGCTTTAGCAGATCATGAAAAAATATACATGATACTTAAATAGGGTTCCTGAATAAGTCCCTGACCCTGGGGCTATTGGACACCATCAAATCAAACCCATTTTAAAAATTGAAGCTGGTTACAAATCAAGCTAAAATAAGCTTTTTTTCTCTGGTAGGTTTCACTCTTTCACTTGACATCAGCAGTATCCATTCAGTGTTACTGCAAATTCTACAAAATGACAATAAAATAATATGAAATATATAAATTTTTGTCCCTGTATTTCAATTTACCTTTACGCTACGACAACTCTTAATCACATATATCGACTAATGGAATGACATCATTCATTACCGGTGCCTACCAGTGCAGGGCACAGTCTCCAGACACCATTTATCCTGCACAAGTGACCGCGCTGCTGGGTCTGAAAGACTAGTTAGTGTGCTGATGGTAGTGCTCTGACAGACACCCATTAGGAAATCATCATAACAGTCTTCCTCGGAGCAGCCCTCGTCTCTCATGTATGAAATGACTGTCTGCCAATGTGTGAGTGTTTTGTGAGCATGTGTGGTTACCTGGTGGGTTAGGGTTAAGTTGACGGTTGTGTTCAAGGCCGTTCTTTTGATCGAATACATTAATTTGTTCAAAATCAAAGCAACACACTGACGGTAGGCTAGATAAAGGTCAAATCTATGTCAGCGTGGCACAATGTCTCATTTCTAGATGATCAGAGTCATTGTCAGACATCTCTCACCAACTGTCAGATGACTCTGTATGAGCCACTGGTGGTGGTGTTGTGCATGCGATTCTGTAGCTGTGCAGAATGAATCACATGTGTGCAAACCAAGGTGACACTGGGGGATGGATGGTGAGTGGGTTATATATTTGTGTGCCAGCAGGGTGGTGTAAAAGACAAGTAGTTCTTACCTAGGTCATTGTCCAGCTCCTCTGTATGCACCCCTTCTACTCAGCGGGACAGACACCACAGCAGCACAGGGTCGATGTAAAAGGGATAGAAAAGGAGGGGCAGGAAGGGAAAAAGGTCCACATCTGTGAGTCAGTCAACTACATCTGACCACTGGGCGGCAAAAGTTAATCAAAGCAAGAGTCTCAGCCCCGCATGACAATCCATGTTGACAAAAATCACAAGGCAGTTTTTCCCCAAAACTGGATCTCTGGCTGTGGTTTAAGGCAGCACAGTTGGTGTAGAATTTTATCCAACGTAAAGTTGTCATGTCAGCTACCTAATGACACTGCTATCACATTTCATTTTGTGAGCCGCAACGTTACCAAAGGGGAAAAAATGACTGCAAGAATCACATGGCCTCATGTGAAAAATGGTTTGCATTTCTCTCTGTGTCTGCGGATATCTGGTTGAAAATCTGTGTTAAACATCTGAGTATGATGCAGTTGATTCCCTGAAGCTGTGGAGCATCTTGCTCTGACAAACAGCTGAAAGAAGGCGCTATGGAAGAGCAGTGCCACCTAAGGGCTACAAGGGGAACCACTGCTCCTGTATATACATCTTAGATTGTCACCACAACCCAACATTGTTAAATTAGATGTGAAGGAACATGTTTAGTGATTTCTAACCTATGGTTTTGGTCAAATATATATCTACAGAATATATGGAGGATTTTACATAAACCCACATAATCTCATAGATAATCAAGCTCAAACATGGCCGTACCATCATCTTCACATTCTTCCAGGGGTTTCTGAGGCTTGTCCAGGCACCGAGGGTCTATCCAGGAGGTGGTCTTTGTGTTGTGGCTAAACAGAAAATACACACAAGTAAAATTACCTTAATGTGATAATAATAAATAACGCACATAAAGCACATTTTTAGATTTAGATTTGCTGGACTATCATGAGCTGAGGGGCATGATTATTCAGTTCAATTCAAATAACACTTCTGACTCTTTTTTGTCAAGAGATTCTCAAGGTTTGTTAGTATTTATAAAAAACAATAGGACTGACCCCCCCCCCACACACACACACAAACTAACAGCCCAAATAAAACACAAAGGACTGATTTGAGGAAAAAGCTCTTCCACTATTGGCTAGGTTAATTGGTGTGAGTGGCTGTCTGTCTATGTGTGGCCCTGCAATGGACTGGCGACCTGTCCAGGGTGTACCCCGCCTTTCGCCCAATGTCAGCTGGGATAGGCTTCTGCCCCCCGTGACCCTGTACGCAGGATAAGCGGTTGACGATGGATGGATGGATGAATGGCTCTTCCACTATTGACTTTAATAACAGACAGTGGAGTCTTTTACAAATCACAGAACTGGACGACCTTTTAAGAGTCTTTATAAATGAACAAGAGAATCTCACAAGGGCATTTAACTCATTATATATTTTGTATCAATAACAATGAGGAAATGCTACTGATATAAAACATGGCTAGGTCACTGTATGCAGTTTACCTGTGATCAACTGCTCCCCAATGTTCTATCATGTGGGCTTCACATTTTACTTTTATTCAAGTTAACCTAAATGCCTTAAAGTATAGCAGCAGCATGCGAGTACCATGCTAAAGAAATTACGTGCAACTTTGTGCTCCATTATACTGTGAAGTAGGACTTTCATGACTATTAAAATGTCATACTCATTAAGTTTTCAATTACTGTCCACATATTAGGTGGAAACATGGATCTGCAACTACAAACTGAATAGGTAATCCTATGAAAGCCTGAGAACATGCGTTTCTATACTTGATATCTGATTACAAACTAAAAATGTTTTTTTTATTTTGTGAAAACATTGCCTCTTTACGACATTTAGGTGAAGCTTGACTTAGTCAAGCTATAGCAACACCCACCAAAAGGTACGTCTTGAGTTACTTACTCTATAAAGTAGACCTCCCCGTTCTCGGTGTAGGCCATCTCCCAGTTGTCAGGCAGAGGTCCGAGCAGGTCCTCTGGGGGAGGATGGCTCAGGTGAGAGTGTGTCTGCTGTGTGCTCTCCGTGGTGGCCGATGGTGAGGGGGTTGACCCAACGTAGGATGGGACACTCTGGCGAGGGGCAAAGGGTCGCACCGAGTGATGAATCTCGTCTAATTCACTGGAGTCTCCTAGAGGATTTAAGACAAACATGGCTTGGTGTTAAGAACATTTTGGTTAAGGGATGCTGAAAACACTTTAAGGAACAAAAACAAAAGTAGCTGTGAAAACAATTTGGGTGCTACAAAAAGAACCTCAACACTACTCAAAACGGCTTTCACAGAAACAATTGCTTTAATATGCTTTCGATAGGTTCAAACCATGACAGACTGTAACATACAAAGAAACACATTTATGAGAATAACGAAACAATGGAAGAGGAAAGTGGTCAAGAATTTTCTGTCTCAGCAGGCCAAATATTTCCAAGGTGAGTAGAATTTTTTGAAAGCCTCTTCTTGCCACGAGAAGCCCTTGTCTCAGTCCAAGAACTTGCCAAAGCTTTCACACATCTAGTTTTTTGGCTAAAATCACAGCTCCACTGTTATCCTAAACTGCTTCTTCCAGCTAAAGAGACATTTACTTCAGTTAAACTGTTGAGTGGGCAGTTCACACCTACAACCATGGCCTCTGAAGTGCTATCACCTAGCTTCCTGTTATTTCATTTTCACACTCACACTTGACCGGCACCCTCATAGCTCACACAGATGGCAAATAAACAACTTTTGGTCCCACCTTTTAAAAACACATGGTAGAAACAGCTTTAGGGCTGAGTCAACCTTCCTTACAATGCCTACTGACCTGCTAACACACACGTGTTAGTAACAAAAAAACAAGTGCAGTAACAAAAAAAAAAAAAAAAAACTAAACTAAATCATCACTAATGACTTTTATGACCCTTTTAAAAACATTACTGAGGTCAGGATTATGTTTCCAAGCATTAAATGTACCAAATCAAATCCTCCATTAATTCACAAACATGAATGACTTATAACGTACAAGTGATATCATTAGGAATCATCAAAAGAAATGGAGGTTGCTCAGTCGTCCACCCTCTGCCGCTTGCAGCCAGATGGCACTATTTTACATTTTTGGATGCATAGATACAGGCAGATGTAGCCAAACCCAGAGACCACTTACTCACCAATCAAAGAAGCTCTTGTATTCTGCAGCCCCTCACCACACAAAAGTCCTCTCTCTGCCGCTCTCTCTTCACCTCCTTTTGCTCTTTCGCCTACTTCTTCATTTTCTGAGCTTATCCTTCGTCCCAAAACACAATCCTCCCTTGCTTCTCTTCCTCTCTCTATCCACTCCTTTTCAGACTTGCCCCCACTTTACCCCTTCCCAGCCACTCCCTCTTTCTATTTAACATCCCACCACCTCGGCTCCACATGCTTCCCCTCCCACTTTATCCAATGCAGTTAAGATTTCCACATCATCTAAAGGAGCATGTGAGTCAAATTCGGCAAAACAAGGAGTTAACATAAAACTACAGCTAGTTTAACAAAGTGACAATAAGCGGCGTGCAGTCGGTGACATGACAGCTGCTGTTTAGTTGCAGGCAAAATTGTGAGAAGGTGAAAAAAGCTGTGTGATCATGTAGACATGTGAAGCTAGTAAGCCTGTACACAGTGTGTTTATTAATGCCTTGATTTTGGCTGCTGCCTGTGTGAAGATGCCAAATTTAATAATGTAGTTTGGAGTCTTGTACCAGCTTTGGGGCCTGTTCTGGCCCGCTATTTTGTATCCAAATAAATGAAAATTGTGCCTTAACCCACTGAAGACAGACTGCTGTTTACACCTGCCTTCAGAATGTGTTTTAAATGTGACTTGGGTAACGGCTTGTTATTGGATTTCATCTCCCTACTCAGTGTGAAACTTCTAAAACATAAAAAATGCACATCTGTGCTCAACCAACCAGCTAGAGAAATGTTTTGGCTGTTTAGTACACCAGTTTGAGAACAGTCTTCAAAAGCTTGTCCGAGATGATGGCATTGTCAGTGTACTTTTAACGTGTTTTAGGTGTATTCATACCAGTTGTTTTCATTATTGATTAATATATCAAATATTACATTATTTTATAATGTTTTAAAAATAAGGACAAATGCTTTAGTCTTTAGTCTTTAAATTACTCTCTAAAAACCCAACAGTATTTAAGTAAGGGGGTATTCCAGTTATTTAGTATTGTCCCTGCATTAAGTTTGGGGACAGAAAAGATAAATATCAAAGCAGCAAAGGATGAGATATCCTGGCTTTAGTTTCTATTATAGGTAAAGAATATTTATAACGCAAATGTTTACATGATACAAAGACATCATCGGGGTTCAAGGTCTCAGACTTGACCAATCAGTGGTGGCCCAAAGGTTAGGTGGCCCGGGAGGTTGCTGGTTCAATCCCCGGACTGGCAGGATAAAATCTGGGTGTGGAAAGTAAACCAAGCAGTGCTTGCCCTCCCTCATTTATCACCACTGAGGTGCCCTTGAGCAAGGCCCAACTGCTTAGTGGCCAGCAGACCAGGCTGCGGTTGTACTGGGCAGCTTCCAGGTGTGAATGTGATCAGGGCCTTCCTGCAAAAGAGAGGCTTCCTCTCAGTGAAACTCCCCTGAATAAATAAAGGTAAAAAAATAAAAAAATCTCAGATGAGAGTCACAGAAGACATTAAATAAATGTTTTCAGGGGCAGAGTAACACTCCTCATTAAAAGTAAATGAACATAATGTGTAAAGCACTGGACTTCCTCTTTAATATACAAAATCAAAAACAGAGTAATTAGAAATATTTGGTAAGAATGCATACACAGACGATTAAGTCAAGACGCAGGACCTCGTACTTGGCGTTCACTCAGCGATTTTAAAGTGGCCATTCCAGGGATCTGACAGAAGCTTGTGAAATCAAACGGGACTTCAGAAAAAACAAACATGGATGCAGACTGTCGTCATCAGCTGGTTGCACCTGTGTGTGTTATGTTTTGCAGCGAAAAACAAAAAAAAAGAGAAGAAAAAACTGTGGCTGAACTTATGGCTAAGAAACAAACATGTTTGATATTTATTAAAAAATTTTAAAGAGACATGATCCACTTGAAATTCTGTCTTTTTAGGGTTTCAGTTTTATGAGAGCGAAAATGGACATTTGCTTACTACAAAGATTCATGTTGAAGCACATGCCTGGTCATTTCATTTCACAACTGACATCATCACTTTTAAGGCTTTAGTCTGGCAATTTCTATAAAACCCGTGAAGACATACATCTTTTCCACTGTCCTCTCATTATCCTCCACACACTGTGCCTTCCCCTCTTTCCTCCCCCCTTTCTCCACCTCCTGTCCCCTATACATACCTGTAAAGCTACTGTTCATGTCAGGGAGGTCCTCGTCGTCCTCCTGCTGCTGCTGCTCTCCAGGCCCTAATCCAACATCGCGCATGTCATCGTAGGATTTGGTGCGTCGGGGAGTTGAGTGCTGCGAGCCCGGCAGGCTACCGCTGAGCCCGTCTGGCAGTGGGGCATCACCGCTGCTACTGCTGCTAATCACTTTCCCACCGGGGGGCTGCACCGGTGGCTTTGGCGTCCCATAATAGTTACCTAGGCAACAAAGAAGAAGGCAGGGAGGAGGGGATTAAAAAAAAGACGGAGAAAAGAAGGGCATTTTAGTAGGAGGGTTAGCTATGACAGGTCAAAGGGTTTTGTTTAAGTGTGTGTCTGAGCTAGTTATAGCCTTTGAATGCAAATAGAGAGGTTGGGTTGTCTGTGGGAAAATGTGAATCTCTGAAGCAAAACTAAATTTCTGTCTTGCTTGACCCCAATTTTAGTTTAAGCTCTTAGTTTAGTGTTTTAACTTATTAAAATCTAATCAATGTTTTACTCAAATTATATTTGTCAAACAATATTATACAATTTTTCACTATTATAACTCCATTAAGTTGATATGTTGTAAGTGAGAGTTGATAGACTGGGTTCCATACACTACCAAGAAATGTTTTGTCTTCAGATACATAAGTGAAGTAGTAGTTGTATTCCGAGTAGTTCATAAAACTGTCTGAATACATTCAATCAAGCAGTTTGCAGACACATCATTCACCAGTGTCACGTTTCAGCTATTTACTTTTTACAAACAGTAATTCCAAAGTTAGACTAGACAGAATTAAGACTGTACCATCTGACAACCAGAATATAAAGCCAAATATAAAACAAACTTCTTCATAAGACAGAATGGCATTAGCATCCAAAATATAAACACGAGGGAAAAAGAGGATGTTTGCGAAATTTCAGTCAGAAGATAAATTGGCAAACTACAACTTAAATGGGAAATAGATCTTTTTCACATCAGACATTTTGGCATGTCATAGCAGGTAACATTAATATCAACTGCATCCCATTTAGGTGAGCTAGTTCTGGGGGCCTGGTATTGTACATGCTGACTCACTGGTATGGCTTACAGAAACACTTAATGGAACTGAGCCATTATTACAAAAATCTTTTCTGTTTTCCTGCTATGACAAGTGAAAATGTCTATTTTTTTCAGTGATTTTCAGTGATAGTCCAGTTATTTATAATCCTTTAAAGTGAAAGGAAGATCTTTAAAGGTTTCTCATTTCCTCCATACTGCCATCAGTGGAAGAGGAAGTAAGCTGGTTGCCAATCAGAGGTCCACTGGCCTTGTTTGCCCCTCCTTGCCCTCAGAGGGAAATCCATTGTTATGGAACACTGAACAAGCTAAGTGGACATAGCAGTGACTTAATTAAACATTATCTGACTGAATGGAGGTGATACATTGTAGTGTTGTTGTTTACAGTCCTTTCATTGTCTGTCTGTAGGCTGTGATTACAGTACTGCCTAAACCTTACAACCTAAAGACCTTCGACCTGACCTAAAAGGGTTATGTGTGTCAGTGTGACTAGCCTGCCTACACAAAACACATCAGCCAAAACACTAACACTGGCCACTGACAACTCCCAGTCCTTCAATACATCCAACATCAACAACGCATACATTTTTGATGAATATACCTTTGTGATATTGCTTACTTGAAAGGCAAATCATATCAAGATTTTGACAGCAAGCTTTTCAACTTTCAAAAATCATTTGGTGCTGATTCTCATCTTTTCTTGTCTACCTCTACTTCAGCTAGTGTACCAATATGAGAGCTACTTTCAACAACCCCCAGATATCTGAGGTAAACGTGTTTCTGAGGGCTGTCTAACCTACATTTCTGGACAGAGAGATAGTAACAGCAATATTTTTTCCTTTAAGAAAGATAAAAAGAAAGAAAAAATATGACATATCTTGCTGCTGCATTGATGAGTCGAGGAGACCTTTTGAGACATTAGTATTTCTGCCTTTTGGCAATGGATTTCTTTGGATGTGAATGTTGAATGCCAACGCAAACAGTCTAGAATCAAGCATGTGCTCTTTCACTCAAAGGGACTGACACCAAAACTTGACTGAGGCGGGGGCGGGCATGTTTTGAGTGCCGACTAGAGGCAGAGAGGAGACAGGGTTCCCTCCCGCTGTGCCAGCTGGTGCACCTGTCCAGAAGTGGACTGACTGGCCTGGACAGGGACCCAACATGCCTGCTTGCTGACAGTATACCACGAGTGGGCGACACACCGGCTGGAGATACATGGTTATTTTCTGCCATACAAGATGGTACACCTGTCCAAAGTCAGGTTCAATGCCATTCGACAATTTAAGCAAGTTCACTTATTGACACACATGGAGAACAAGAGTGAAAGTCGTGTCTGCAAACTCCTACCTACAGTACACTAAAAGTGTAAAGTATATTTGTGGTATTAAAGTATTATTGTTCTTCTGAATGTAAGTGTGTAACAGTGTCCCACTGTATCACTATACTAGCAAGTCTTATTTTAAAAGCTAATGATCTTTACAGTTGATGTTCTAGATATCTGAAACTTATAAAATGGAACTTTATAGTTTCCAACTCCTTTAAAGCTACACTGGCAATATGTCAACATGATGTCACATCCGCTATGGTGGGTCAGTTAGTCATGAAAATAATAAAATACAACAAAATGCAAAACTACAGAATGGGCCTTGTAATGCATGGTTGTGTACAAAATGCCAAGTGATTTAAGGCGCATTTTCCTTTAACAAGTTAATATTTTTTTTATTTAAACACTAATTGAAAAGGAAGACATACCCTGCAAACAGAAAGCAGACTAGGCAGATGCATACAACTGGTTCACCTCAAAGGATTCCTACTTCTTTCCAGGTATAAGGGATCTGTAGGGGTCTGTCCCCTCTAGTTAGCAAACCCCCAATGAGTCTTTATCAGCAGAAGTTACATACCAGCCACCCAAGCAAATGTGTCATTTTTCTAATTTACCGTCATACGTTCCAATCTCCAATAGGGTCCCACTTTTCTCCAACTCCAGGAAGTCCTCCACTGAGAGGAAGTTGTAGTCCACGCCAGATACTTCTCCTTCACGAGGGGCGCGGGTTGTACCTGGACAACCAATCAGAGACAGGGTAGGAGTTAGAAAACTAGACTGAATAACAAAGAATACATCTAAAGATTTTAGTGGCACCTGGCATGTAATAATTCACTGGAAGCATTGCTATCATCCTAGTATTCACTCCATTCTGTGCTAACTCAATAAGTTATTTAGCAGCAATTTATCTTACACTTTCCAAATTGCCAGAGTTTCAGGTAAATAAGACCGGGGATGAACATCGTCTTGGAGATAGTATTTACAATGCTATACGACATGGGCGACTGTAGTACTGGTAGATAAAAAGCAGCCTCCAAAAGGGAGATGATCCATTGTTTGCTATAGTTTTCCTTCACACCGGGGTAGAGTGTCAGGTAGCTAGTAACACCTTAGAGGGAATCTACCATATGTGGTGGTGGGGGAAATGGCACTATGTGTGTGTGAATGCGTGTGTGTGGTTTGGCATGTAGCCTCTGAGATTCTAGCACTTGTCTTTAATGACTGCGGACAGTTGGCCAGCGAGGCGTCAATGGTAAACAGCTTTACAGCAGAGACAGCAGTGAGATGACAACACATTTAACATAAACTTGCATTTAACTGATGATAAAAGTCAACCTATATTTTTCTCTTTTAAACATTCTGCTTTCTTTGCTCTCTTCAGTTATTCAATCTTTGCCTCACTAGTGCACATTTCCCCAATTTTGTCTGACTGTTGCCAAGTTCTCTTACTAGGCGTGTCACTCTCAAAACAAAATTATTTTGTCCTTGGCAAGTGCTAATGGCAAATAATCTTTCTCATCGCCAACAACAGAGGGCTTTCCCTTTTTTGCTACCTTTCCTTGCATCCCCTCTCTTCCTCTAGCCGTCTTATCTCCCAATCACTCTGTTTCCAGTGGGTTGGTAAGAAATAAGCTGGTAAAAATAGATGTGTGGGGATACACGGAGATGCTCCCACTGCAGCCATGTTCAGTGACACTGGTGATAAATCACAGAGGTGCAGATCCTAACTCAAGCAAACATGCATTACACTCAAATAAGCATTCAGTACATGTAGAAAGGCTTGCATGTTGCAATGTCTCTGCATCGCTTACACAAAATACTCTCGACATGCATCAGTTCAATGACCCAGCTGTCGCAATCACAGTCTATTTTTTTCTGTTATTGCTATTATAGGCTACTGTATGGGGGCACATAGAGAAGGCAAAACTTCCTGTTCATCAGCAACATACTCGCTCACAAGATTCCAAACTCCACTACTTGTGACCAGGCCCTCGTGCAGCAAGAGGAAATTCATTTAAAGTCAAACAAATCCCCTCTTAAGTCTATCAAACAAGCAGTCAGTTTGCTCATTCCCAGGCACCAAGTATTTTACCGAATGTCGACCTTGGAGAGTCCTCAGCCAAGCCCGAGCGTTCTGCCGACTGTCAGTTCACTTCCCACACAAAAGTGGCCATTGATTTGACTCCATTTAGACACTGCTGCTCTTAGAAAACCAAATAGGAAGTGGAATTGTGACCAGTGTTTCAAAAGGGATAGAAAAGCAGAGCCTTGGCTCAGACCCATGGGTAAGACACTGTCATCGCTATAGGCCTGATTAATTCAATACCATCCCCTGCCCAACAAAAGCTCCATTGACCAAGCTGTGAAATAGAGTGAGAAGGAAAGACAGGTTGGGACTGAGCGTCGTGCATAGAGACTCCTTCCTAGAGTTGGGACTGGATGAGCCGAACACAAACTATTCCGGATGCTGCCCTCTAAAATGCAGAGGAAGAAAGAGAAGGAGTGAGACTACGAAAGCTAAGAGTTAGCATATTCCAGTGACTGGCACATACAATGCAGCCTTGGAGATTTGCTGCGAGGGTGTTCGTCTAGCGCTAGATGGCTCGTGGCTTAACTGCATCAACATCTTCCTCAGCTGAGATGGGTGGGTGGGCATTGTGAAAACAAACAAACAAAAAAAAAACATCACTGGCATTTCAAGAAGATGATCCAGTGGCTGAAATCAGCCAGTCGTACTGTAGAGCTGGGAGCTCAGAGCCACTACTGCTGCATCAAAATGTTCTGTAGCCTGTAACTGTACAACAATAAAGGATCCAGGAATGTATGTTCCTCAACAAAAAGTAATTTATGTGTCTTCACGCATTGTGCCACTGGGTCTCTGCTGTTGCTAGGGACAACCCAGGAAGGATGGAGCGAACGATGTGGGGAAGTTTGTCCTCCAGTGATGACACATTCTGATACACAGTCTCCCCCCAGGCTTCATAACTCCCTTTTCAATTCCTTGACAGAAAATATAAAGTACCACAGAGGTATGACTCAGAGGTCTGGTCCATATGAGAAAGCATAAATGGGGTATGTATTGCATACAAATTTGGCGTATTTGAACACTCAAGATTTAAAACGGCAGTAAAACAACAGCCTAGAATTTAGAGCAGAATGTTGTTGGGTTGAAACTTTAAAACACCACAAAATTACCAGATTGGGGAAAGAGTGAGCCTTGAACACTAGAGCTATATGAAAAATCTGTATTCATACTGGGTTACTCTAACGGTTGACTAAATGAATGTGAAGCTTGGTGCTGCAGACAAAAGGGGCCACCTGCTTCGTGTTCAGGAAGATATTTGTAGTTTTATGTTCGAACATATGGAGCGCTACATTTCCTTTCGGGTCTGTTCCGCACGCTCTCTGTCTATCTTATCTGTCCCTTCACACAGATGAGGGCACAGTGCTGAGCCACCATTTCCCTCTGGCAGTTCAGCGGAGGGTTGACTCAGATACCAACAGTCACAGAGGAGTCATATGGCTTGTGTGTCTGTGAATGCCAAACATGCTTTGGCTTGTAATAATACTAAAAAGGATGGAAGCAAACACCTCCTGTCATAATCAGCAGCTGTTCCAGCCCCTGCTGGCACATACACATGTACATGTGCGAACACACACACACACACTCTCTCTCTCTCACTCACACACTGGGGAGGACGTACATGGCCACCAAATGTTATGGTTTGGGGCTAAACGGGAGCTGTGGGTGGAGGGTAATCAGTTAATGGAGCTTTATGCACCCATCTCCCCTGCAACAGACATACGTGAACATGAACAGACACACACACACACACACACAGTTTCATTACCATAACAGCCACAGTAGGAGAACTGTCCTGTCTATGCTGTGAACCACCTATGGTGAACAGATTAGACCCCCACAGTGAGGAGAGCAACTTAGAGTTCAGCACCTCTGCACTGTATCTCCAGTTACTAACCCATAAATTACCATGTTGTAGTTAGGGTTAGCCACATCACAGCCATATCACAAAAGTGAACCATGGGGCGGTCCCTGTTACCACTACTATGTTTATATCAATTGTTTCTCCCTAATATCTGAGTAGGTGGTCTCCTGATGTTGTTTATAGTTTAAGGTAACTGCAATTGGAAATAGACACTTGGCTGATGAGAAATAGCTCCTGTGACACAGTGAGGGGAAGGGTACTTTCAGACTGACCACAGCATTATGCAAAATAACGCAAGGGGATCCATTGTTGTGGGTGTGTTGCTTCAGGGTTTATCAAACATCAAGACATGGTGCATGTTGGTGTATACTCCTTTCAGGCCAACTTGCCCAATCATTTTTCTGCTGTGTGTCAAAGCTTGCAAGTCAAAATTAGAACACTACGAGTATGTATATGCTTTGGGGACATTTTTAATATGAATAGTGTCAGAGCTGCTACTATCATTCATGTGCTAATGAAGCCAACAGGATTAGAGTCCGAGCAAGTATAGCCTTGTGCCTCTCACAGTTGTCATAATGAACTGCTTAGAGGGGCTAGTCATGGATCACATACAATTCAGTCTTTGGTCCCTCCAACTTGCTTATTGCTCCAACTGTCCAACTGTCTATGAACAACGGTATATCCTTTAGCCCTATACACCCTGATTCCTGACACACCTGAACTAAAAGACGGCAGAATACAGTCCCATGATTTAAGCTTAGCTTTTAATACTGTCGTTTCCTAGAAGCTCTCTCAGCTAGGTCTCAACACTTCACAGTCAAGTCAGGGTCACCAACAACATCTCCAATACCAACATACTCAGCGCAGGGATGCATGCCCTGCCTACTGCAATATATTGTGACTGGCCTTATCAGCAGCGGTGGTGGTAGGAGAAGCTAACGGACAGGTGCAAAGACGATAACTTGTTTCTTAAGGTGATTATAACAAAACAGGTGAGAGTAGACTTCAACAAGTCCCATTCTGACCAACCCCCACAGAATATCAGCACTTCTGTTGTTGAAAGACAACAGAAGTGCCTCCATCCAAGTTTAATGACTCCACTTCTTGCAGCAACTAAGACAAACAAGACTCCCTAATCTCACCATTTAAAATGTACTACTGAGTCCCTACCTCAATATCTGTTTTAAGGTCTGCAACACCGCAGACCGTCATGTCACTTCAGGACACAAAGAGGACAAGAGAAAACATATTTCTTCTCTGTTCTCTACTCAGAAAATGCAGCATACTAGGGCGGGACAGACTAAGACAGACCTTAGTCTGGGACAGCCCTAGTGGAATCAGAATCATCAAGTCCTGCCTTTGTGTGGTTCATCAACGGTGATAAATTATCCGAAAGTCTCGCGAAGTGCGGACAACTCGGCACAACACCAGTGAAGCTGGGGCTCCGTCTCTTCAGCAAGTGTTCCTCCACTGCCACTGCACACATACACGCTACGCTTACTCATGTGCACTGACCATCCAGGGTTAGCATTACAATTTTGGATTTATTCACACACTTCAAAAATATTTATTGAAAGATTTATTCTTTCTATATATTTCTTTACAGCATTAAACGTTGAAAAACTGGTAGTTCTATGTAAAATCAGACGTTGAGCACCCCCATATAGCCAAAATGGCATGATCCTTGTTTCGCTGCAATGCTTCGACTGCGAGATTGACAGTCAAATCAGGCTCCGCCCATCGAAGCATTGAATTCGACTATTTGGGGTCAGCCCTACAGCATACACAAAACTTTCTACATTAACAAGTACCCCTCACATCCTTTCCACATCCATCTGGTAGGAGGTTTTATAGCCCCTCAGAAAGACTGGCATGGCAAAGAAATGTCTATGCCCAGGTTTTTAAGCTTCTTAACTCACTGACCTTTTGAACAATGACTTTTCAAGCTTTCACCTTAGCTGCAAACATTTATGTTATCTCCACCATCATACGCAAACAACATGGCCTAGTGGGTGTTTAAAGGAACTGAAAGTGTTACCAAGTAGCTTTGCCCCCAAAACCACATGGAAGCTTTTTAGCAGAAAAGCCTGAATGTTTAGCCACTCTTGTTTTAGAGTTGTTGTTTATGGTGATTTTAATATCCATGTCCATGACTCCATTATTGATCATGCTACAGATTTACCCTGGGTGTAAAAATATCCTCTATGGATTTACTGTAGTGGCCCAACGATGGACTGGCAACTTGTCCAAGGTGTACCCCGCCTTTCGCCCAATTTCAGCTGGGATTGGCTCCAGCCCCCCGCGACCCTGTACACAGGGTAAGCCGTTGACGATGGATGGATGGATTTACTGGATATAACTGTATCCGGAAACAAATGTAGTTCTAACTGTTGTACATCCAGTTATTAAAACTGTATATATATATATATATATAAATAATATTATGAAGGAGTTCTGGTTTCTGGAAGTATCACAGCACTGAGACTGCCCTTCTCAAGTTTACCAACAACTTTTTAATGGCTGCTGATGATGGCATGTGCTCAGTCCTTAAACTCCTGGACCGTCAATCATAGAATGCTGTTAGATGTAGGCACTGGGTGGGGATATCTGCTACAGCTTTAGGCCCCCTTAGACCTTTTGCTATGTTTGCACCTCCTGTCCAGACTAAAATGGCGACAATGAAGACCTACAGCAGAGAAGTTTGAAAACCATGCCGACCTCCGTTTTCAGTCTTTTTAATGTAGACAGAGATCAACTCTGACATGCAGCTAAAACATGCTGGTGGGGACAGAGATCATATTTGTTTTAAAACTCTGTTTTTAAACAAAAACGTAATAGTGTAGATGGGGCCTGAGAATGGTTTTCATCATACCTTTCGAATAGGAGGTTCTGTTTCTCTCTGAACAACTATGTTTATTAATTATCTTCTGTGAAGTTTGGTGTGCCTCGGGGCCCATTTTTCTTTTCTTTATATATGCATCCTTTGGACACATTATTCATAGACATGGTGTCTCCTTATTTATGCTGAGGATATGCAGATCTACCTGATGGTAGATCCAAAGACCCTGGAATGCAGAGCTCACTCTGGACGTCAAAAAATGTCCTTCAGCCGAACTAAAAAAAAATAACCCCAGAGATCCTTGTCATTGGGTCCCAACACAAGGCAAAACAAATTCTGCCATCTGCTGGTTCACTATTGGATCCTATCAAGCCTGTTGCAAGGAATTTGGTTTTATAATAATTTAAGTTTTGAGCAGCACACCTCAAAGCTTGTGGATTCATGTTTTTATCATCTTAGCAATATTTTTAAAATCTGTGTTAACTTTTAAAAGACACTGAGACCATTTTACATAACTTCATCTCATCACATCTGGATTACTGCAACAGCCTTTTTACTTGCCTGAACCAAAAATCTGTCGATCGCCTCCAGACTGTACAGAACTCAGCTGCCAGGCTTTTAACCACAACAAAGAAACATGATCATATCACTCCAGTTTTAGCCTCTTTACAGTGGCTCCCACTGTGTTTAAGAATAGATTTTATGATTTTACTGATAACTTTTACAACTCTTCATGGACTCTCTCCCTGCTATATCTCTGACCTCTTAGCACCTTACGTGCCAATATATACTTTGAGATCCTCGGGCAGAGGTCTTTTGTCTGTTCCAGAGGCCAGGCTGAAAACTAAAGGGGACAGAGCATTTGCAGTCAGCGCCCAGAGGATCTGGAATGAGAAAATCAGGTCGGCTGATTCTGTGATCTCCTTTAAATCCCTTCTTAAAACATACTTTTATCTGATAGCATTTCCTGATTTTACTTTTAATTTTCTTTCTTTCCATAAAAATGTTTCTTTCTTCCCTTTTACTACCCTGTATTGGTTTTTATACACCAAATTTTATTTATATGGTTTTTTTTTGATTGTATGACTTGTCTGTTTAACTTTGCTGCCTTTGTGACGTACTTTGTGGATTCTATAAATAAGCATTATTATTGCGTGCATTGTATGCCTAACAGTATATATGAGTATTTATTATAATTATTTAATATCGATTTTAACCTGCCTCTGTTTAAATATCTCTGTGCACCACGGCCTACGAAAAACCCTGTGAAATGCAGATTTATATAGATGTACTGACAGTAAACTTAAGCTTGATATATATTTTTCTTTACTTTAAAGGGCGCTTATCTAATATGTAGGTTGTTTGTAAGGGTTTTCTCTGGGTCCGCAATGATCATCATCATAATTTTAGCATCATAGGTTTTTGTATCCAGATCTAATCTCTTTCAGCCAGTATCACTGGAGATGGAAAAACTAAAGGGTTTGCCTGGCTAAATAAAGACAGAGACAATGATCAGCAAAATTTGAAAGTTGAAGATTTAAACAGAGGTGTACACAAATAAATATTTAATTTCTGTGTTTCTGTTGTGATTATTTTGTTTCAGTTTGTGAAAGTTATTTATTTATAGTCAAAGAAATGGCATGAAATGTAGGGCTACTTGATTATGGCAAAAATCACAATCTTGATTATTTTCGTCATAATTGAAATCCCGATTATTAACACGATTACTGATTGACTTAGGAAACGTCAGGCATTTACTGAACTTTTAAAATAAATTTTTTAATGATTATGCATCATCTCAAATAGCTCTTGAAATAAGTAATAGTAATTGAATATTATTAACTTGAAACGGCATCTTAGAGACGATGACAGCAGCTCGGTTTCCCCTCCAGGTTGAGGACTACAGTTTGTTCCACGGAGTAGAGCAGAGCAGGTGAACTACTCGAGTTACGTTACATAACGATGAAATTGTGGCGTTCTGTTGGGAGACGCAGTGACTTAAACTAACAGTGAGAAAAGTATAAATCACCGCTTTAAAGGGAAGGGTGCGCTAGATTAATAACACAAGACAAAACGAGTTTCATTGCAAAACAGCATGCAGCACAATAATCATTTTAGTTTGAATAACTTGTTTTTAAAATTGTTGGAAGCCAAATTCGAAATTGTGATTGCACAGCGCTAACAAAATGTATAAATAAATGTGCTTTGTGGAGGTTACTTTGCTAGTGAAAGCAAGACATAATTTTTAGCTAATAGTGCCACACATGAAATTGCATCACTGTACAAGCAACCTTCAGCGCCCTCAGTGCAGCAACCAAAACAACCTCTTCCCCACACCTCAATCTTAGCCTATATTCTTCTAAAACATTGAGGAAAACATCTGGCAGCTAAACTTTATTTTCACTTAAAAAGCTATATCTTTGTTGGCTTTGGAGTTTTTCTGCTGCCAAGGGGTTAAACTGAAATGATTAATGCACCTTTAAACACACTATGTAGGCTAGATAAGAATTACACATGTAGTGTTTTTGTTGAAAGGTAAAAATGCAACAAACCAGTTTTATTAAGCACAATTGTCTTGCAACTGTATTTTGCCATTTCAAAAGCTAATTGCGGCCACTTTCGTGTCACCGTGACCTTGGCACTGCCAATCAAAATGTCTTCCTCCACAGAGTATCTCAGGATTGGGCTTATCAACTACAGAGAGCATCCAGTTACACCGTGATGTCTCTCAAACCACAATCAATACATGACAGCAACTGGTCACAACCCTCGCTGTGACCTTGGGCCTTCCCAGTTTGTCTACACTGTCACTCAGCTTACAGAGGATCAATATCAAACAGTCTCCTTTCTGTCATCTTGCCATCATCTCAACTGAACTGACTCAACTGTGGTTTATCTTGGTTCAAGGACAACACTGAGGACAATAGCGGGATGGTTATTCCAGTTAGTTACTTATGATGATGACTAATAATAATCAATAAAAAATCTATAATATCTATAACTAGCTCTCCTTCGAAAGCCATTAAAGCACAGACGTTCATTTCTTTCTCTCAATGTATATTATATTCATGGGTCACCTCTCTAGCTAGTGCTGAACAATAGCGAGCCTTCCACTCTACCTTTATGGCAATAAATTAAAGATAAAAGTGTCTGGATGTCTTGCACTAAACAAAGCACTCATGTAAATACTGAAATGGACCTCAGGACTTAAATACTGTAAGACAAAATGGATTGCTTTAATCTACTTAATATATATATATGGACGATCTTCACCTCTACAAGCACAACTAACGCTCACTGGCAGACAAATCCAAGCACCTCATCTATATTTAATTGATGGCAGACTATTTTAAGTGAGCATCTGCCCTTCTAGTGGTATGATAGACTCAGACTAAGGCTGCTGACATTTGTGAAGGCAGAGGATGACACTAAGATTAGGTTAGAGAGTACAATGACATAAGAAAGACCAAAATGACTACATTATTCAATTATGCATCACTGAAAAGTCTGCCAAAAAAACAATGGAAGACAGAGAGGTAAATTATGATCACTTAAACCATGTTAGATCTTGTAAGAGGACAGGACAGAAATGCTGGCAGGGGAGAGAAAAATAAAACAGACTTTAAATGGCAGGAAAATTATTAAAATTAGTCATCTTTTTTTTAACACAATGGCATCAAAACACATGAAATACATAAAAGGGAGGCAATACAGACATGCACACAGCCACAACCCAGCTTCTATAAATAACCATGTGTGAAAAATCTGTTTTCTTTCCTACGCTTGCATTCCCCCAGAGCAACAGAGCACCCTGGGCCCACATATCCCCCAGGCCTGGCCTCGCATTTTAGCTGTGACCTACATTTAATTTCCTCCACAAGGACAATGGCGGGCTTTACTCCTTGGATGACTTTGGGTTTATGGCTGGGAGCTGAGGAGTTGTCTTGCTTGACATCTTCATCTGATCCAGTTTGGCGGTGTAGTTTGGTATTTTTCTTAACTACGTCTTCATCTTGCTTAAATCTCAACACTTTCTTGAGTTCGAAAGATGCAAGTGAACCGGACTGAAATACTTCTTTCATATTATTACCAGGTTTCCTTCTCTTTTTGCGGACTCCAAAACGCCCACAAAGCTTTAGAGGAAAAAGAGCAAACATGACTATATGCTTGGCCTACCAAATAAAATACCAATCCAGGCGATTGTTTCCAAAGTTCCTTGAATGTCACTGTTCAACGTGTGAAAATTAGTTCCACAATGGCAAGCTGTAGCAGAAAAACTACAGCAAAGGGTCCGTTTTTTTATATATCTTTTCCTCAGATTTGCACTGGTTCCTTGGTGAGTTCTTTCTTTGGTGGCAGAATAAACGTTTAGCACTATGTGGTAATAACACAAAAGGATTGGCCGACTTTCTGTTTGTTGGAAAAAACTAAATTTTGTCAACATCCATAAGCAGATGCACAGACAAATGTGCTGATTTGCCTATGTAGCTCGGATGAGGCCAGGGGGCGGGGGAATCCATACTGAATAGTAAAGCTTAAATGACACAAACAATGTCTGACAACAAGGATAATAAGGTGATTGTTATTACCAACCATACCAAGGATCTGAGGTTAAGGACACTTGAGGATAAAAGGGTTAAGGCATGTGTTCAGAATTATTTATTTAGAAGAAACAATCATGCTGACTATCTTGCAAATGTCGGTGTGTCACTGCTGATGACATAACATCATCATCAGTTAGAGCTTAGTGTCCTGCCACCCAGCCAGTTGCACCTAGAATTAGACCTAGAGGGAAGGCAGGTGACTTGACCAAACAATGTAGTCAGGCAGTTAAGATAACACAACTACCCAAACACTGACATTTCGAGGGTGTAGACAAAAAAAAACATGTCTACATAAGCTAAGAAGGCAAATACAACTATGCAGCTTGGGTGGAGATTCTAATCATTTCAAACATACTGAGACTCTGGACTGAAACCTTTACACAAACCCCAAATAATCAAGACAGTCTTTTCCATCACGATCCAGCTTTCCATTTGAGGCAGGCCTTTAGAGTATGCCCACACTACACCAACAGATACACAGACTTCAGTATGACCTACATACAAATTGTCTTCAAAAGTCAGAGGGTTCAGAGAAATGACGTGCACAGCAAGGTGGAAAACACCTACAATTCAGAGCATTGTGGGTTCATTTTTTGGGCAATTCAAAATGCAGGACTGAAAATAACACAAACAAAACAAGGGGAAAAAGATGATTTGTTTCAACATATTCACCATGGTGAACTGATCAGTGCCATGAGTGAAAAGTGGGCCATC
>NC_060167.1:29159917-29162574 GCF_021292245.1 Micropterus dolomieu
CCAATTTTCAAGGTGGCGCTAGCGAGTCATTTTGCCACGCCCATGTGCGAAACTTGTAGAATACGAAATTTTTCACCGGTTCTGACATGTTTGCAAATTTTGGTGAGTTTTCGAGTATGTTTAGGCCATGTCATTTGGGCCTACTTTGCAGAAAAAAAAAAAAAAAAAAAAAAAAAAAAAAAAAATATAATCCGAGCAGATTCAATAGGGACCTCGCACGGTCGTGCTCGGGCCCTAACTATGCAGCTTGGGTGGAGATTCTAATCATTTCAAACATACTGAGACTCTGGACTGAAACCTTTACACAAACCCCAAATAATCAAGACAGTCTTTTCCATCACGATCCAGCTTTCCATTTGAGGCAGGCCTTTAGAGTATGCCCACACTACACCAACAGATACACAGACTTCAGTATGACCTACATACAAATAGTCTTCAAAAGTCAGAGGGTTCAGAGAAATGACGTGCACAGCAAGGTGGAAAACACCTACAATTCAGAGCATTGTGGGTTCATTTTTTGGGCAATTCAAAATGCAGGACTGAAAATAACACAAACAAAACAAGGGGAAAAAGATGATTTGTTTCAACATATTCACCATGGTGAACTGATCAGTGCCATGAGTGAAAAGTGGGCCATCATAAATGTGTTTGGCAATGATTCATTATCATAATTGTTCTATTAATAGGCCCAGCTATTCTTATTCGGCTTGTATGCTGGCATTCAGGTCATTCAGGACAGGAGTTATTTGCGACTGACATGGAAACAATAGTAGCACTCATAAACTCAGCGTTTTTGAGAAATGTTTGGGTTAAATGTAAACACAGTTAAATGTATGTGCTTGGTTAGAGAAGATGCTGTCATATGCAAAGCTTGATTAAAATTTTCATGAGCATGACCCAGTGGATCGCTCCCTCTGCTGCCCTCTCCTTTCATCGCTCCTTTCGGCTTCCATCACTGCCGCTTCTTTCTTTCCTTTCTGTCCATGTTTTCGTTTGTTCCCTCTTTAACTGGCACTCTCATTTGTTCCCGTTTTTCAAATCTGAAACACTACCAAATCTCCCTTTAATCTTCAAGCCACTATTCATCTACGCTTTCTTTTGGACAAAGAACATTAAGGAAGTTAATACCACAGACTCCTCCACCCAGCCTCTGATCTGCTCATTTGTGTTTTCTCTGTCTCCAGTACATTTGGCAGATGTGATGACTGCTTGTGTGGCCGAGCAAAACTGTTCCTGCTATTGGGCTTGACTGGAGGACTTAACTGTGGGTTTTCTCAAGCCGCCGAATGAGTCCTGCTAAAAGCCAAAACCGCTCTGATGTTGATGATGTCATGTGATCCAGAAGTACATCAAATAACTACGGCTTCATTCCTCTTGACTGCCACACATTTAAAATGACCAGTCATAATATTAGGAGTCAGATGTTTTGGGTGGGGAAAGGGGTGACTAATGACAATAATAATGAATATACTGTATGCTTCTGAGAGTCTCATCGAATGTGTCCTAACAACAACAGATCTACCTAAATGCCAAACTGATACCTATGATCTACATTTAAGAGTACTCCAGCGATTTAACATTGCACTCCTACAACATTGTCAAACTGATGGAGAGCTCTTTTTATCTTTTTAGCTCTTTAATTAAAATATATGCAGCAGAACCAGAAATATCGTCTTTTTTATTCATTGCATTCTTCTTCCTTGTCAAAACCTGAATACATTAGCCACAATGCAACACGACAACCCAGTTTGGTCAATCCGTGTGTTATGCTAGTAGCAGCTAATGTAGCCTCTAGCCACTAACTTCAAGTGGAGATGAGGAGCAAGCTACAGAAGTCTTGTACAAGCAGGAACCTCTGGGTCTGAAAAGTGAAGCCAATGTGGAAGGGCACCTGCATTCTTTCTTACGGCCAGCAGGGGGTGATGCCACTGGTTTCAAAAAGAAGTCTGATTGCAGCACGGTGGTCCAGTGGATAGCACTGTGGCCTCACAGCAAGAAGGTTGTGGGTTCAAACCCCGGTTGTCCTGGCCTTTCTGTGTGGAGTTTGCATGTTCTCCCCGTGTCTGCGTGGGTTTCCTCCGGGTGCTCCGGTTTCCCCCACCATCAAATGTTAGGTATTACTCCAGTCAGTGCCACTGACTAGAGTAAGTGGCACCCTGACATCTGGTGGCATCTGGAGTTGGTCCCCGGATGCTGCACAGTGGCTGCCCACTGCTCCCTTGAGGGATGGGTTTAATGCAGAGAATGAATTTCAACAACACGTATGTGACAATAAAGGTATCTATTCTATCCTATCCTAGTTAATGACAAAATGAGCCTACTTCTAACTTTATCTATTACCTCAGTACTTTCCTAATGAGTTTAGGGTCACAGTCGCAGGTTTGGAGTCTTCTTAAATACAGCATGATGTTCGTTTAGTAAATTATGGTCCCATTTAGAGGAAAATAGATGATAAAGCAGGGTATGCTTTAGGTAGTAGCTATCTTGTGATTGACAAGTCGCTACCATGGCCAAATTAGCATCTCAGTTAATATCACAGTTCACTAGCGCCACCCTCTCATCCAAATATGGTCACTTCTGGTTCCAAAAAACAAGATGGCGACGACCAAAATGCCAAACACAAGGGGGGGGGGGGGGGGGGAACACACGGGGGCCCC
>NC_060167.1:29162594-29194730 GCF_021292245.1 Micropterus dolomieu
CAAAAAACAAGATGGCGACGACCAAAATGCCAAACACAAGGGGGGGGGGGGTAACACACGGTGGCTCCGCTTTAATCTTGAGAAGCTGCAGAGCTGCAGTCTCTCACTGTAAACCCAGCTAAACTGAGGCTTTTTGAAGACCCTTTTCTCTCTCTCTCTCGCCTGCCATTCACGGATCTTGTGCAAAGTTTAGCCGCGACGTGCATGCCGTGCTGTCGACAACTGCACGCACGTCGCGGCTAAACGTTTCTCGCGGGTCTATTTCAAGTAGCCAACTATTTAGAAACGATAAAATATTCTTTGTGTGGTTAATAAACGGTGATAAATTATCCGAAAGTCGCGGGAGGTGCGAACAACTAAGCACACCAGTGAAGTTGGAGCTCCGTCTCTACAACAAGCTTTCCTCTTCTGCCACTACACACATACACGCTACGCCTACACATGCGCACTGACAACCCAGGGTTAGGGTTACAATTTTGTATTTATTCACGCACTTTAAAAGCATTTATTGAAATTTTTATTCTTTTTGTTTTGTATATGTTGAAATGTATATTGTAATAGGGTGTATATCAACTTATTGGGAGAAAACTGGTAGTTCTATGTAAAATCAGACGTTAAGCAACCCCCAAAATGGCATGATCCTTTTTCGCTGCGAAGCTTCGACTGTGAGATTGACAGTCGAATCAGGCTCCGCCCATCGAAGCATCGAATCTTCGACTATTTGGGTCAGCCCTAGGTAACATCACTTCCAGGTAACCACACCCACACTCTTAGAATTTCTGCCGAAACGGCAAGGGAAAAAAGATGATTTTTGAAAAAGATGACTTTTATGTATGTTTTACTGTGTACTACGACAGAGCCTACCTCCATGTTTGTGGTCCTGCGTCTTCACTGAATCGTCTTGTGTGTGTGTTGTTCAATAAACGTTATCTCTGTGGTATCCCACGTTTGGTTAAGATTTGAAAGTCCTCTAGTGTGTACCAGGCATAAACAAACTTTGTTTAGTTAAAAGGGAAATCTACCAATCAACTTTAAGTTTATGTTAAATATTGGCAATGTGGAATAAAACAGCCCATGGCTAAAAGGCCATTTGTTTTTGCCAGTTAAAGAAGTCTAGAACAGGCTGCAGTCTGGCCTTTCTGCTTTAGTATAACTCCTGAGGTACAATGCGTGCATCGCTCTTTTCTCTACTGTCCGTAGTCTGTGCACATCTCATGAGAGAAAGTAGAGTGAAGGGGTGAAGCAGAAGGCCAATGTGATATGCACAGTAACAGCTATGGCTCTGTCTCTCACAAAGATGGGTGCCTCAACATATAGCGAGCAAATGCTTTTCCTCAGTCCTGCCGGTATTAAGTGAAAATGAAATTACCCCGTGCACTGAATCATGCTGCTTTGAAATGAAATGTGATGACTGTGTTACATTAAAGGCAGGCCTAGGAGTGGATTGAATTAGCCCGCTGTATGTCTTTAGAAGAGACTAGTCACTTTAAAGTCAGTCACAGATTCTACCCCATATAACTGTTCAAAAATTTATTCTACCATATGTTCTCAGTAAATCACAGCAGGACAGTAATGGAGGTAAAACATACACATTTTTCTGATGTAAGCTGGCAGACATGTTTTTTCAAAATGACCATATTTGGCTGGTTATATTGTGTTTACTGCAGAAATACGTGGCCATGTAAAGTATACTGTATGTAACTGGTGGATGGTCATAGAGAAACAACATGGATAATAGCCCTGCCTTGAAAATCATTCATCGACCCAACAGAAGCTATTACAGAAGCATTTCTCTAAATCTCCACAATAAACATGCTCTGATGTCAAGATAGCAAGCTAGTCCACATTTTCCAAGAAGATACTGAGGCATGTCTTCATGGATAATTTTCAAGAAACAGACGACTGTATGCACGTGCACACACACACTAACACGAGGGGAGGGCTGGCAGACTCCCGTCATATTCCAAAACCAAAACAGATCCATCCACCATCTTTGCCACAGCTTGCCTGCCAGTGCTTCTTTTTTTTGGGTGAAACACACACACACACACACACACACAGAAATACAGGAGGGGTGACGAGCTGACTGGGGTTTGTCAGCTCGGCAGGGGGATGGAGCCATCTGTCCCAGTAAAGGGTTAATCCAACCAAAAGCATAGGCCGCAGATTCCAGCATTTTCCTGTCCTCAAATGTCTAGCTACATTCTGACTATGGTTTTTTGTTGTTTGCTTTTTTGGTTTTGCAAGGAGAAGGAGGGGTTACAGTCAGTCGTCCAGCCTTACGAACACCCCAACTAGGCCTACCCCACCTGATTCTTCGCCCTTAAATCTCAAGAGTCCTACCCTTGTCATGGTGGCAGGGAATTAAATGTTGAAGGGGACAATTTTTATTGGTTTTTCAATGATTGGCACGGATGGAGTGTTTTGAGTCGGAGGGAGGGTGTTTTCACTGCTCTAGCTGGCTGAAAGAGGCTCGCAATGACGAGATGATGCACACACACACACACACACACACACACACCACACCACAATGAGATCAAAACAGGCCTTTTCTCTGGACCTGTGATGTGCTCAATGTTTTCCCTTCATAAGCATTGCATTCAACTCTAAATGATTCCCATACAGAGGGATGGGAAAGAAGGGGGGGCTCTGAGGACCGGGGGAAGGGAAGAGAGAGATTAGAATAAGAAACAAAAAAACCTGAAGGGCCAGTAATGCAGTGTGAAGCTAAATCAGCCAGAACCCTGCCTGAAAATGCCCCCCGCACACACACACACAGCTGGCCTTTGTCTTTTCATTCCACCCAGAAAAAAAGCACCCCGGGCTTTCTACTACCTACAGCAACATGGAAATGGAAAAGAGAGGCTTTAAAACGTACATTTAGAGGGGCGGGGAGGGAGTAGGGAGAGAGATGGAGGGGGGGTCATTCAGATGCGAGATGGATCGAGGGAGAAAAAGAAAGAGGGAGGATGAGGGAGAGGTAGAGGCTAACCATAGCATCCTGGAAGCTTCAGACAGACAAACAGACAGGCAGCAGTTTGCTGCTGGAGGTAATGGCTTCTAGTATGATCAAGCATGTCAACAGATCGCACAGCCATCGCAGAGCTAGAGTGCTTCCAGCGCAAACACGCATACAGTACATACACCAAGGGAAGAGACACTTTGCACACACACAGGCATCAAACCGGGGCACAGACAAACACAGACAGATGCATGCATACCTGAGACAGACAGACAGACACACACAGCTTCCGTTTGACCACAACACATCAGCCTCCATTACTGCCAGCGCTGTGCCTCTGTCTCCCTCGCTCTGCTCCCGATGCCTTCCGCCTGATGCACAGCCATCCTCACCGCCATCCTCTCCTTCGCCCTCCATCCCAACCCCCAACCATTAAATCACAGCAACCCTCAGCCCCCCCAAGTCCCTTCTCAAAATGAAACACAAAACAAAATACCTCAGTTAAGGAGTCTGTGAGGGGCTTCCTCCCCTTCCCCTACAGTCCACAGAACAGCACCACGTCGACAGGAGACAGAGGGAGGAAAAAATCCAATCAGGTGTGGAGGATGAGTGGAAGAAAAACCCGTGCAGATTCACATTTCCTTCTCCTTTCCACCCTCCCCTTACTCCTCCCTTGCGTCTGTCCTCTGTCCAGCTTTGGCTTTGTGATGCTAAGCTAATGGGAGCTAAGCTAAGCAGCATCCACACATTGGCTTATAATGCGCTCTGTCTCATACCCACACACACTAATACTAGGCTTCTCTCTCTCGCTCTCTCACACTGACTGAGCCCCGCTGTCTCCCGTCTCGCAGGCACCCACATGCACCCGCCCAACTCCCCCTCTCGCTCGCTCGCCCTCTCTCGCTCCCTCCCCTTCTCTTGGCTGTTCACCCCTAATCTTTCTCGTTCTCACAGAACCCATCCGTCTCCCTCTCCCCACACCTCTGTTTCTTTTTGCTCTTCTCCAGACACTGACATCCTTACGCACACAAACTCATACACATGCTCTGGGTGTTTAACAAGTTCCAGACAATTCATCCTTGACCAACATGTTGAAGAGGACAGGAGTCAGGAGAAGAATCTAAAGGCAAGTGTGCAACAGACAGAGAGGAGACTTGGGGAAAAAAAGACAAGACACGAGCTGGCCAGAAAGGTATGGGTTATAATAAATCTAGAGCTGGCATTAATCTATATGTCAGACACCAAAGAAGTTCAACAGCAGTTTCTAACCCACCAATTCTTACAGGTGTTACAACTCTGGTAGATAAAGGGTATACAAGGGGTAATAACACAAAGCCACCGGGATGTCAGTGGGAATGACAACTATGGATAAATCCAAATGAAGAGCCAAGGTCTTTGAATTAATACAAGATTCAAACTAAAATATGGATTAACAAGAAAAAAAACTATATGCTGAGTCAAATTGACCAACTGGCAAACATCTGTGCACGCACCACAAGTTTAAGAAAAAATATCTTTGCATGTGCAGGATTCATTTGTTAAGCTCCATGGTCAGAGGAGGGGGTTGGGAACAGCAGTGGAAAATATAAAAGCAAGGTCAAAGGTCATGTGATGTGCCATTTTCAGATTCGCCTTATGTTTCCCAAATCCATACTTTATATTAATTCAAAGCAGTTATTCACATTGGAAGCTCATGATGTTAAGAAGCATCAAAGATGATAGTATACATACTAAATTTACTTGATTTTTCATTGTGCTGTTGATGGACAGTTTTGTTCCACAATGCAGTACATATGAAAGAGAGGTAACTCACAGCTGGGACAAATTAAACAAACTGTGGGCAGTGGTGAACTCTAGTAAAATCTTAGAAAACACAAAAACCAAGTGTCCAAATCCTTGGGCAAAATTTTGCTTTGCCACAGAGCCCTTCTTGTAGTACTTATTATTAGTACAAATCGGCACATTCATTACCGCATCGTAACTGCCAAAACAGTATACTCTAAAAATTTGTAATCAGTATACTGTATAGTAGTAGAATACAATGTAGTTTGTATTCGGGACACAGCTCTCACAACTCTTAGCAGTGACATCCTGTTGAATGATGTTCTCACCTGCCATGTCAGAGTTTATAGGTCTTAAAAACATTAGTCAGCTTCCAAACACATAATGGGTCTTACCTAAAAGCTAAACTAGCAGCGTAGCATGTTTAGGACTTTTAATGACAATCCACAATATTCTGAGAGGCACAAATAAGCATCCACATTTACAAATACATCCTATACTGTCTGTATTGAGACAAAGGTATAATTTGCTCACACTACCTCTGTCCCAACTGGCCTGCATTTGTGTGTAACAGTGTCAGTGATTGAGTGTGTGCATACAATACAACAAATACGCAAGAGTGTGTGTGTGTGTGGGGGGGGGGGTATGAATCTGGGGGACTCCACCCATCATTCAATCTGACAACATTCCTTTGACTCCTAATGGCATTAGCTATACAAAATACTTCCCCACCGGCATCAATTCGGCTCCCACTGTTTCCCTCACAACCCCCTTCTGATCTAGCTGCAGCATGCTGGGATGCCCTAGTCCAAATAAAAGCAACTGATACTAGTATTGTGTTGTGCCTCTAGTCCCTCCTGACTGGTTATGTGTACGAACAAGATTTTAAACATTTGAAACATATTTATATACAACAGACGGCAAAAACGCAGCTGGACTTAACTCAGCATTAAAGTGGTCATATTATGCTCATTTCAGGTTCATAACTTTATTTTGGGGTTGTACCAGAACAGGTTTACATGGTTTAATTTTCAAAAAACACCATATTTGTGTCATACTGCATATTGCTGCAGCTCCTCTTTTAACCCAGTGTGTTTTAACTAGGGAGTGAAGCCTCTCACTTCTATTTGATCTTTGCTGGGAGTTGCGCATGCGCAGTTTCTAGTTAAGGGCTACTAGCCAATCAGAAGCAGAGTTGGGCGGGTCCTGACAAGCCGGTAACTACGGCTTTGGTTCAGCTGTACATGTTCCCGAGTGGTAATTATTATTTTACCTGTTGTAACGTTTTAATTGTGCACTGTCTCTACATCACAGTAAAAACTTTATGTCCATTAACTGCCTAATGTTTGGTACGGAGGGTGGGGGTGACGGGAGGCAGTGGGCGGACGTCTTGTCACTGTGTGGACATCTTGTCTCTGCAGCTCAGTGTGTTTCTCCACCAGTGTTTTTGAGGGCGTGCCTGACTAGCCACTAGGCAAGAATTATGACGCCAAGTGATGCAGATAAATTAGGGAAGTAAAGGTTGGACTACAATTGAGCTGTTTTCAGGCAGTTCAGGAGCAGTGTTTTCTTTGGGAGATGGTAACTCCCGTTGGGGTGGATTTTGGGCTTTTCACTTTGCAAACCTATTATAAGCACATTACTATTAATTTCACTATTGTAGCTCTAGATTGACTATTTTAATATAAAAGCTGTATCCAGTTGTGGCCATCACACATCCAATACAGGGCAAAGCAAACTTGACTTTGTGATAAGATGGATCTGTCATCGGAAAGACACGTCCAAGTGTGTTTAGCCTTGACAAAAACAACATCCCTTGTGTAATGCATGTCAAACAGCAGACACAGTATGTGACTGACACACATCCACTTCTTGCCTGATAAAAGTCAACAAAGCCAAAGTTTGAAGTTCACTTCTGAATCCTCCTCTGGCTTTCTTTTCCCTGTCTCGATGTACCACCTTCAGCGGTTTAGGAATGGCACAGTGAGTGAGAGCATTTCTTTTGTTCAGGTGACTCAACTTGATTGCATTTGTGAATGCAATCTGTTACCACACCAAACTAGCATCAGAAAGGCTGCTTTTGGGAACACGGTAGACACACACACACACACACGAACACACATACACACACACATAGAGTCAGATGAACAAATCAATCTCATACAGCTACACGTCATATGTTTACACACATACACATGTTTATGTTAGCTTGACTGGCTAGAGCCAGCTTTTGATTTAAGGGTGCGAGAGGGTTTTTGAATCTCTCCATTCCCTCTCTTCTCTCCACCCATCCCCCCCTTTTGCCCCCCTCCCACAACCAAACCCCACCCCACCCCCATCCCCGCGGCTTCAGCCCCCGCCTCCCTCCGAGCCGTCCTCTTAGCCTATATACGGGTCATCCAATCGTCTGTGCTGCTAGCCCCGCAACTCATCACACACGCACGTGAACACTAGCCTCTGTAAACCTTGCTCATCTGAGAAGTCAACACCAAGTCATCAGCATCACAACAACCACTGCAGACAATACTGCTACTTGCCTAGATGCAGGAGAGACCAGAGCTCCCTTTTTCAAGGCTCGTAGACACAGAATGTTGAGCTTTGAAATCAGGTATAACCCAAACAGAGCAGTCGTCTCTTCTCCTTCTTCTTCTTGACACTGCTCCGATCAACTGGCAGGGAAAATGACAGAGAAAGAGGGAGAAAGGGAGCAGCAGAGGCAGCGAGAGGCAGCGGGGTCATCAGTGGGGTGGGGGTGGTCAGGAATGAGAGCAGGATAGAGGGGGTGGAGGGCTGGTGGGGATAATGGGAGATTGGGAATGCTGATCGCGCGGATGGTGTGACCACAAGGGAAGCCGTCTGACGCCTCAACAGATGGGGGAGTGTGAGAGAGCAGTGCATCAAAGTTTATCAGGGTTATGGGAACAGCTGTTTTACATCTCAAGGACACCTGAGGATCTGGTGAGCATCACTGCCCTACTGAATCTCCAATGTAGTTTTGTTTTGGGTTATTTATTTCTATGACGCTCTTTTTGTAGTTTGTTAGTGACTTTTTTCCACCTTCACCGTGTGGAAATATAATTCCTCAATTTATTTTTAATTGCAGTCTCCAATAAGGTGACTCTCAAAACCCAAAGAGTGCACTAGTAGTTTTGTCAGGACTCAACAGAATGGAAGTGACTCTTAAAAGTTTTGCATGAACTATAAAGTCTAAAATATTTTTGTATTTGTTCTATATATTATATTTCATGTCTATTGTGAATCATAAGCATAGTGACAGAGTATTTTTCATTTCCAAACTAGTCAAAGGTAAGACTGCTTTAACGTTCAGGGACATGGCATGAAAATGATGTCTCAGTGTTCGGTTTACTGAGCTGTTGGAATGGTGGCATGCATGAGAGGTGTAGAGTAAACACACACTCACACCACCACAGTAAACTGTGTTCAGTCCCTGCTGTGGTACATACAGCATGGCAGTATAACAAAGACAAGTGGCAGCGCTCACAGGTGGGAAGCCAGTCAGGGGTCATGTCCTTATCACTGCCCTTATTTAGGTTGTTTAGGGCACCAATATAAAGGTGCGTGGAATATCAGGGTTAAGGCTAGCATGAACCACAAGTATTGGTGAAGCTCCTCACTCCGAGACAATGACTGTAGTAACAGGCGGAACATGTGAATTTGGCTCAACTTTGTATACTTAAAAAACAGACAGACTGGGACTTCAACAGACCGTTGTTCATAATATTGTGTAGTAGAAGGGGTCACGTGAATGTGCAGAAAGGTTGGCTAAGCTGAGTGACCATTTTGCCTGATTTAGAGGCAGGAAAAGCCCCAACATCGGCAGACACACTTCTCCATTTGTTTCGCCACCTGCTTGCTGTGCATTAATCACACCTACACCTACATATGGACAGTGCTTTGAACAACCTTTGGACATATGTCAGCATGGACACCATCACAGGCCAAAGCAATCACAGCAACTCCATCTCACTTATGCGCAACAACTCCATAAATGTACGCTTTCCTAGACAATTGTTGTGTCAGTCTTGAATCATTCTGTGAGCGTGAAGAGCATAAAAAGTAGTACTAATTTATGAACTGTGACCACTGTAACATGCCATACTATAACACAAAGGGGAAAAAATTAAGCTGTGCCAAAGTATTTGTAAATTTGATATTCCAGCAAGAGTGTCCCTCCTCTACAAGTGCACGACAACAAAAACTTTACAATCCTATAAAACATATGGCCTAGGGAACACCTTCAAGCTTTGTTTACTGCTAACAACACCAGGATTTTACTAGTTTGCCATAGCCCACTCAGTGATTAGAATAGCCGTTATAGCCAGACCCCCATCCTCCACTAGTGTCTGGCTGACATATGGCAGTGGAGGTAATGCAGATAAAGTCCCTTAAACAAGCCTCCTGAATACAGATAGTAATTTGCATGAGAGGGCCACGAATAAACTAATTGAAAAGCCAACAGATGAGAACCATTAAGGGAAAAAAATCGGCTTGGTGAAAAGAAGAGGTGCACCCTTACAAGCCTGAAATTAACTGCAAAGCAACAAAAAAAATCTAATATGCTAAGTAATGTGTGGTAATGGCAAAAGTGAAAAGTAATTACAGACAAAAAAAAGTTATTTAAAGTTTTGATCAAGTTTGCATACAGTGAATTTAATTTTGTTCTCCAAAGATGTGTTTATTGTAGAAAGTATGAAATGATGTGATATGTCTAAAGTGCACTTGTGGAATCTATAGATACTAGTAAATGACATGAGGCTATAGCACCACAACTGCAAATACACATAGACTATTCAGTATATATTATAACTGGAAGCAGAGGAAAAAAGTTACATAAACTTGCATCCAGCGCCGTCATTTCTGCAGTTGCATATCTTGTCTACCAGTTTTGTCACTTCCCATCTCTACCACCCTCTCTCTACATCTTCATAAGTGAGGCATGTGGTGTCCAAAGCCAGTAGGGTTTTCCAACTTCAGTATATCCAACGAAGGTTAAAATCAAGGGCAACTGGACTTGGTTGAAGATACTGGAAGACGTGTCGTCCCTCATCCAAAGGACTTCTTCAGTTCTGAAGAAGAACTGAAGAAGTCTATGACCTGGATGACTGAGAATCTTCATAGACAACTTCAGTATAATGACAGCGATGAGCCTGGCTCTGACTGGGCCATACAGTTCATTATAGTGTTATATGCAAATCAGGGATAACACAAGATTGGCATCCTGCAGCATGGTTCATCAGTCTAACCTCTTTCTGCACCAACACAATCTTCACAGGTTGTTTTTCATAGCAGGGAAGAATAAAACATATCAAACATCTCCTTCAGCTTTTGAGCAGCTACAAGAGAAGTATGCAGCATCAAAACACAAATGTGCTATTAGATCTTTGCAACAGTCAGGAGGAAAAAAAGTCACAAACACAAGCCTCTTTTCCTGGAGTACACAGCCAGCTCTGGCAAGATACTGGTTAGTGATATAGGGTGAAGGACTTGGATGAAGCCGTAGTGCCCGTAGTAACTGCTGCTACTGATCCCGTGGAAATGAGATCCTACTAGCTTATGCACTGTGAAGTCCCCAGAATTTCCGCTAACTGATCAGAAAACATTAATAAAGCAAACACCCTGCTGACGGAACGGACAGAGGGTGGCTGACTCCGTATCAACTCACTGCTTGTTATCAGCTTGGAATGCAGGCGGAAAAGTCCATTCTGGGATGAAGAGGGATGATGTGTGATAAAATGGAGCAACCCGAACATGAGGTTAGTTCCAAGGAGGATAAGAAGTAATCAGCCTGGCTAACTGCACGGCCAATATTGGTCAAAAGGCAAGTGGAAGCATGCTCAGATTAGACTGAAATAATCAGGCTTAATTAGATATATAAGTGTCTGTGTGAGGCATTTACACTCAATCATTACATGGATCTAAAACCGATCATGTGGCTCACAATGACTAAGGTGTTTTTGTTTTTCTTGAGGATGAAAATAAATTTCTTTGAAGCCACAACAATGTTCTGTGGGAACTCACATAATCAAAGTGTGTAAAAACTATGTGCAAAGCCAGCATATCGTCAAGATCTCAAAGCATGGCTCACATAAATGACAGGAAATGTAGATGACAGGAGAGCAGAGGATGGTAAACATGAGAAAAGGGAATGACGGAGTGAGGTGTTTGGCGGTCATGGACTCACAAGGCACGGCGTGACGGTAGAGGTTGTCTCGTATGGTCTGCTGCAGTTCGTGGTCAGGCGAGGATTTCTGGAAGCGCTGGCTTAGATAATGCTTCAGGTCCTTGTTCAGCTTACTTCCTATCATTGTGGACACAAACAGGAAAACATGTGGTAACTGCATTAAAACAGAAAAAAAACACGGCTAGCAGACATAAGAACATCACATGAGTCAAAATGAGATTGTTATAATTCACAGTGAAGTGTCAACTTGCCACACAGTTTGAAAAAAGAAGTATACAAGTTTTTCTTGCGACCACAGCAAAGCTAGATGCTGAGTGCATAGCCGTGAATTGCACACTTGCCATTGTCACTCAGAGGGGTAGCTGGCTGCAGGCTCTCCCTCTCCAACCAGCCAGGGCTAGCCAGAAATGAGACTGCTAGCATTGTGGCTAGCACTGTGTATCAGCCCTCCTACTGCTACGCCATCTGGACCTTAGACACACATTAGGCTACTGAAGGGCAGCACGGCTGGAAAGCGTCCGTGTGTGTGTGTGTGTCCGTGTGTGTGTGTCCGTGTGTGTGTGTGTGACTCTAAATGTGTATCTGTGTGTGTTGCTATTACAGTGAGTGTCTACATTACATGCATGTGCAAAGCACAAACAGTATGACAACATAACAGAAAAAAAAGAAAGGAGACGTATGATGTCACACAAGTAGGAAAATGAGGTAATTTACCGGATGAATATGAATGTGAATTGGTCTTTTCAATAACAATACTACTACAGGCAACAACAAACATCGTATCACGTTCTATATACATGTCCCGTTATTTATTATCCAAATGATTTATCTCCCATCTTTGCATGGCTGCTGAGACCATTTTTAGTTGTCTTGGGCAAACAACCAGTCATAAAAGGCCCTAGATCCTGTTTCCATGGAAACTGTGTGTGTGTGTGTGTGTGTGTGTGTGTGTGTGTGTGTGTGTGTGTGTGTGTGTGTGTGTGTGTGTGTGTGTGTGTGTGTGTGTGTGTTTAATAAGATGATTGAAATTGTTAGCATAGTACAGAAGAGCATTCTGCACTGGTTGGCAGAATGATTGTAGTTTCACGCAATAAAGATACAATTGAAGCACAACATGCTCATCCCACAGACATGATACGACTGCTTTTTATTTTAATGTGACCCAAGATTTTGTCTGTGATTCATATCAACAGTGGAGAGGATGAAAAATTGCAATTTTAAATAATGGTACTTATCAGATTGTCAAATTCTGATTTAGAAGCTGCCAGGCTCGCACTGCAATTAAAATGTTAATATACAACCGTGGTTTTGGAAAACAAACAGTATTGAAATGTCAATTCTCTAAGACAAGTATTTAAATAGTTATATTTTGTGTTTACAAAAAAACAGTGAATGGGATTTTTGAAAGCAAAGCTATAAAATAAATGTTTATTTTTATTATACTATATTTTATTGTTAGAAAGTAAATTTGCTTTTATTATACTTGATATCATAGTTGCTTGGTTGATTTTTTTTTCTTCTTATGACTCAAGACAACTTTAGTGAATCCAGGCCCATGTCTACCAACATATTTAATTGAAATAATGAGTGACGTATTTGATTAACTATAATTAGTGTCAAAGCTAATAGATGATATGGCCGTTTGGTAAACAGTCTGGGAGGAAAGTTTGAGTCTTCGCTCGAACGTCTAAGCTTCTCCTGGGAGGAGAATCTGCTCCTGGCCCTGTCCCATCCAGACATATCACTGTGTAGTAATCCTCACTACAGGTCACAAGCCAACGCTCAGGCCAGCAGAGAGCCTAACACACACCCTGATGTCCTTTTGTATACACCAATTACCGGAGAGCAATGGGAATTCCTCACTAACTGGCTGTGTGAGCCCGTCTGAGTTATGCATTGGGGAATCTGTAACATGACAAAACTCAAAAAGGGGCCATATGGGAAGAGATGGGAGTAACACTGAGAAGGATTCAGGCAACAACAGGTACACAGTCCTGAATAGCTTCAACCCTATTAACTTGCGAGCCAACTTTATTCACTCACATCAAGTCATAATTAGGGTTGGGTATCGTTTACAATTTTATGATACCAGTACCAAAACCTAAAAGTGATACTGATACCAATAGAGTACTTCATTCCATGCCTTGCTATATTTTTTGTTGTTATGGACAAGCACGGAGATCTTTTCTTTTTTTCTTTTTTCAAAAACCTGTTATATAAACGTATTTGGAAATTGTATCAGATCGCTCCTCATCCTAATTAGGTCATCCTCAGAGAAAGGACAGCTTGGGAGTTTTTTGTAGCCTATTTGAATGAGTAAAACATTTTAGTGACCACATGAGTTGTAGAAAACTAAGTAAAAACTTTCATACATTTGTTGAAATCCAATCACAGAGAACTATTTTGTTAACTTTCGATTGATAAACTGAATTGAAAGATCTCCGCAAGTGTTCCTTTAGTAGTGATTAGCAAACCACCTCTGAAAAAGACGACAGTAAGAAATAGAAAACCAGAAAGGAGTTGGCTAAACAAGTCAATAAACTACACTTTTTCCCACGATTGGTTTACAAAAAGTACTGGTTTGACTGGAGACATTTCAATCCTACTAGATACTGGGCTGTTTCAGTCGATACCTTAAGTATCCCTACTCGATACCCATCCCTAGTTATAATGAAATGACACAAAGTTCATCAATAAACAAAGGTGTGTTTATTATTATTATTATTTATTGACATAAATTCATCTTCACTTCATCTTCTAGGGTGACGCCAATGTCGTTGCACATATTTCTCATGATAATGTTAAAGGGGTACTCAAGCAATTTTGTATTGCACTTTCAAAAAATTGGTGGACTAGCAAGAATAGTCAAAACATTCAGTCTTCTGTAATCTAGTATAAAAATGCTGGATCCCAAAATGCAAAACCAAAGTTAGCTGATGAGACTGATTATTGTGAGGCATGACAGATGAGGGAGCTACATAAGTTTGGACAAGTCTGTTCAATTCAGTAAGTTAAAGGGGTGCTGACAAAAGAAAGAGAAGTGGGGAGAGTTCACTTCTGAAAATCAACCGACTGGCTATGTACTTGATATAAAAGTTGTGGCGGGTGTGTTGCTGCTGTCACATTTGGTGCAATTTGGACACACAACACGTTTAGCATTACTTAGTAACTTTGAATAAACTACAGTACAGCGCTTGCGGGGGCAGGGCTTATATGCTCTTATGTGGTAGTAAACTGTTGAAACAGAGTTATCATCTTCACGCAGGTTTGATATATGTTAAGAAATGAATATGTTGAAACAAAGTTATAAGAGTTATTTTAAGTTGTAAGGAAGCGCTGAATATCTAGCAGTATCTGCCATTATCGTGTTGTTTCAGTGTTATAAATGCTGTAGGTGAAACCAATGTGAGAAGCAAATTTTGAAGAAAAAGCGCAGTGAGGCGTCACAATGGCCCCTGTGAACAGGCACTGCACTAGTTTCAAAAAAAGAAAATCCATCCATCCATCGTCAACCACTTATCCTGCCTACAGGGTCGCGGGGGGCTGGAGCAAATCCCAACTGACATCGGGCGAAAAGCGGGGTACACCCTGGACAGGTTGCCAGTCCATTGCAGGGCCACACATAGACAAACAACCACTCATGCTCACACTCACGCCTAAGGACAATTTAGGGTCACCAATCAACCTAGGCCGCATGTCTTTGGACGGTGGGAGGAAGCCGGAGCATCTTGAGAGAACCCACGCACATACGGGGAGAACATGCAAACTCCACACAGAAAGGTCGGGCTTCTTGCTGTGAGGCGACAGTGCTAACCACTTCACCACCGTGCCGCCCCAAAAAAAGGAAATAAATAATAATTTTTAAAAAGTTAATTTTAGCCCAGTGGACTGTGTGAGCAGTGTTAAAGAAAGCTAACTCAGAACTGTGTGTGCGGTTGCAAGCAAAAGCACCTCAAGGAGCTATTTCATGAGCTTTAATCTGGTTACGAAGTTTCTATCTTGCCCCCACTGTTTCTTTGTGTACGCTTATCTTGATGATGTTTTAATGAAAATGAGCAGAAATCCTTCAAAGGCAGGACACTGTGAATGACAGGTCCCTGAAGGACTGCCTCGTTGATGAATGAGGGGAAGGTAATTACTTAGGGACGTGTCGATTCAGTAGATAGCACTATCTGTCCTCCTTCTGTTTTTGGGCACTTTGCAATCATAAAGTGCTGACAAGGAATATCAAGAAGTCTACTGATCAGCACCTTGTGTCAATATATTCGTTTTAATAGCAGGAGTGTCTGAAAAAAAAAAAATAAAATGGAGCTGATGTCCAGTACTGACAACCTGTCCCAGGTTGGGACCAGCGCCTGCCATTAAAAAGATTCCCTATTTTTTTTTTTTTTTTTAAATACATGCTACAGAAAACAATAACGCACACTACCTTGAATAGTGTCCTCAATGCCCTCACAAGGACTGGGAGTTAACTGACCACTAGTTTATCATTGGCCTGTGCTGAGGTATTGGCTGGGACCGAAGTATGCACGGGTTCTGGGACTCAAGTCAAACTAATTTTGTGGCTACCCAACATAATATGTTGTTTCTGGTCTGAGGTCAAATACCTTTCTACCACATTTCCTTTCTCTGTTCTCTTTTCTGTCCACTTTTTAAAATAACATCGGACTACTTTAAAACCACTCTCCTTAAGTGCACCCACAATGTGTGGATTTCAGTCTTATGGTTTGCTCCAAATTGGGTCTAGGTCGGTCCAGCTGTAGTGCAAATACAGTCGACCTTGTTAACATCAGAGATCAATATTCTGTGGATGCTTTACCAGCAATCTGTCACCCATATCATGTACAAGAAGGTCAAGAAGATCACGTCTCACCTCCATTTAAGCCTTTAAGGCAACTTGTCAGCTCCTTCAAACCAATGCAGAGTATGTTAACACCATAAGCCACTTAACTGTGGTGCCTCGCTCTGTCTTGATTGCTGTGTATACAACGACAAAGCATGTTGGCCCTGAAGGCAAAGGACACAATGCCGACCCCAAAGACTTGGATGTGGACTGATTGATTAGACCAGTCCTTTGACAGCTGAGATTAATTGGATCATTTTGATTGTGGTGCCTCATCATTTTTCAAAAATCAAATAGTAATTTTTTTTTCATGCAAAATTCAAATCCAGGTGCCTGAGCCGGTTTGTAGTGCATTACTCCATTGATTAATTATCTTAATACAATTAGACTCACAGGCAACAAATAGCATGCAGGCGGGCAGCATAGCTGGGTTGAGAGAACATTTGGCCCAGCCACCACCCACCCAAATCCCTCTACAAACAGATAATTGGAAAAGACATATCCTTCAAACACAGCCCACCTGTTATAGATTTTCCAAAAGCCCCCTAAAACAAGCAAGATTTTGACAAGGACACATGCAATCCATGACAGGAAGGGAAGTGGGGGGGGGTTCATGGGAAGAGAGAGAGTGAGAGCGAGGCAGAGTCTGTCACACAGAAAGAGAACATCAGAGTAAGCCAGAGAAAACATCAAAAGAGTTTTATACACAGCTGAAATGTGAAAAGCTCTACTACTTTCCAGGCATCTTCTATTGAGTCCACCCCTGCAACCCCTCAGCTCTGATCAGCCAGCCAAGGCCCTGCTCAGATATGCAGTGCCAGACATGGCACCAGCTAGACCCCTCCGCTGGCAGCTGACATCTGTATTCACAGCGTGGAAAAACTGAACTTCACTGAAACTCGATCCTCCTGCTCGTAGTGGGAAAGGAAAGGTTTGACCAATTTCTGCTGATTTGGAAATGGCACGGAGTCACGGATTTGTACAGGCCCTTTACGCTCTGGACGAGCAGTGTCATTACATAATGGAGGGCCCTGGTAAATTGCTTGATATTCAAAACCAACAGCTACGTTTTTGCTACATAGAGGTCTTTGTATGACCCAGATGCCGCTCCTGAAATTAATCTGACTTGTGTGTACTGTTGAAAAGTAGCTGAGGTTGTCATTTCAAGACTTGGGCTCAGGCCAAAATACAAACTTACTTTCACTTGATCACTTTTACTGGAAGAAACCCCGTAATGGATAGTGTTTTACATGTTGAATGTGTAATTCCAGAGGAACATTCACTTAGCCATGGCTCAAGGTATGGCATTGTCAGTCAGTCGGTACAGTTTGGTAAACATTCATGGTCCCCAGAGGATAAATCCTGCCAACTTTAATGATCCCCTAAGTTTTTCTATAGTGCCACCAGCAGGTCAAACATTTTATCCAGTGAATTCTCAATATCTACCGGATGGATTGGGAGATTGCAGATTATGTATCCCAATGACTATGGTGATCACTTTACCTTTCCTTGACATTCCCTCTAGCATGACGGGCCACAAATTTAACCATGAGGTTATCAACCATTTGTGATTTTGAATGGATTGCTATTAAACCATTGTCCTCAGAGGATGGAACCTCCTGGCATTGGTGATCCTGACATTTTCTCTATTGCCACCATGAGGTTGACATTTTTGGATTATTGAAATATCTCAACTGTAAGATAAATTGACATTTGGTTCAGACATTCATAGAGGATGAATTGCAAAATCTTTCCTTAACTTTTCATCAAGTGCCATCATCCTATCAAAATATGAACTGGACTGATACTTTGTTTATGATCAAATACCTGTAAAAACTAATAGTATTCCCATCAACCTCAGCTGTTCTTTGTGTTTAGTGTAAGCATATTAGCATGCTAACACGCTAAACTAAGGTGTAAACATGGTTAAAATTATACCTGCTAAACATCAGCATGCTACCATTGCGATTGTGCATGCTGACCAACGCTAAAACAGCGCCGCTAGCGTGACAGTATAGTCATTTTTATCTCATGCTGATTTAGAGAAGGTAATAAATTCATTTAATCTACACCACTGAAACTCCATAATGCTTCAGTCAAAAACCAATCTCCACCACATTGTATCTGATTACCTCATATATTACATTTATTTTTTTAAAATGCTGCAAATAAAGTATTTATTATTAGTAGTAGTAGTATTTAGCTATATTTGAGACAGCCAAAAAAATACTGTACATTTAGGGTTGTAGGTAACACGAGACTGTGGTGTGTACTAGATTTTAATTACAGGTACCACCATTGGTAATTATTACAATGCATGGCCTGCCCAGAAATAAATAACCCTAATTGTCTTTAAACAAAAGCATTTAAGAAATGTTCTAACTTATATTAGTACACTGGGCAATGGCAGACATATTCACCCTCTTAACACAAAGCACCAGTCTAAGTGACAAAGCAGAAAACACAGTCATATGCCATGGTGCCAGCCTGTTTTACACTTAGCCAAGTCAGATTTGGCAGCACCACCATGTTTGGCTGGGCACTGAGTGTTGTATCAGTGTAGAATACACAAACAGTCTGGCACACAAGGTAACAACTTTTTTTCCTCCTCTCTTCAATTGTCTTTTTCATATCAAGGGACATGATACCAGGCAGAAGATATGATTAGAAATAAATCCTTCTTTCGGTGGGATGTTTATTGTTAAATTTAGTCTCTCCAAAGTGGGACATTGTAAAGAAGTGGGCTTTAAAGTCAAACGGATCTGTGCCATTCAAACCTGACCTACTACAAGTTAAATTTAGCTTTGAGACATACACAGGCTGTCCAAAGTCATGTCTTAAATAATCAACTCTGAAGTGAGCAGTCCATCCATGGCTCTAGTTAATCAGATAATCAGGATTAATCACCATTTAATTGATTCAACGAGCAGCAGCTATCTACAATTAAACATTTTTATCACCACTGATCGGAGCTTAACCATATGTCAAAATGATTAGCGACATCTAAAGAGAGCTCAATCTGACCCTTGACCACTGATTAGAGAGTTTCTTCTCTATCCATCATGTTAAGTGTATGTCCAGGTGATTAGACTGGTAACTAAACCACCATATTTGACACCAGCAAAGTTTACGTACGATGACTGACCCACACTGCAGCCAGCTGAAAGTGATTCTAGTGAAAATGCAGATGGCAAGGATACTTTTCCTTTCAAGCTCTCAAGTGAGGCAATTGACAAAACAGCACTATAATCAGTAGCTCATTGAATAAGAAGAGCCAAGGCATACAGCAGAGAAGTGGAGAAGACTAATCTTTCATATTCACAGAGCAGACAGGCGTGTGTGTGAACAGCCCTGTCTCTGAGCTCAACACTACCCCCTATGTTCCTCTATTAGATGTCGCTTGCATCACATCAGTGGCCGGGCTCTCTGTATCCATAGCAACAGCTGCCAGATGAGCACAGACTGTGGTAAAGGTGGTGATGGTCACAGCCAGCCATGGTCTGCTGCCCCCATCTGGATGAACAGGATATTACAAAAACAAAGGAGAGCTCTTGCTGACAGAAAAAGAGAATGAGCAACACTGAAAGAGTCTCACAGATTTCATAGTTTTCAGTAAAAATGCAAATGTAAATGCAAGATAATGCACTGTATTTAGAATCTATGAGACTAGAAATGTATGCATGTATCAATCTGTATCAAGCTGTTTATATTGTTTTTGTTTATAACGTGTGTGTATATATGTGTTCTCTACACTGTAGCCTGTGTGTGATTTTATTATTGTATTATTATTGTATTGTAAGTAAGCACATTGTGAGAAATGTACAATCCTGAGTCAAATTCCTCGTATGTGTACACACACCTGGCAAATAAAGCTGATTCTGATGTACCCCATATTTAAAAGAGACGCAGAGGTGGACACAATAAATGAAATGTCACATAAACAAATACTTTGAAGGCACAAAAAGACACACGGTGGCCTTGGCAGGTCATATTAGGTTGAAAGGCTTAAAAACAGGTCTGGATATCACCACTTTAAGATGGAGTACCTAAAATAGGCTAAATACAGTAGGTTAGGTGCCTAAATGTTACATGGATAAGTTAATAAACCTGCTGTTTGGTTTAGTTTTTTTGTAGATGGACAGATGCTAACACCAAAAATGTAACATTATAAGCTTGAATCCAAAGTAAACAAGAGATGTACAGTAAAGGTAGGACGCTAAAAGCCTCTCAAAGCCCAATTCTTGTTTTTAGTTTATATTAATATAGTATATTGGAGGTGTTTCCGTTGCATAACAAAAGGTATAAGCTCCTTCTCAACTTTCTGACAGCAGAGGAGAAAATGTAACAAAAATGTATATAGGGCTGATGTTTAGTGAAAAGTTCAGAGACTGCCTTCAGCGTTCTAAAATCTGTGTTTGAGTTGATGGTTTCTCCAGCATACTGGTTTGTGGGATGATTTCTCTATGCTGTTGTAGGTGGAGGAGGATTTCCAGCGCCCTCTTATACACCAATATTGGTATAACTGTCATGCAATAACATACAGTATATATTTAAGAGACAGCAACATAGATACTATACTGTATTTGGATATGGCTTTAACTACATGAGCCAAAACAGCCTATTTTCTTAACCAGGGATGTTGTCTCCCCCAATACAGTAAATAAAAACTCATGGCATTTCATAAACCATCCCCACTCCCGATCATATCGTGTAACCAGGCCCTGATCAGGTATGAAATGGAGCTTTTGGTGAGATTGTTCCAGAAATTGCTTCAGAAGTCATTATCCAGCCAAAGACAGAAGAAATGCAGGAAGGATTCAATGTCTTAGCTGTTTGATAACGTGTTTCTTTAAATTCCCTGAGCTGCTGTTAAGTGTGATTCTCGAATTAGGCACATGAGTAATGGGCAAAGCTAATGGCTCACACTGTAGTCAAGGCTGTGGAGACGCACAAGTCTCAGACCCAGGGGTGCAGTCTTGTCAGTACAGCTGTGGAACAATTAAAAACTAATTCTTATCCATTGACCTCTGCGCCTTGTTGAGTCGAGATACAAAAACACCAGATCCAAGCCCGTCATGGTTAAATCTCTGACACGTTTCCAATCCTGTCTATATGGTTGTGTGTCCAGGAGTTGCATGGCTGTTTACTATGTTCCAGATTGCTTTCATTAATCACAGTCCCTCACACAGGGAAAAGAAATCCCCCCAAGGATACATTTCAGCACGTAGAGCAGCAAAAAGGCTGCAGTAGAGGCGTCACTTTCCCTGCTGCAATCTGACAGTGAATTGAGGGGAGCACATACATGTGACTTTTTATGGGTGTGACCATATGTACATGTACTGTGCGTGTACACTGTACATGTATTTCTCTTCTTATGCTGTTATTTGTAAAGTACAAATTTACACAACACAAGCGCCTGTCTGATTTGACAAACATCTGCATCTGTTAGCCAAGCATTATAAACAATAATACAACACCTGCATCACGATTTAGGTGGGTGCTGAAGACAATACAATAAGCTCCATGTTATTAATATTCTTGTGATGATACCTACATAAAGTATAAGGCCCTACGATTGAAGCTGCTACCAGGGAGGCTTGTGAAAGAGAGAATCACCCACTGACACACAGGATGGCGTTGCATTTATTGTCAACGAGTATTACCGTAGATGTGATTTTCAACGCTAATATCTTAAAAGGTACAAACCAACCACCATGAAGTCATTTACATCCAGCTACTGTACAACATCTTAAAGAACGTCAAAAAACCAAAGAGATCCATTATTAACGCTAACCACTAAATTAGAGGTCTCCCTAATGCAAACTATCTCTAAGGCCAACTAATGATGTGATTACTGACTGACTGAAGGATAAGCCAGTAGGGCATGAGTATTTTGGAGGTAATTACCTCTCCATCACAGCCTCTCTTCATTGACAGGCGGCATTTCAAGACCAATGGGAGTAGTAGTCTCCTGTGACAGGCCAGCTGATTGGCGGCTAGATTAAAAACAGGTTAAAACAGATTTGATTAAACTGCATTTAGTAAATAGAGACTCTCCCTCCTTATTTTTATGATTCATGCAAAGTACTGTATTATTTAAATACCAATACGTTAGAACAATAAGTAGGACATGCTGACTTCCCTGAAATATGATCACCCAGACAAAATAGTCACAAATGTCTGATTTTAAACTACAATTATAACACCTGCTGTAATTCCAAACAAACCAAAACATAATTTTGTCAAATAGAGTGAGCCATGTCTGCAGTATAATATAATACTGTACAAACACAGGAAAGAGGAGGCAAACACACAGACAAATGAGGAGACTAATCTATTACATCTCCTTTTATGCAACGGAAAATTCTTTTACCACAACATACTGTACTTGTGGTAAAGGGCTATTCCACTGAGACATAAATAAAAAAATCAAAGCGGCAGAGGTTGAGATATCCTGCCTTTCAGCTTTTAGTATGGGCCAAGCTCAAAAAATGCAGACGCCTACATTCCCCATAATGCAACAATGTCTTTCATTAGTAAATGTCCACTTCTTTCAAACCCTCCCATTGACCCACTGTACCAGATAGCTTTTTTAAAACTTTGGTGAAGTTCACCTTTAACATAACATGTTGCGTACATCTACATATAATATCCTAATTTTAAAAGGTTTTTCTGTCATTAAAATGCAGATTTAAGCAACAGACAACAGCAGACAATGACACGGGATCCTGACTACAGAAACTACAGACTCAAGCCAAAAATATCACGCAACAATAAAAAAAATCAAGGAAAGACCATCAGCAAATGACTACTAAAGCTACAAATGACTATACAAACGAATGACTAAGCTGAAAACGTCCATGTTTATTAGGCCTTTACAGTGGTGAGATTTATTAGCATAATATCTGCTGGCCTCTCTCACCCCTATTCCATTTCATGGCAACATGAATGGGCAACTACTGGGGTCTAATCAGAGGCAGCGTGCTAAGTCACCCCAGGCCCACAGTGGGTGAACACTGTGCTAAGAAACCAACCGCTGGTCACAGCGGGGAGGGGAGGGCAGGATAGGGTGAGAAAGGAGAGGAGGGGGGGAGGGGACATAAACAATAGGAAGGATAGATTGAGAAATTAAAGCCGGAGGAGATGTGCACATTAAAAGCAAGGGGACGCATGAACAGAGAGCAAAAACAGGCAAACAGACGGTTATAAAGAATGAATGAAAGATTAAAGAGTAAAGACAAATCAGACGCAGACGATGTGGGAGGTTTCTTGTAAGTGTATTCATATTCAAGACAGACCTGGAGCAAGGCACATTCCTCCAATCTGTCTACAACTGTATAACCGGCTGTAGGGACTCTGTCTTCATCACAGGTTTCCTGGCTTCTAATTGGCCACATGGGAAAGAGTTGGTTAATCTCTATGATTAACCAGGGCAAGCTCATTAGCTCTGCCACCAGGGGGCATATGTCACTCAGTATCATTAAGTGTGAGGGACAGCATGTAGTGTGTGTGTGTGTATGTGTGTGTGTGTGTGTGTGTGTGTGTGTGTGTGTGTGTGTGTGTATGTATGTATGTATGTGTGTATGTATGTGTGTGTATGTGTATATGTATGTATGTGTGTATGTATGTGTGTGTATGTGTGTGTATGTGTGTATGTGTGTGTGTGTGTGTGTATGTGTGTATGTGTGTGTGTATGTGTGTGTGTTTATGTGTGTATGTGTGTGTACTTATACTGACTATTGGGTGAATTTGCTGGTGCCCTGGCGGGTCGGTTGCTTTGCAATTAATCGATAAGTTATTTATTCTATAAAACCTCAGGAAAGAGTGATAAAGGCCCATCACTGCTTCCCAAAATTATAACAATTTTCTGTTCATAAACAAATTACTAAATTAGACTCTTCATATCAAGCATTACAGACTTTATGTTTATTTTGAGACTGCTATATAAAAACACCTCGATAGTTTGATACACTTCATAATATACCTTAAACTTTTTAAATGTTTTCATTAGGGCAACAAATAACTTTCTTTTCTTTCTAAGCTAATCAATTCATTCTGTATAAAATGTGAAAATGGCCACCTCAACGGACCAACACTCCAAAATCATAAGTTAATTATTACATAAAACAGAAAAGCTTCACATTTTCACAGTTAAGTAGCTTGGACAAGGAAATATATAGCTGTGTGTAGCTTAAATGATAAATAGCTGCTGGTTATTTTTTTGTTGATTAATAAATCAACTACATGTTTCAGCTTTATGTTACATTATGAATATTTGCTAATGTTAGTTTAGGTTTTTCCCTTCTTTTCGTGCATTTTCACCATAGACCTCAGCCTTGAGATCTACACATTTGAGTACTTTATATTGCAGTATTTTTCACTATTTTTTGCTGTCCTCTCATCATCCCAAGGTTTGCAGCCTGCTTTCTTTATTACTCTCTCTCATCCTTTTCCCTTTCCCTTCTTATGTATTTCCTTACTTAACCCCCCGCCCATCCTTAAAAGTCCTTATTTGCTTCCCTCAGCCACACCATTTGAGCTGCAAACATCCAGCTCTAGTCATCCTCTTAAATTCATCCTTCCATCCGTCCATCCGTCCGTCTCCCTCGTGCCTGGAGAAGGCATGACTGACCCACTTTCCTGGCCCCGTCACACTGCTGACTCAAGACGTGCTCAAGATGTTGTTTGAATGCGCGAATACAGACATACAGCCTTGCTAATACGGATGAATACATTTGGCAACACATGCATACAAAAGGGACACTCAAACACACCACATCTGCTCGCTCATCTAATTTTAGAAACAGGATGGAACACACACACACATATGCACACTAACCCATAGCAAGCATAACTAGAGATAGAGGGAGGAGAACACTTAAGGTGCATCTTATTCCTCATGTCCTACAATACAAAAAATGCAAACACAAGTATCATTTCCAACTTTGTCCATTACTCTCACCAGTCCTGCAAGTTATCCAGTTGCTGTCACCAACATGCATACAAGTTCATACACACACTCACACAGATATGGCAAAAAGTTGTGTGTTTCAGGGTTGTGGGCTAATCGGGCAGCAGTCACTGCTGGTTATGTCTACATTTGTTTCTGGGTCAGCATCAGGCAAAGCTCATCCAGCGCTGCATCCCTTAACAGCTGACTCCAGGCCAGACATGCGTGCGCACACACACACACATACAGTAGTTGTAACACTAACTTAGATCTAGCAGGGGAAGATAAGTATGAGTGGGGCACTTGTTATTAACATGACATTTACTTAACACTCAAAGTGAAAAATCCCCACAGCAAAAGAACTGTTTATTAATAAATACAAATCTTGGGAACCATATCTACTCAGTTTCATTCGAGATGAAAACCCCCACCACACCTCAACAGAATTAGATGCATTTGACTTAAGTTGCATGCACCCACAAGCCATGTTGCAAGCAAATCTCTCAACACACACACTTGGAAGCAGCTTGAGTGTCTACATGGATAGGATGTGTCAATTATTCGACACTGTCCTCCTGTCTTTGAATTCATGCCGTGCAAGTGCAAATGTCCTTGCGAGGCTGCATGCCTGTATTGTGCCATGTGCTGCGTGTGTGTGCCTGTGAACAGAAGGGCACACATATTTAATATGAGCTGTGGTTGTTTGCAGTGTCCTAGCACCATAGCATTATGAGCAAGATGAAGCCCAGTGAACCATGAGAAAAGCTTTGTGTGAGTTAAAAAGAGAGTTGGAGGGCGATGATTTTATTTGTAACTGGTTTCGCAGCTTGCTCTTATAAAGTCGTTACAAGGGAACACACCCATCCACGCTAACAAGAGGATCCACATGCACACAGATGCATGCTCAAACACACTGTCACCAGCGTATTATGACAGAGGCTCAGGCTGGAGTGGGCCCAGGTCCGAGGACTAGGCCGTCAGTTCACAGCCTTAATCCACCACAGGGTCTACTTCCAAATCGTGGTGACGACACACTGACGAACTGACACACCTCCCTCTCTGCTTTCATACAGCCTCTGCTTTTTCCAGTATGAAAAACAGTGCTGCTTAAGAGATATATGTTATTAATGATGGGCAATACAAAAGATTTTAATTTCAATGTGTTTGTTATTTTGTTTAAAGGAGTAGTTGAACATTTTAGGAAAATACATTTATTTGCTTTCTTGCTTTGCATTAGATAAGACTGATTGACCACTCCTCATATCTGTAAGATAAATATGACACTATAGCCAGCAGCCAGTTAGCTTAGTTTAGCATAAAGATTATTGCTATTAGCAAAATACTGCAGTATGTTTTTACCCCACAGACCCCCAGTTTGAATATGAAAAGTCCATTTCACACTGAATTTCATTACAAATATGGCAGGGTTGTGCATAATGAGCACAATAAACTTTATTTGCCAGGTGAGTTTCTATTTGTTTTATTAATTAATTAATTTTAATTTTGGAAGAAATGAAGCGTATAAAATGGAAGTTTATTTTTAGTAATTAAGGACTTTAAATAAAATGTGTACTAAAATACACACTGTATGTATTTCCTTTTTTATTTGGGCATTTTAAAGCTTCTATATCTTATATCCATGCCCTTCTTAATATCATCAGTAAGTCTGTCACTTTAGTTACTACTTGGCAGAAAATCAGCCACAGTGATCTAAAAGGGACACATGGGTGATGTTTATGATCTTTTTAAGTAGAAGAGTTAGGAAACCTTTTCCATTGATGGAACATATTTTTGGGTGAAAGACATTTTCCTCACTCAGCCTGGTAAGACCAGAGAGTAGCGCACAGCAGTGTGCCACTGAGCCATGGGAGAATGTTAGCCAAAGCTGAGGATGAAGCTGAGAGTGGAGCAGCAGAGCAGGCCTTCACTCCAGACAGACAGACAGGGGATCAGCTGGCTGGGAACGGGCAGTCAGTAATCACTGTCAGCAGTTCACATTGTACAGGATCATGTGCCCATGCGAATGTATCCAAACTCATAAACATGCAGCTGAAACACCACGGGACAGATGTAGTAATGAGGGGTACACACAAAAATAATTTTTCCCAGACATAAACTGCTATTAATAAAGAAAGATGTGCCTCTCACTCATACTTCCGACCATGCATATACAAAGCTTTCAAGAGCAAGGCAAGTGTCATATGGAGTGGAAATAAAAAATAAGGGGAGGCAAGGAATACTTGGCGTGATGCATTCACTATAAGTGAGTAATGTTGCATTGTGACATTGTCCATCTGCCTTGATGAGATCTCTCAGTGACTTCCACACAGCATCAGACATTTTATTTAATAAACTATTCTGCTGAACTTCCTTTACCATGTTGCATCTGTGTTTCTATTGTGATCATCAACAATTCCACGAAAAGCTGTGGCCACAAATAGAAGCTATACGTTCATTCGATGTAGATAAAGCAGGGGTTGCCGTTGTTTTCATTCCCATGTCTAATAACTTGAAAACAGTGTTTTATATGCAAATTACTAAGTATGGGTGTGTCTACATCCATTTAGGCCAAATTTCTATAAACAGATATCTGCATATTAATGCAGAATCTGTGACAAGGGACAAAATGTTGGTGGATTCCTTTTGTAGTCCGAGTAGTACTCGCCAATCAGATGCAATGGGCTATGGTTGCATGCAGGTAAACAGCCAGTAGGTTCAGAGACTGCAAATCGGACTGTAAACAATCACTAGCGTACGGAAGAGGAAGCCTTGGCCCAAATATCGGGTATCTGGAAATCTGCTCTGGCTACACCAGAAGCCCAAACATCGGCTGTTGAGAGGAGATGGGTTCCGAGATCCTTTTGCGGCTAACGTTGGGAGTGGAGGAATGCACCGATCCGATACTGATATAGGATATCTGCCCATTACTGATTCAAATAGCTGGATTGGTGGAAAGGTGGCCGTTCAATTCAATTCAATTAAGTGCACTTACTACGCGATGTGTCAGCAGTGCGTCGGTAGACCTGAACATTTTGCTAGGAGAGTTAACATAGCATGGAGGGAGTTAAAAACAAGGGGTAAGCAGTATGCCAACAAGTTCTATGGCTACTTGCAACATCTGCAAAGCGAATGTTTCGAGGGATGGAGGTAGCACTGCAAAGTAAAACCCAACCAACCTTATCAAGCACTTCTAGAAACATCACGCCAAAGAACACAATTCCCAATCTCTTCCCCACAGTGAGGGATACAGTGTATTCATTTGACACAGGTAACTGATCGGTAGTTGGTATTGGCCGATACCCAAAGCCCAGTTATTGGTATCGGGACTAAAAAAGTCAGATCAGTGCATCCCGAGTATAAAAGAGGACCATGTGTACTAATGGCTTTACAAGTCTGACGACAAAAATCGATATGCACATTTCTGCTTTTGTGCATACACACAAGATTTAGTTGTGAATCTACACACACTTTTATGCATCTGGCCCCAGTTTTGTGCATATCGGTATGGACAAACCTACACACAGAGACTGACCATCTTTCACTGTGACAACTAATACAGAACAAAGAGATAAACACACAGTAAATAAATGTTGCCCACAACATGACAACAGAACCACTCCTTTAAGCAGACAGACTATTGAACCACTCCTCTGTACAGTCTATTGTCTTGTGCGAGTGTGTGTGTGTGGCAGTTGCAAGTGATGATGGAGGTCATGTTTGTCTTCATTTGTCTCTCCCTCCACCAACCTTTCCCACAGTTCCTGAGTCACATCACACTGCAATTTCAGCTAACTGAGACAAGGCGTAGTGAGGCTCACAGACCAACTTACTCCCAAATAGTTTTATAACAGAGGCAAACCACATCTACAACATTCATGTTTGAGTGCCTGATTAAACACTTACAGTGCTTGCATGCCAATCAGCCACCACTTCTGCTGTTTCAAAAGCAGATGTGAAAAAAACTGAGGATGCTGAACCATAAGGCGGCAATTTCAGGCATTCATCAGTCATCAAGAAGAAGAGTAGTAACTTGATAATTTGGTGAATGGCGAGTGTAGGAAGACATGGAGTTCAAGGTCTCTGCTGCAGCTTTAATAAGCACGAGGCAGAGTTAGAATTTTCCTTTGTGACTGTCAATGAATGGAAGAGCACTGTTAGTGGATGTTTCAAAGGCTGGAGAGCTCCTGGGAGGTAGATGGAGGCATGAGGGGATGACAGAGAGGAAGAGAGAGGCTAAAGGGGAAAATGAAATGATAGGAGGAGGGCTGTGGGAGCACAAAAGAAAGAAATAAATGGGCCAAATTTAAGAAATTAAAATTGGGCTGTCAATTGTTTCATATTTAAGAGGCACGTCACTGATTTTACACATGAGGTTTAGTTTTCAGTCAAGCATCATGGGGCGTACTACCCAGCCTGTGAAAACAGTTGTATAATGTCTTCTGTGGCTTTGGAGGGAGCTTTCAAAAGGCATAACGGTGATGATGTCATTAGGGTTATTCCAGTTTGAGCCTGCAATACAAACTGGAATCCAGCATTTTTTGGAGTTTGACCCATATTGGGGACTAAATCTAAGGACATCTCTGCCTTCAGATCTGTGTGCACCTGCTGGAAGAGATAGGGGTAAGAGAGGAGACAGAGAGGATGGTGAGTATATCGTAGAGGAGGGATAAAATACGGCAGTAACAACCAGAAAGCGAGCAAAGCGACGAGCAAAAGCAAAAGGAAGGGAAAAGGGTCTGAGGAGAGGAGGAAGGCATGGAGGCCTGGCAGGGTGCCAGGACAGGGAGTGTGCCCCAGATGTGCCCCCACCACCGGGAGGGGGGGGGGGGGGGTAATGTGCTGAGTTGACAGGAACGCCCTCCTCACACCCACATACATACAAGCTCCCCCAGACGAGACCACCCAAGCAACTACATAGTTTTTAGAGACGGTAGATGTCAATGACATTGTCAAGTGTTTCTCAGGCTTTACTTGGCTGGTAGTTGGTAGACCTGGTGTGTTTGATTCAAATGCAATGAATGAACGAATGAGTGCTCACTTGTTTAACTTCAAAACTATAGACAAGGCCTTTCATTACTCATCTTGTCAAGACAACAAAGACGAGCACTGCCACCAGTTATTGTATGGCAGTTCAGTTACTGAAATCAAAATGATGCGATTACAGGAATACACAAGGTAGGCTGAGGAGCGGTGGCAACACTTCATCACTTCTGTATTCAACTGACAAAGATCAAACTATCAATGGTATGAAGGAATACTGTATATGTAAAGGATGATGGATTTTTTCCCCTTTTACTGAGATATATAAGAAATTAACTTAATTGACAATTCACTGTGCTGTCACCTGTTGGTCCTGTGTAGCAATGCATAACCAATGCTGTGGTTTAGAGTCACCAAAATCTGTATACTTGTCAAAATATGCCTTCAGCTGTAGTGCTGTATGGATGTTTTTGTCTACTCTCCTAGCCCCTATGAGTAGAGATGTCAGGTGGCTCACTGGGCTCCACCAACTGTCCCCAAGTGGCATTGCTATGGGTTAAAATAGATGTAAATTGCATTGAAAAACTCCTCTTTGCCTCTAAAAGACCTCCTCCTGTGAGCTCCATCATGCTGCCGTTTCATGTTAACCTTATCTACAATCCTTTGGTGAGCTGTGAAGGCTGGATCCTCACCATGGCTCTGGATTTTTACGAGATCAGAGGGTTGGAATGGAAAATTTACTAAACGTCAGTAACAGTGACATAGCGAGCTTGGTTGCGGTGAGCGCTCAGGGCTCAAGGGATTGTGGGCCGTTAAATGGGTGAGGGGAAAAAAAGATGTCACTTTTATGTCGGCAAAGAAATAAAAATCCATCTGGCTTTAACTCAGTGTTTTTATGTGTGCGATACTGAAACCTGTCCACATCTCAGTAGCCCCCAACAGCACCTTGCTGTATCACTCCTACCACCATCATCAGGCTTCTGGTATGCAGACAGATGCAGTCATCCACTGTTTAAATATTATTTTAAATCCCCACTGAACAGTCAGCTGTGCAGAAATATCTGCCTCATTCCTCTCTCTCCTGTATACAATTTGTGTAATGATGGATTTCCACATTTTAATAGCAGGTGGGTGAGAGGAAGTGGGCTTCACTGTGAAACAACAATCTTTATGATGTGGGACATGGGGGTTGCACATTCATCATATTAACATGTGTACTAAATGCACAGTGAAGGCAGTATTTACCTGTTGGAGTGATGGAAGAATTGTCGTTGTCGATCAACATCAAGAAAAGCAGGGCCGAGAGAGGGAAAAGGAAAATGTTAGAATGTAAGAATCTCTACATCTAGGACCAGCTCTGTGTGCATGAAGACTTAAATTGTAACATTTGTTTGACAATGCCAAGAGTCTATTGACATGCCAGCAGCGCATTGAGCTAAATACATGTTCACAATGACAATGCTAACATGCAGATTTTTAAGTTTTTAATCATATTCACCAACTTAGTTTATAATAATTACCAATCAGCAATTTACAAAAAGCTGAGAATGATGGGAGTGTCTTTAGTTTTTCAAGTATTTGGAAACTAGTTATGAACAATTTCAACATTTTGACCTGATGATAGCGATAAGATGAGGAATCACTTTATGTGTTACTCTTCATGCTGCGAATCAACATAAACGTCTGTACTGAATTTCATCTATCCAGAGGTTTTTGAAACATTACACTTAAAACCACAAATGCCAACCTCATGATGGCTCTAGAGGAAAAGTCAGGTGATTATCAAATTCATTAGGATTTATCCTCTGGGGACCATGAATGTCTGTACAAAATTTCATTGCAATCCATCCAACAGTTATTAAGATATTTTATTCTGAATGACAGACACGGCTTTCAACAGAGCCGCGCCGCTAGAATGGTTAAAATGTATTACAGTATTTCCTATCTATTGTCACTTCTACATGTAGAGTCACTCACTAAGTGAGAAAATATGTTCAATTGGTGTCAATTTGTGTACAAATTGTGTCTGATGTACAGTGGGGGAAATAAGTATTTGATCCCTTGCTGATTTTGCAGGTTTGCCCACTTACAAAGAATGCAACAATCTACAATTTTAATCATATGTACATTCTAACAGTGAAAGACAGAATCCCAAAGAAAATTCCAGAAAATCACATCATATGAATTTATTAAAATTGATAACCATCTGATGAGGAAAAACAAGTATATGACCCCCTACCAAACAGCAAGTATTCTGGCTCCTACAAGCCAGTTAGTCTTTCTTTAAGACACAGCCCCAATCCCAACCAATTATCTACATCAAATACACCTGCCTCACCTCGTTACCTGTATAAAAGACACCTGTCAACACCCAAACAACCAGCATCCAACATCACCACCATGGGCAAGACCAAAGA
>NC_060167.1:29194830-29300778 GCF_021292245.1 Micropterus dolomieu
ACTCCATCGTATTGAGGGGAGGATGGACGGGGCCATGTATCGTGGAATTCAGGACCAACATCTCCTTCCCTCAGTGAGAGAGCTGAAGATGGGTCGAGGATGGGTGTTTCAGCACGACAACGACCCTAAGCACACCGCCAAAGCAACAAAAGAGTGGCTGAAGAAGAAGCACATCAAGGTTCTGGAGTGGCCTAGCCAGTCTCCAGACCTGAATCCAATTGAAAATCTTTGGAGGGAGCTTAAAATTCGAGTTGCCAGGCGACAACCTCGGAACCTGAATGATTTGGAGGCTGTCTGCAGGGAGGAGTGGGCCAACATCCCTGCCGAAATGTGCACAAACCTTGTCACCAACTATAAAAACCGTTTGACATCTGTGCTGGCCAATAATGGCTTTTCTACAAAATATTAACATGCTGTTTGTCCAGGGGGTCAAATACTTGTTTTTCCTCATCAGATGGTTATCAATTTTAATAAATTCATATGATGTGATTTTCTGGAATTTTCTTTGGGATTCTGTCTTTCACTGTTAGACTGTACATATGATTAAAATTATAGATTGTTGCATTCTTTGTAAGTGGGCAAACCTGCAAAATCAGCAAGGGGTCAAATACTTATTTCCCCCACTGTATGGTATATGATGTTAGGTATGTTGATGTTGTTTACATGTGGAGCTATGTACAGACGATGGAAACAAATTTCCTGAAAAGGACAATAAAGAATCTAATCTAATGTAAAAGTATTAAAAGCCACACAGGGAATATAAAACACTGCCCAAGAGCAAATTAAGAAATGGACAATTTGGACCCGAGAACCAGATAAAACTGAGGTCAGCTGAGTTTCAGGATCAATACACTGCGCACTTCGACATGCATTTTGCCCAAACTCACAACCCAGCTGACTGATGTGCTGACTCTGACATTTGGCACCTAATAATCACTTTCTCCGATAAAACATCGACTCTGACCACTTGCATCTCCATAAGCTCCAGTAAAGTCCACAGAAAAGGCCTCATTCAGCAAAACTGCTAAAGTAAACAAGGGTTACACAGGAAGCTGTAAACTGAGATGACGCACACGGGCATAACTAAAGCTTTCACTGTGCTCTGGTACGATGGAGAGTATCAGCAGAATTGCTGAGAAGTAGAATTTAAAGGGGAATAGGTGATTGGGATCCCTTTACAAATCCTCTCAGTGTAAGAGAATCTAGCCTAGATAACCCAAGAGAAAATTCTTAACGCGTTCTGCACTAAACATCATCACAACATGCCATCACCGCAACTCCTGGCAAGCCTGAGGAGTCGCAAATGAAAATATAGGTTGTGGTGAAAATTGACTTTGTTTTAATTAGGTGGTAAGGGCTTACGGTGTTGATGTTAGCACTCATGCTAAGTCCTGGGCACAGTCAGAAGCCTTAGCGTTAACGCAAAAAATGTGCGGCAGACAGACCCAAAGCTTACATTACACAGAGCTGAGGCTGCTGAGGGTTACAGACGTGTTTACCTCGGAGGCTGGTGAAATGGAGAGATGTAACTCAGCAATATTCTCAAGTCCTAAAAGCTTAGGAAACATACCAACACTCAGCAGCACTAATAAAAGCCAGCAATACATACGTTGACATGGACAGGTGTTCCCAAAACTCAAATGAAAAAGAGAGAAAAGTCATTTGATGCTGAAACAAACATGTGCATGGTGTGTGAAGAAGTGCAGACAGGCCACAGCTGAACCCTCATCCTGTCCACTCTGTCTGCACTGACTTGGAGAGTTCATCATACAGGGGGGACCAACCACTAAACAAAAGCGTACATGCCATAGAACGAAAGAAAATGAAGAGAAAGAAAGAAAATTATTTTTGGTTAGAAGAACAAGCAGATGCCTATTTAATGATTCCAGCAGACAGTAGGAGTTGTGATTCTGGCCTCCTGATGAATGCAAGACCAACATTTGCTCCCTTTTTAGCTCTGTTTTGGTCTCCCAAGTCCTGAGGGAGATGGTGCTGGACAGGTAGCATACAGTGGCTTTGTCTGAACTTTTTTTTGCTGAAAACAGCTGCAGCTGCCTGCTGATGCTGGAAACAACATTGATGGGAGCTGAGAAACTCTACCAAAAATAGTGAAGTTGTGGGCCGTAAAAAAAAAAACATGCACTCAATGAGGCTTAAAAAGCTCTGCAGAGCTGAATTTCAAAGTACCGTAAAACTTTGATTAATAGCCCGGGATTTTATTTGCTAAAATCACTGAATTAGCCTATATCTGAGACAGGCATCCATAAGGGACAGGCCTTTAATTTATTTTGCACAAAACTGAAACTACTATGAAAACAGTTTATTTACTTCAAACAGTATGAATATTAGATATAACAAAAATATTATATCAAATACACTAATTTGTTTGATCTAGCTCCGACAGACGGCTGATGCACTTTTATTTTGTAGGCATTAATGTAATGAAAATAAACCCAACAACACAATGCAGGATGAGCAACTTTTGGCAGGAGTTAGCAGACAGAGAGCAATGGACTTTTTTATGAAGAGCTGTTTTGATTCTTTTGATCAGTGGACCCTTACAGACTGAAGGAATATGAATAATAAAGGAACGGACACATTCAGACTTAACGAGCACTTCAAAAGTAACACTTTTTTCTCTTGTACCATGCCGGTTACACCAGTAAATCAATAAGAATTAGACTTTGGGGCTTGTTATTTCTGTTAAATGAACTGAACGATTGAATTGTGGAGAATCTAACCGATCTAACGATGTGTAGCATGTTCATACTGACATATTGATCATAAGTTTAAACATTAAAATTTGTATTAACGATCTAAACAGCTTAAAAGCAGTTCAAGCGGGCGACCCCGTTGGGTTTAAGAGGTTTTATACATCTATAGGACAGACCAGGCATTTAATGGAGACCTGTGTTTATTTGTCAAAATGTGTTCCTACACCAGGCCAGTAAAGGAGATAGGCGGCTATTTGGGACTCGGCTATTAAGTGAAGCTTTACAGTAAGAAATAATTATTTGTCAATACGAGCAATAACTAACAATTAACAGTCATTTGACTCATTCTTCATATAAAATATTGACATAAATATTGACAGCACAAATTGTAATTTCGACAGCTGGGTGAATAAGGCATCTGTAAGTATCCATGATAACAGAGCAATACTTGCAAGTCGGTCCCACTAGTTTATTTATACCGTGCTTCTTAACAAAAAGTGTCCTGCACAACTCTGAGAGTGATTTCCGGTGGAGTGTCACTTGGAACAGGCATACAAAGGCAGGAACATGTAAAAAAATACACCTTTTTACAAAAGGTTTGCTTCATACATGGGACATGGACGTGGCTTGGTTTTAAAGCAGACACTGAGAGCAATACAATTATCTGCAGACAATGCAAAATGACAGTTGATACAAAGGCAATCCGAGTGTCAGTGTCGGTTTGTTGTCTGCAGCATGCTCAATCTGTCAACATAACAAAAAAATAAAAACAGACAGCTGACTGCAAATAAAAAAGACCAAACGAAGGAGGAGGGAGAAACATCTGACAGGGATAGGTGAGAACCTTGTTGGTGAGAGGAGGTAATGAGTGTTTGTGAGCGAATGCCTGTGCTCGCCATTTTCTGCTCAGAAATTGTGCATCATTAATCATTTCTTTGGAGGGGCGAGCCATCTCCCGCTGCAGGAGAACTAAATCTTCCAGCAACTTCGGACAGGTTAAGCCCAAATAATGAGGCTGACTTGTAATGAGAGAGACAAAATGAGAAGAGATAACATGGAACAGTGAGGAAGGGGAGTAGACGTTAGGAGATAGTAGGGGGGGCAGGTGACACTGGACAGAGAGAGTGATGAAAGAAAGATGAGAGGCAACCAGAAACACAGAGGGGTCAGCTGTAAGATTTCTCACCACACGCTGTCAAGGCTTCTCTTATCTCATTGAGGTAGACAGTCAGTGGTTAGGAATCTTGCAAAATGCTGCATTTAAATCAATTTAAGTGAAGGGCCTCCCACAGACAACAAGAACAGTTCTGATCAATTCATATAAATGCTAAATAAACCAAAAGAAGCCTCAGTGTCCTCAGCTCACCTTAACTTCCATCTACAGAAACAGGACAGGTCAGGCTCACAATACAGCACAGCCGTCTACTCTCAGACCACAGGAAACACACTCCAGTACACACTGCCTCAGTTTTTCAGTCTTGCTGATGCAGCGTAAAATGTGGTAATGAGAAGTTTGTGGGATTCTGGCTGTGTGTAAGGGAGAGAGCGAGAGAGGGGCTCTGTTGTTAGTACCAGTCTCAGCTCCAGTTGAAAGCGGACAGGACGGGACAGAGTGAACGGTCAACCTTTATGCATGCCCGTCATCCCATGGTTTCTCCCTCGATCCCTGCCTCCCTCCCTCACATAACACAATTGTATAGCAAAGAAACTGAGAGCAGCAGAAGCCAGTCGTAACAGTTGTTCTTTTCTTTACTTAAGTGTTTACAAAGTGGAGAGTTACTTATCACTAAATTAAAAAAAAAAAAAAGGTTATCATGTAAAGATTGGTTGTCACTAAAAATGTACACTATCTAACTGCCAGGTATGTTACGCAGCAATCTGAACCAACTGACAAATCTAATGCTAGCTTGATAATATACTGCGAGATTAAATTGTAGACTGTAAACACTGCTAAAAGTTGTTTGGTTACAAACAGCTACTGTAACAGCCACACTGTTTGAAAGAACCAAAACAAAAATAGTTTTGGATGAGGACTAAACACAAAGAAAAAGACCCAGAGGATATTGGGTGAGGAACAAGGGGAGGAAAGAGGAGAAGGAATGCAGGGAGGATATGAGTCAGAGAGGAGGGGAGGACAGACAGAATGTCAGGAAAAGGGGGAGGGGGGTTAGGGGTGAGAGAAGAGGAGAGTTTCATGTGTTTGCCAAAGTCTTGTGGTTCTTCTCCTTTACCAGCCTCCATTTACCCCGTGCCCCCTCCTGCTGCCTTGAATGGACAAATCAGAGATAAGAGGACCAGAGTGGAAACTGTCTAGCTAGAGAAAAAGGGAGATCCATGTGTCCCCAAACGAGATCTTTGCTGTGCACTCTGAAAGAAAATGATGAGAAAGACTGAAATACCCAGAAAGACAAGAGAAGTAAGCAGATAACCAGTAAAGCCTGCCTGGACTCCATCCATTATTGCAACCACATTATCCGCTGCATCAGATGTAGATGAACACACAAGAACAACATCGCAAAGCACTTTTTAAAGTTTCTACTGAAAAAAGGCTTTAATTTGAGGTCAAATGTGGAGACATGCCTAAAACCTAGCAAAAGCTGTTTTCTTTTGTGTGAAAATCTATCAACCAAAACGATAAAGGAGGAGAGAATTATTTGTCCATTTATATGCAAATTAGCTTCAATCAGTGACAGCTCATTGAAAGAGGTGAATGCAGTGAGGTGTGGCTAACCCCTAAATCCACTAAAGAATTTTTTTTTTTTTTTACTGTGGAGGAGATGGCTCCATGAGTGATGGGACATGAAGTATGGTAAGGCAGTGTGCTCTCTCCCATCAAAAAGATTTCTGCAAAAACTAATATCAATGGAATACTGTGGAATTTAGCTACACACAAAACACACTGCACACAATGTGATGAATCAAAAGCAGATTAATCACTATAAAGATGCAGATAGTTACCAACTATGAAACTATACTTATACACCAACTACCTTTTGGCTTTCTTTACAATAATGAACAGTTTACAGCAATACCAGATGGGAACAAGGTTCCAGTCAACAGTTATTAAAAGGAATACACAACACATACAATACCATACTGTACGAGATATCGGTGTTCCTCCAACCAAATATATTGTCAAATATTCATTAAAATACAAAACTGCACCAGCACACTGCAAACCCAGGGCATAAAACCTATCCATTTTTACCTGTGGGAGCCTGTGAGAGAATCAACCTCCCTCACCATTACAGAAGTTCTCACCATTTCTTTTTAGTCAGCCATAAAAGGACCACAGGGCACACAGAGGATTTCATAACATCACAGCATGCAATCCCCATTAAAGCTAAACCAGAGCTGAAGTCAACAGCAGCACTTTATGGTGGAAGCCTGCAGGGAACTCTGAGGGGAAATCGTGCCTGATGACATAAATGTAGGAAAAGCAAATACTGAGCAGGAGTGGATAAACGTAATGATTTGGGTTCGACTCCCCCGGGAGATAAAAGAGGTGTGGGTATCTGTACGTGTGTGTGTGTGTGGATAAGTCTTTCTCCAGCGCTCATCTGTGCATGACAAAGTGTGCATTCCAGACAACTGCGGAGGGAATCACTCCAAGGCAAGTTGACGCAGAATGACAGAGATGGACTGAGTGAGATTCGTGCACCGTTACACCACATTACAACAATTAGGCAACTACAACACCCCCCCCCACCTCCCCACACAATACCCCCTCCCTTCACCATTCTCACTCTCCCTGAAGCAGAGTCTGTATGCAAGGCTGCTGAACTCAAAACAGCTGACTAAATGAATGTCCAACTTAACCCCTCGCCTACAACCTCAAGCGAACAATGGGCAGACGGTCATCCAAAGCTATTATGTAGTACAAGTACTTGCAGATTTAGCAACGTGGCTGCAACATCTGTCCTTTGACCTTCCAAATATGCTCAAATACTCCTCATTGGTTCTACTGAATGAGGTGGAAAACTGGGATAATGAATAATAATTGTAAGAAACTTCCAAGAAAAAGAATACAATTATTTTGGGGATTTCCTCATGATCTTGTGAAATACTGTGTTAACTTCTTCGGACCTCTAAAAATTAATCTGAGAGTTGGGGGAAAAAAATCTATTTTAACTTATGCAACATGCGATGAGGGTTTGCAAGAATACATGGCTTCATATTACAAATTAAAAATTTTAGGAACCACTGGCCTAACACAACTGAGGAACTGTTTTCTTAAAAGAAAAGAAGTGATGGTGCTAAAATAAAGGGACCACTGGCCTTTTTTATAAAACTGGGCTGTCAATGCAGTAGAAAGACCCAAATATTTTTGAAATTGGTGCTACATGACCAGAGAAAACAGAGAAAAGAGCTGTGGTATTCCCTTTTGCTCAAAAGGTAGGAAGCCTACAAGAACCAGAATGTACTTGGGCCTGTTGCCTTCCAAGACCACTACTACTCACAAACACTTACGAACAGCCAGTCAGAGATTCTAACATTAGGCTAAACTCTGATGGTATCTCAAGCCAATAAAATGGGACAGCGTATGTGCTAAGCTAGTCCTAAGCAGGCTTCATAAAAAACATGTATTGTATGTTTTCATACTGTAATGTTGCCGTGCTACTACCCAAATACTGTCACTTTTGAACTTACTCTTTACTCAGATCTCCGCTTTGCCCCACTGGCTTTGGTTGTTTTTTTCCAGTATCTTATCAGGACCCTGAAGCAAGTCCATGTATGGCCTAAAGTTTTGGTGCAACACACAGCAACTCCACTTCTGTTTCCACTGGTACACATTTATAGCAGCGGCACCACCAGTTGTCTCTGGCAGGGGCAGCCCTGCGCCACTATCCTCACCGGCTGGTGGTGCTTGACTCTCATATTTTTGTCTGTATAAATACAACCGAATGTCTGATTTGGGCATTACACTATTATAACCGCTTCCTTCCGTATCTATATGAACACTGCCTTCTGCCAGTGGTTGTTCTAGCCAGTTGATTTTGGACAGGATGTTTTGATTTCAGAGCGGTGAGGAGCCGCCCCTCCCTTGATCCGACCGTCCGTGGAGGAGGGCATACAAAAAATGCGTAGGTACAATCTGTAGCTCGAACATCAGTCCGATAGTCATTCAGCAGATTTTTGCCGGTAAATAAAGGGCGAGCGCCGAGTGCAGGTACCACGAGGGGAAGTTTACCATTGTTGATTTGCATTTAGTACCCACACTTTAATGATTCAAAACTGGTTTGAAAATTAGCAAAGCTTCCCTTTAGCAACTTATTTTGTTCCTCACACATAGCCTTACCTGAAAAGCCCCATGTTTAATGACTCATGATACAGTATTACCACCTTTCTGGGATTATTCATAAAAGTAGTTAAACTTAGTTGACGATTGATGATCATTTAAGCCATTACCCTGTACAGTGTCTGTACTGAGGTAAATGAGCGCTTGAACAGGCAGCTATTTGAGGTAGCAGCACGTAGTAGCCTGCGGCAGCAGCAGCTCAGTACCTCGAAGATAGACAGATAAATGAATCAACAAGTCGTGGTGGACACAGCATAGTTGTGGGAGTGTGCAGGAATCTTGGTGAGAGATTTATCGGGCAGCATTAGCCAGATGTCAGACCCCTCCTCCCAAACCTCCAGATTCCCACAAAACTTTCTGATATGGAAGTACTGAAGATTAAATTGTTGTTTTTTTGTTGTTGTTTTTTGGAATAAGGGAGCAAAGAATGGGTGTGTTGTCAGAAAGACGGAGACGAGGGGCAGACTGGACAGGGGAGGACTAAACATTACGTAGACAGAGAAACTCTTAGTTTGTCAGAGAAAGAACACATTGAATTTATTAAGTTACTCTACATAACTCCATTATGAGAACAATAATCAGTGACAAATGGATCGGGGTTCTAAGAGGCCTAGACCAGACTGCAGAAGTTTTCAGCTCTGCAGCCAAATCGATTAAATTGCATCTTCGACCTGGACTTGAGATCATTTAAACATTTTCAAAAACTACTTATATGCAGGAACATACACGCTGTGTTCAACTCATTCTAGCAAAATACTGAAATAGGCTGTCAACGTTGAAGGAATAAGAATACGCATTACAGAGAATGAAACAAAACACTACAAAACAACCGAATAGAAGGTCATATCATCTCCCTGAACTAATATCATTTATTTTCCATGTTAATAGAAAGAAATATTTATTTATCAGGATCTATAGTCAGCTACAGCAGAGTTTCATTGTAGCAGAACAGTCATAAATCTCTGCACTACTCCTCGAAATATAAGTTCACATTCAGACCAATTTGAGCCCTACATGAAAAAAAGCAGAGCCCCTTTTCCACTGCATAGAACCAGCTCGAGTTTGGTTTTCCATTGTGGAAAAGTTGTACCTGTACCTGCTTCCAGGTTAGGGTTGGGCCGATAGACGATGCCATCGTCCATTGGCGATGGCTGACAGACATAACAACGTTGAGCCACCATCGTGATTTTAAAACCCCCGCCCCCCCAGCAAAAAATAATCTCAAATTTTCACATTATACCACCATGTGAAAGCAGGTTTTAATGACCACGAACATTCTTATCATTGTTTATAAGTATGCTTTGCACCTGCCTCGGAAGTCTCTTCTCCCGACACTCTGACACACTCGAACACCTCAGGTAAACACCCCGGCTTGCCCCCCCCCCCCCCCCCCCCCCCCCCCCCCCCCCCCCCCCCCCCCCGTCTGCTCCATTTTCTCCATCAGCAGTATGTTTTATAAAGTCGCCTAAAAGACTGAGAACTCGTCTTTTTTCCGTATATTTCCACCCGCAATCCGTTATCAAACAACTGAAACCAACATCTGCACTCTGTGTGTTCACTGCTGCTTTACCTGCTCCGTGCGTAAAATATCCACCGCGACTTGCAACATAACTTAATAGGTACTTTTTTTCATATCACCTACGTCGACGTTCCAAGCGAGCTGATACTAAAATGTGACGTGAAAACACAGCAGACTACTGATTGGTCAGAGAGAATTGTCACTATTCAGTGCGTCATCATTGCGTTCGCCAGACAGAGGCCAGCAACAGAAAGTTTTATATTTTACAGTACAATTTTGAGGTAAGAAATCAACTGTGTAGATTTCGAATATTGACAGTTTTACGAGAAGTGATGGCAGAACAAAAATTTACTTTTTGGTGTTGAGGAGCTCCACAAGTGGTGGCGGGGGAAGCCTGCACCAACCCGCGAGAGGAGCGTGTGAGGCCGGCCAGCCACCCGTTCACAGAGCCCTCTGCTCCCACCTTCACACAGACCGCTGCAGCAACAACAGCAGAGGAAAACAGCTGGAAGGTTTTCATACCGCTTATCTGTCTTTACATTCTGAGTAATGTTGAAACATTTTAACTTAAATAAAGAGAAAGCTCTGTGGATCGCTGGTGTGTGTGTCGCATTGAACCTTACGTCGGGGCAGTTGCGTGTGGCGTCGCTATGACGACCAGCCACATCGAGGGCTACTATCTGTGGGTACTATCTGCAATGGAAAACGTAGCACAGCCAAACCGAGTCGAGTAGAGTCGAGTACTTGACTTGATGTTATATTGTGATGACCCTTAATTTTTTTGAGCAGTGTATATTCAACTGATACAGCCACAAGGCTTTTCACTGTGACACATGAATCAACACTGCATTTGGAGTGCAGCTCCAAAATGATGTCATTTCACATCTCCAGGTTATTAAAAAAGACATGTCAGCAGCTGACATTTTTATTTGGAACACATGCAGAGAGATTTTGGCAGAGGGAGCCACTGTTAATGAACAGTACTGTGCACTGAACCCTCATTCTGCTGTACATGCTCAGAGTGCAAAATGGACATAATGTACCAAAATGGTTTAATATGAAAGTCTATTGTAAAATGACCCAAACGCTGGTGTTCAAATGAAGTGAAAAACGTCATTTAGCACAGTATGATTTTCCCCCCTCAATAATCAGGTTCATATAATTAAAAAATACAATGTGTAAGAATTGAGGCTACTCTTAACCTGTCACATTCATACTCTGAAAAATAGTCTCTCATACTAGGTCATAACTGCTGCTAACTCTCGTTAGCTAGTTAGCTCAGTAAGTAGTGCTGAGTCCGGAATGAGCACCAGAACCAGAGGCTGGCGGGCAACTGAACCGGTCTCAGCAGCCTACCAGTAAACTAGGGCAGTTCACAGCCTCCGAGACCAATGGAGTGATGACAGTACAGTACTGAAATGATTTACAGCAGTTCCGACCAGGACAACGAAGAAAGGGCAGGTACATGCCAGGACAGGAGAGATGTCTGCACTGTTCACTGGGAGGCTGGTGAGACCAGGGCTGTTTCTCAATACCGAGTTCGCCAAGTTCGGACTTCTGTACTTTAAAACTCGGACTTGGCAAGTTCGGCTCGGGAGTACAAACTTCCAGGAACGGCAGCACGCTGTCAGTCATTCAGCAATTGAAACAGCAGCGGACTTGATGACGGCCGGACTGTTAGCGGGCGGGACCTCACATCTCCTAAAACGTCGTAGCAATTTTTTAAATCAGCTCTGTCTTGAGGAGTCAACCACATATTTGGAGTTTAAACAACTATATTCCCGCATTAAAAACTCTTAAAACTACTATATGCGACACAAGAACAGCAGTATTATAAGTTACAGTTCTGAGTTTTCTCATCCGACATTTCCGCTTTTTGGCAGCGAAATGCATCCTGGGATATCTGGCGATCCGAAGTCCACACAAGTCACCACCGATGCAGGCTCGGTAAAACGGGCGGAGCGAGAACACATCCGGGTATTTGACTGTACTTGGCTAGATGCGGACTTTTGAATTGGAACAGTACTTTGGCTGCGACTTATGACGTTTCACAAGTCCACATGAACACAAGTACAGACAAGAACGCAGATTGAGAAACAGCCCAGTTCCGTTACTCGTTAGTTAGTCAGCTAATAGGACTGTTAACTGAGCTAACTAGCTTACGGCAGCAAGTACAGTTAGCAGCAGTGTGCCGGTAAGTGACTTCTGGGTTACGAGAGAAAGGGTCCGTGTTGCAACATGCTTTCATCTCAGTGACAAGGTGTAGCTCCTGAATGGAGTTTGAGGTTTAAGGGTTTTTTTCCTGCGACTACCCAACTAATGAAAAGTTTGTCGAAAAAGATTCTTCTCATCGGCTAACGGTTTAGTCAACTATTTGGCCACAGCTTGCACATTGCACCTTTAAGGCAGGGGCTTAAGAAAACCAGCATGAGTCTACCTTGTGCTTAAGAAAGGTGAATATCCTTCAAGTTGTAACACAATAAAGACCATGCTGTTCAAGAATCACACACAACTGCTTTTAATAAAAGATTGGGTTAAAGTAAAATCAAATAATGTATACAACGGAAGGGCAGAGCATGTGCTCATAATTTGCATGTGTACTGTAGAAGCACATAATGCATACCAAAAGAGCTACGTTATACTCTCTCTCACTCTCTCTGCCATACCATCTTGGCCAAATCTCCGACCCCATGACATCAACAAACAGCAACTCTCAAAATGATCAAAATATCCTTTTAAATCACACTTTAATAATGTAAAGATGTAATGCGTAAGATCCTCTTTTTTATTTGGCAACATAAGTGACTGTCTCAGTGCTTTATTATTTCCAATAATTAACTTTGCAATTAAACTTAAGTCACCACTTCTTTTTCCTTAGACTTTTAGTAGTTTTTTTCCTCTTTTCTTGGGCTGTTCAGTCTTGGTGGCCTTCGCTGTTCATACTAACTGCCTACCAAACTAAATACCAAATTATTTTTATTTTGAAAAATGCTGCCAGAATAATAGAAGGCATTGCCTCCAGCACTCAAAAAGTACATTTCCCGGAAAATAACTTCCATACACCAAGTTCTGAAGTGCTTCATTTTTGTAAGTAGTCCTCAGTGTGGAAACGTAATGTAGTCCTTTAAACTACAGCTGGGGTAATAAAATCTTGACTCCTGTGATCTCCATCAATGCTCCACTCCACAAAAAAGGCACCACAGGGGTCTTAACATTTGTCACCAATTGACGCTGACCACATTAGGTCATCAGCCTCATACGTGGCTAGCAGATCTACGCTAACTATGTAGCTGCGGGGGCCTCGTTGAGGTAAAAGGTCATCAGAAAACTAATTAGGCTGGAGCCAACAGATGTGCAGTGAAAGAAATCAATGACTAATCGAGATGTATACGGGGAGAGGTTAGGATAGCATGCTGTGGGGGCTTGATGATGGGGAAGAGGATATGAAAACAGATGACAGAAAAACTAGGGTCTGGAAGAAGGAGAAATCATAATGCCCACTGTACAAGAAAGCCTGTAAAAGGATTAGACCTTAAACATGAAATCAGGACAAACTAAGAGACAGCAAAGACAATATGGGTCAAGTCAAGTCACACGAGGAAGGCCAAATAAAAGAAAGGAGGAAGGATATTTTAAATATGAATAAATGGCTCTGTCATAGCTGCTGCAGTCTTTTTCAGAAAGTCGCCCAGCAGGCTATCGAATGGGAGAACTGCCTCAGCCTTATTCACAGAGTGAAAGAGACCTAACACCTTTGGAATGTGATTCATGAGAAACTAGAAAGACCACAACATTGGTTTTGAACCTTGTCAGCCCGTATATGACTATTAAAAAAGAAACAGAGTTGGATCCTTCCTTCATGAGCGTTGCGTAGTTTGACCACCAGAGGGCGCTCTGCAGCTCCTCTGTTCAAAACCCTGCAGCACCACAGAACAAAACATCAGCTGACCCGCAGTCTACCAGAGTTATGGTGAGGAGCTCCTGGTAGCTCTCACACTCAGTGTGCATGGTGAGTTGTTAATTTGTCATGCCAATTACATTACTTAAATAATAATAAACACAGCCCTTATCACTTTTCCTCTCCTGAAAACATTCATACCAGACTTGCTAACCCTCCCGTTTTTGACTGCACTCTCCCAGGTCACAGCAAGATGTTTAATGTTACAGTAGGTGAGTGGTGGAGGCTAACATTACGTTGTCTCTAGTTACAGTCAGCGTGTCTGTTACGGCTGCCGGGGGCAGCCGTCGGTGTGTCACTGCTGCTGTGTTTCTCCCTACATATGTTACACTGTGAGGCGGGGGATTGGCTGGTCTTCGGCAAGTCTGGCTGATCCTGCCTCCCACATCCGACGATCCTGATTGGAGCGGCGCACCAACCCTTCTCCAATCGCCGAGCTGCCTGCAGGACCGCCTTCGTGCCTTCCCCCTCAAATAGGCTGGTCTGCTGCTGGTTCGAGGCAGCTACCTTTTGCCATGTAGTTTGCCCCGACTCTGGTCCTAACTTTGAACTCTGTGTGTGCTATCCTCAGTGGAAACAACCATATCTGTGTTAGTTAGATCTGTGTGTTACTGAGAGAGGCTGATCCCAGTAGTGGGCTAGGGGAAGCTCGTTCACTGATCACTCACACCTGTTAGTAAATACTTGGTTTAGAGACACTAGGTTTAGGGGTGCTGCGCTCCCTGTGTTTTGCTTCTGAACAACGGTTAGAGAGGTTTTTGTTTATTCTTTTTTCAAGTAGTTTAGTAATCCCTCATGTAGGAGGGATCTCTTTTTGTTATATTTGGTTCTTTGTTTTACGCAGCACCCACTTGCCCATTTTCTGTTTGACCATTTTGTGTGTATCAGACTGTTTAATAAATAATCTTTCCACCCATACCAAATCCATCTGGTTTATGTTTACGTCTCTCCTACCCCTAGAAAGCGGGGACATAACAGTGTCAGAAATGATTAAACCAGAGCGGACTTGTGAATAAACGTGAGCTGTAACTAACACGGCTTCCTCTTCTTTTGAATGTGAAACGTTAGTGTGTTGCAGGTCCTTCTTGTAGACAGTCATTTAGTATTAGATGTGATATATATATATATATATAATTATTTGCCTATGTAGGAGAGTCCTGTTTATTATTATTATAGCAATGACATTAGATATGATATATGGTAATATTAGTAATATTAGTAGTAGCAGTAGTAGTGTATAGGTATTTTTTATATTTCTGTTTTCCTGGCCCCCACAACACAGTATTTACTTTAATGTTCATCAGTAGTAGTACTCTATTTATAACACATCAGATATTTTATTCTACTTGATACCTAGATGTACTGGCCTATGAAACTAATGCAAGTACAATTTGCATTCTGCTTAAACTGCAACTGGCTGACAGTGATGTTGTGCAGGAACAGATGGACCAGTGCTGATTTATTTCTGTGTTGGCTTAGAGACACTTTTTTGGTCTGTTCCCTTAAAATATCACCTCCACAACACAGCACACTCAAGTTTGGGTAGAGTGGAGAAGACCACTGACAAAACAGCCCTTTTGGTACGTTCTCTGTTGTGTCCTTGCCACCTGGGGCCCCATCAAACTCCACCACATTAAACAAGTAAACAAGGCTTCTTTGTGACACAAGCACAGTTACTGTTCTATTTGCTGTAAAGTTATTTAATTACTGAACTTGGCAAAATGTGGAAAGATTGGGAACCCTGGCTATTTAATTAGTATTCTGAACTCGCTATCGGTGCTATCACACCCTATTATTTGGGATGCTCAAAGAGGTCTACCAAGGCAAACACCAGCATGGTTTGCAATTAAGGAAACAATAATGACAAAGAAGGCGATAACGCTCTCCATTACAGTCAGTGCCGCAGGAATCTGTCTACTGATAACCTCATTTTGATTGGGCACTTTAATCAAAAGGACCAAATGTCTGTGTTCCAATCTTATTATGCACCAGAGTAAAGCAGAACACACAATTGAATTAGCTTCAAAGTCAGCCTGGAGCCTCCAAGCCCTCGCACAACATTCTGCCTGCATCTGCAAAGGTGCCCTACAATGCCTCTTGCTTGTTAGGGAGTAATATCTGGCGCAAAAGGAAGAGAGTGTAAACTGCATCTGGGAAACCTTAGCTGAAATGAGTTTTTGCTCAGCGTCACTCTGTTTCTTTTTGCTTTTCAGCCTTTCTCTCCATTAATGCTGTATAAAGCACCTGCTTCTATTGCAAAATGTACACATTTCTCCTCTTGATCAAACATTGTCCTCGGAGTACATAAGTGTGAAAAGTTGCATCTCCTCAGGAGCAGAGATGAATTCGGTTATAAAACATAAGCCAAACTTGATAAGCTTCTAGGTGCTGGTGTTACCACAAAAAAAACCACCTCAAGGTGCCTGGAACACTCTACAGCCATAAACCATTAACTGATTGAAAGCTGAGGCAGAGAAATTGCTGTGAAGACAAAAAATGTTGCTGTCCAAGTTTGAACAGTGGACAGTAAATAAAGTTAGCTTTGATTTCTGTCCACCTTGCCAGGAGGCTGAACTGCACAGAGTCTCAGAGATAGATTTGTGAACTAAAAAGTTGGAAAATCAATAGAGGGCGAGTGCTAACTCAGGTGCAGCTTAAACAACATTTGTCACTCTGATGTCTCACTCTGCATGTGTTCTACATCTTAGAAGAATAAATTGTTCTATAAATGCGATGCAGTTACATTAAAAAGGATAATGTTTTGATAAAGAGCTGTTGTTTATATTCCTGTTGGCTCCATGCAGCCCTGTATATGCGTACACCATCAATTTGCCAATGATTATTACTAATAATTTTTTTTTTTATTATCATCACCTTATTGCTTATTTGCATAAATTGCAAACGTGAGATGATGTTTTTGTGCGGTGAAGAAAGCAAGAAGGGAAGTGCACAAACATGCACTTGCTGATTGGTGAGCACAGCTGGCAAGTGACTAATCACACCCCACAGCCCCAGGGAAACACAAAAGCCCACTGCAACACAACCTTAACCAATGACCCTGGTTAAAGCTAAAAATCTGATACAGAAGTATTACTTTCGCAACCTCCTGAACACAGCATTATTACTTGGTCTGAAATGTTATTTTCTTCTGCCACAGTATTAAAAAGAAGTCTCCTGATATTGTAGCACAAATATAGCAAAAAACACAAAAAGCCAAAACCAACAGTTTCATAATTTTTAAGGCTATGCATTTCAAATTATTCCATTAAATTCCAGTTTTTCTATGTAAATATCCAAACCCCTCAAATTTTGACAATCAGAAATGATATGTGTTGGCTGAGCTATGTGAACAGATAAGGGCCTGTAAACAAATAATTACACTAACTGTCCCTTAATGATGTGAGAAGCTGCTTCCCTGTCTGGCAATCTCAAGGAAATCTAAATACAGTAAGGGAAGCACTGCAGCACAGTAAGCCAAATCAGCTGGACAGTCAATCTGCATACAATCTGAACAAAAATACTAGGACAGTTGGTCAGGAATCAAGAGCTGAAGGAGATGGAGAATGAGCAAAACACACATAAAATTGGCATTAAAGGAGAAAAATTAATGTTAAGATGAGAGATGACAAGTTTGGCGTAATATGATTGGAAAATCAAGATTACTGGTCCCACATTTCAAGATTGCGTTGGAGATTCGTAGCTCACAAATGAGTGTAAGTCAATGCAAACTTGTAAACACAGAAAAAAACTCATAAGTATGCTCTTTTGTCTTTGTGTGTCTGGAAGTTAACCTGCTGCTGACCACAGAGTTCTCTATGCCAGCTGCTGACATGCTCATTCGCCTCTAAGCAGATCCCTCACATTCCACAAATGAGTGTGGAGCACCACTTTGGGCCGCATGACTGGGGCCGGACCGTCTCTGCCCTGCAGACAATCAGCCCCCTCCCTCCTAATGAGGCCCTTTAATTAGTAGTTTAACATGGGGACCGGCCAGTGCTTTTTTGCCCCCACGCTCTCCGATCAATAGCCGTGACATTTCTGTTCTCAACTCCTCTAATTAGATTTTGGGAGGAGGAGAGATGAAGTTTTCATTCTGCTGCTGTTCCAATTTAGCTACAGTATAAATATCACACTTAACAAACAGCATAAAAACTCACTGAACTTAAAAATCAATAAAAAAAATCCAATCCAATCCAATGTAAAGGCTGTACAATATTCCTTTATGAAACTTTTAATGTTCCATTTGTTTGTGTTGGCCTTGTATTATACTGAAATGTGCTTCCGATATCGTTTTGTCCACATTTGCACAAATGGGAAACAAACACCTTCAAATACAAGGCAATCCATCACAACAAAGGCACAAAACTAAAGCCCTTAAATTACGGGTAGGGGAAAGAAATCAATTCTTAGATGCATCGCAACACGGACATGGGTGATTGTGTCAAAACCCTATTTGCTAAATGTTAATTGATATGCAAAAGGTTGAACTCGGAAGTTTGGAAGTGCAGTGCCTGGACACAAGATGGCTGAGCAAGAAATCCGACCAGCAACCTCTGCATGAAAAGCTGGGTGGGATAAGGAAGCACTTCTGTGGCTTCTGTGAAGTTGAAGAGAAAAAGGACCTGGTCAAGAGCCACAATATATGCAGGTTGTGTTAAGCTAAACAAAAATATTTTGGAAACATGACAAACATGAGAAACCATATTACACATAAAACACCCAGTTGTAGGTGCTGCCATCCAGAGGACGACTGAACAAGCGATGTCCAAGCTTCCACCCTCCTCGGAAAGTGCGAAAGCGATTTATAAACTCTATCCCAACCTGTATTGCCAAGGATTTGCCTCCGTATTCAGTCAGTCAGTAAGAAACCGGGCTTCCACACTATAGCCGTGTTTCCATCAATGTTTTTTAGTGTGCAGTTTGAAGTATCACATTAAAAAAGGTTGATGGAAACTGCAAAATCCATAATTTCGCAAAAAAAATTTATGAGTTAATGAGCTAAATGGGAGATGGAAACACTTTTTCCCGAATAAGTTCTGACGTAGCAAACTTGTAACTCACGACTGATAAGCTGTTTCTGCTGTCGGAGTCTTGCCCGGTTGTGCAGAGTTCTGCATGCCTGCCAAGAATTTCATGCACCTCGCGGCTGGTAACGTTCATTTGTGCTGAGAAAATAGGTGGATGCAAATCTCGGCAGGTAGCCTTTATCATCTGTTCTACTGAGTTATGCATAGTAGGGGATCCATCTGAGGTGTTTTGTAGCACCATGGCCTCACATTCATCAATGCATGTACCAACCTTCTGACAATGCACACCGTATCAATTCAAATTAGCTTTACTGGCATGAATGTGTAACAACAACATTGCCTAAGCATCGTATCACAATCAACCTCTGCACCAACCACAGAGGAACTCTCTTTGTATTACATCACTCCCATCGTGAGCATCTGAAGTAATCACGTCTCCATAAAGCAAAGAGGAGTGGGATCTGTGCAACAGGCTCAATTTCGGCATCATCTTACAGCGGGACTCACGCCACACCACCTCTGAGTTTTATACACAGTGGTCATAACCTACTCCTGACCTCAGCATGACTAAAGGCCTTGAGCAGCTGCCAGCACTGCAGCTTTTACAGCTGGAATAATAAGCCATGCACTGCCAATGACACAGTCGTCAAAAAGAATGCATGGAAGCACAATGGAGTAAAGAGGAGTTCAATACATGGTGATAAAAAAATTACGTGTTGAGACTAAAGTGTTCATGGCCTGTTTTGCTGCAGCTCAGAGGACGAGTCTGAAGATCTTTTAAAGCAGGAATTGGAATTGACAGAAACATTACACAAACACGTCCGCCGACTCTTTCTCATCAGACCTCACATTCATTTTTCCATCCTCAACTCTCCCACTGGTCCAGTGATTACAGAAAGGCTGAGGCAACATATGGTGGCATGCTGCTGCAGCTACCACTGGGACAAGGCATCGTTGCAAGAAAAAGAAACTTTTTAGGGGGGGGAACGTGGCCTGAATTTAAGAGCTGACAAAGACTACTATAATCCCAGCAATGGTTTACATGTCTTTCTTTCTTTATTTTACTAGTTCAGAGGAACATTAGAAAGCACACTGACTGGAAACATCACAAATTGGCATGGTTTGGGTAGCAGCAGGATTAAAACCGCCCAGAACATCAGTGGTAACCATGAACCAAGCATCAGTAATATCAGTAAGGTGAGGTGCCTGCACAGAGCCCAAAGGATACTAAAAGATAAAACCCACACCACCTACAGCCACTGCTTCCATGTGGCAAGACATACAGAAGTATCTGTTGCCATACAACCAGACTCCAGAGCAGAGCCTATGCCCAAGTTGTGAGAATTTTAAATTCATCATCCTCACTCAATCAAAAAATGCTGGGTACGTGGAAACCGTTTTGTCCTGCTAGACTAGGAATTCAAGATAAAAAAAATAAGATGCGGGCTACGGGCCACAATACGAAGAGGCTGAACTCACATTTCCACATTACAAATCTACAAACAAGGAGTGCAACAAGCTTGATAAGCAGAGGTATAGAAACAGCTTACAAGATCAAAAAGAAATTTATCATTCTCATTATAAATATAGGCAGATGAAGCTGGAGTACCTCCACCTTTCAGCACTTTCATAGCCAACCTCAACAATTACATCAACTTCAGCATTATGACTAGCAATAAAGCCCTCATAAAGAATATATTACAGAAACGATCCCACCTCGCCTTGAGTTGTGTAATAATCGCAAAGTGGAAAGACTGGTGTTAGCAGAGCAGTGCTTGTCCCTGCACAATACTTCGAAAATATCTTAAGCATCAAGTGAAAAACAACTTACCTGAGGCCAGCTCTTAAAACTCTTAATGTTCAGGGATGGCACAACTTCTTATTCAGCTTTGAGGGCATTTTCCTGTGAAAAGGTCCAAAGGACCATCCTTCAACCCAATCTTTTGGTTTGTTTCTGTGTGGTGCGGGAATTTAGGCGATTATACTTTCCTCGCAGCAAGTCTACTGCGACTGAACCAATATGAGCCACTTGCCAGTGGCTGGGAGCGTGTACAAGCATGCACATAAATACATGCACGCTCATTTGTCACAGTGGGAAGGGCCACAACAGGATCCTATCACTGCCTCTTTCAAAAGAGTCAAACCACCTAAATCGTAGAAGAGATTTGGGATGGGATCAGCAGCACACAGACATATGAAGGAGAGTGGATAATTCGCTGCTGAACAAAAGGCCACTAATGTTCTTTCAGGATATCTCCTTTGTTAAGTTGTGTCAATGGGATGGGAACATACCATTCCTTAAAAATGGATGCTGTGGCCTGAGATCAGAGTGCACATCTGTTGTTTGTACAGCTATTTTCTTCCCAGAACCCTGAGGAGTGGAATTCAGAAAGGGTCTTGAAAGCGCTCTCCCAGTGCTTTAACAGGAGATGTGATGGGAGATCAAAGAATAAGTAGATAGGGAACTGAACACGTGTATGTGTACTGAAACCGAAGCTGGGCCCTCCAGTATGAAGGCAGAAACTGTCTGCATGCGTGATTGATGACATCAGACCACCCGCAATCCAACTGAGCAGGTCCAACCACATACATAAGTGCGTCTCGCCTCAGATGCACACTTGTTTTTTCTCTTCTTCTTCCCTTCTGTTTCACTTGGCCAAACTGGACCTAACTGGCCTCTTTTTCAAGGTTTCTTCTTCTATTCCCCGGCGTTCAAGCCTCAGGCCATGCTTGTCTTCTACAGAAATTAAAACACACAAGTATATTAAGACTACTCCTTATTTAGGTTAGGCCTACATGGTTGTCTGCAGTAAAACATAACTCAGTTTTTTGATGGAGGAGGGGAGGTTCCTGTTTGTCAAATCAGTCAGTGGGGGTGATGAATGCAAAGCACCATTTGCCCAGTAAAAGCAATCCATCACAACCTCACAAGACATGAGCGATTGAGCGCAAGTGAACGGATGATAGGAGAAGACCAACAGCGAAACTACGGACGATGAATAAAAAAAAATAAAAAAAAGACCACTGGGAGAGAGAGAGAGATTATGCATAAGTCACAGGTAGCGTCAAATCAGACAAACACACACCAAGTCACCATCTGCTTGCCGCAGCAGCGTGTTGCGATGAGTCCTCAGGTAACCTTCCTCGGTAATTGAGCGGTGAGATAGGGCCTTATGGAGCAAGTTATCAGCCCATCAGTCCCTCATAACAACAATGCAATACACTATTCCTACTATTAATGGAAGAGGAACACGAGGGCTTAATATCAGGAGCTTGGAGTCCTCTTAATACATAACGGCCAATAATATTCTCTATTACTCAGCAATGCTTTGAAAAAAGTAGAACTATTTTAAGGCATCAGTGTAATGCTTGTTTTCAACCTTTCTGGCCATGATCCAAATCAATCAGTGGCTCTTGAGGAGGAAATGTCTGTCAGTCAACCACTTTGGCCCAGCCTGAAACAGTACTGGATGAAAGGTTTCAAGAGGATAAATTCTACTGACTTGGGGTTGGCCGATGTCTACGATGAAACATCAGGGTGGACGATGTCATCGCAAGGGGGGCAGCAGTCGTCTTATGTGCATGTGTTTTAATGCAGACTTCACAGAGTGTGGGGAGAAGAGAATTCCGAGGCAGGTACAAAGCATACTTAAATACAATAATAAGTGGGGGTTTTACAAACACGATGGCGGCTCAATGTAGTGATGTCTGTCAGCCATCGCTGATGGACGATGGCATCGTGTATAGGCCTAACCCTAGTGAACCCATGGTTTTCTTATCTAGCACCACCAGAAAAATCTCTATACTGTAAAAGATAAATTGGGACTATATCTATATTCCCTAGAGCAGTGGTTCCCAAAGACCCAAAAGAGAAATCCGGTGTCTCACTGGGACCCACATTTACACAAATGCATCATGAATTGCTGTATCATCTACATTTATACAGACACAAACCATGAAATGTATTTATTTCTATATAAAAACAGCAATGGTCTGTTCTCTTTTCTGTGTCTAACCCCTTTCTCAACTCTCATTTTCTTTTCCCCACCCATAATCCCTCAGCATCAACACCAACATGTCTTTTTTTATGATGCTGACATGAATTTAATGAGAGGTATGTGGCTGGTTAAAGTTTTCAACCAGCTGATCTATGCTCTGTTTTTTAAAGTGCCATTCTGAGGTCATGCTGAGCATTTACTCTGTTTCTGTATTTGGTTTTCAGGTATGCTAGAGTCAACATAATAAACTCGTCCTTGTGTTTGGATATCATAGGATCAACAGTGACAAATGGCAGACTACGGCCATAAAAATTCTGTATGAATGTGAACAGCAGATCAGGTTAGGGAGAAGGCAATTGGCAACCCAGTAAAAAAAAAGGTCTGCGACCCATTTTGGGTCCCAACCAAAAGTTTGGGAAACATTGCCCTAGAGGATGAATCCTAAGCACTTTGGTGAATCCCTGAATTTTCCTCTATTTGCGCCAACAGGTCAAATCGCGTCCAACACTATGACCAAAAACTAGCAAACTAATTTAACACACAAAAAAACTTGTCAAGAATTATTTTTGAAAATATCTACTGTATCTATTTCTACTACCAGTGAGCAAGTAAGTCAAAAAGTATGGATATTAAACACAAAAAATATGCCCATTCATCTCCTGCTGTCGGGGGACAGGTCAGAGTTAAAGGTCTTGCTCCAGGTCACCACGGCTAATATAAAGTAACAGGGTAGGGATGAAACGTTTACCGGTTTAATGGTAAAATTCCCGACGGTTATTATTACCGTACACATTTTAATGACCATGATAACCGGTACAGTTAACCGCGCTATTATAATCTCACGGCAAACACTGTCTGGCGTCTCCCAGAGGCAGGCGCGCATGCGCAGAATGCAACGTGGGTTTGTTTGGGTCAATGACAACACCGCAGAAGACAACGCTGCGGAGATGTTTCAGTCACTCTTAAGTCTGGTGTAGTTTAGTTTTTATGAGAGCACTGAGGGAAACTTGATTGAAGAAAATGACCTTATAGTGAACGCAGGGTGAGTTAACTTTTAGCTTTGGTTTGTCTCTCTGACTTGCTAACAGCTTGTAAACTGAAGCCTCTCTTGTAAAAACGCTACACGTTGTTCTGTTGCTGTGTGCGTCAGCAGAATCTATTCGTCCACTGCACGTGATAACACGTTACGCAGTTTAGTCAAACAACCAGCATATCTAGAAACGCTACAGACTGCTCTGTACTTAGTCAGTTTTTGGGCTCACTGCAGTTACGATCACTGTCTTCTAAACACTTATTTGTTTTCATGTAATTGTGCACGGGGTCATTGTGTTACCTATATAATATAAAATCTTGATAATGCACACTTTGATTTTCATATGTTTACAAAAGGTATTTTATTTTTTATACAAACAAAATGGCAATTGTATTTTATTATTATTTGTATTGTATGTAATTGTAGTTTTCAATATAAAACTTGTTGAAATGGTTTCAGTGTGTGTATCAGTACATTTTAATATTTTTTGGCACATTTTTACCGTGATAATACTGATAACCGTGATAATTTTGGTCACTATAAGTCACTATAATCGTGATATGAAATTTTATACCGTTTCATCCCTATAACAGAGTGCATTATTCATCCGCTTTCCTGCAGCTTTCCAGACAGTTCTGACAGTCTGAACCGCACGCTTTTAGCTTTTACAACTGCTAGGCTCCTGCCTCAACAGGTGTGATATGGACTCCACTGAGATATAATATTTAAAAGACAGCCTGCTACCATGAGGTGTTTCAGCCGTGCAAATCAAAAAGCTCGCTAACAGAGTGGCTGTCGTATTACTGGCTGACTGTAGGCCGAACCGGGGCCCAGGTCCCGAGAGGGAGGAATGCAAGGCATATGGTTGTGATTAAAATAGGGGCAGCGGAGCACAGCGTTTACATTAGCATGCCGCCTAAGGGGCTGAGGAGCTTTATGAAGGGCTGTGCCAGTCACGGTGCTCAGTCTGCCATGCTCAGAGTTTACAGAGGCATAACTGAAAGTTGAGATATGAAGCAGGAGTGTATTTTTCTACCTGTCCGCTGCATTGAGCAAGTTTATTCCTTTACAATGACTTGCATGACAGTTTTGATGTCTCTTTCCTGCTAGATCTCAGTGTTATGAAGTGTCGGGATGGGAGAGGGGAACTTCATGACAAGATACAAGAAATCAATGCACATGAAACTCTCCCTCTGTTATCATGTCTACCTGCCATTAAAAACAACATTCATTCTGTTATTTCACAACTGGTTTACCACATGGGAAAAGGATGCAATTAATAATAATCATTAACATTCACTTTGAGAAATAATAAAATACCCCAAATAAAAACAAATTCTGATGATATATATTTTTTATCTTTAACTAACTTTGTTGGATGAGGTAACTTAAGGGTAGGATAGAAACATGGAGAGAGGGATGAGGAGGAGGGTTTGTTTGAGTGTGTTTAGCGGGAGGGAGTCATTACAGAGGAACATCCACATCTGACACGACTCAGATTGCAGCATATCCATCACACAAGCGCACACTCACGCACACAAACACACACGCAAGATCACAGTCACAAACAAAGGGATCATAGCAAAAATCCTACCACAGACACTCTCTTGTACCATATATCATCAATCTGTGATGTTCACTGCAGTTCAGAAATGTTTTTGTGAAGTTTTACTTTGTTGTTTTACCAACTTTCCAGCCACATCTACGTACACTTCAGTTAGGGAGAGAAGGTGCATGAGCTTGTTGCATTCATCTGTGTGTTTTACATGTGTACAATGCCAAGAGCAGTGAGGGATGACATTGTATGAGCAAGAGATGGTGTTTTTTTATGTTGTGCTGATGCAAGAGTCTTTAATTTATGGCCACCTCAGTGGGGTGAAATCACATGCCAACGGCACACAAGTACACATAATCTCTCACCTAGTCCAATCTGTCAGTCCTTCCTTATTAGCATACTGCCACGACCTACACAGCATGCTGCAGATTGAAAGGCACGGTGGAATTTGTGAGACGAATAATATCACACCTCACCACCCAAAACAGGAAATGAGAGTGATTTGTGGCTACTGAGTATTGGCACAGTCCACTTTGGGCTGATTAGACAGTGGGACCGACGGGCGACGTCCATTCCCCCTGACATGAAATATGGAGGCAATATCTGTTGCCTTCTGTTGGAGGATCCCGACAGCTTAATGATTCAGCGTGAATGACAAACACGCACAAACACACACACACACAAAGACAAACATGGAATATAAACCACCCGCATCCACCTCTACATGAATGCTGTCAATTAAAAAGACACATTACAACTGTTTTCTTTCACAAACACTGAACCTCCACTGTTTTTGGAAAGTAAACACATACTATTTTCTGAACAATATATTTCTGATGATTTTATTTAAAAATTGCAATAATTTCAAACCAGCCAATTAAAAACACTCAACCTCCTCCCACAATATCACCACTGCCTCCACGGCCCTGTTCTCATTTAGCCTATGGTTCACCTGCTGTGTGTGTGTCACAAAACACGACTGTGCCACTAGAACAGAGTCAACACGGCCACTGTTTAGTTTGGGAATGCAAAGAAAGCCAGTCACCCAGGACCCAGAGAGGAGGGGCCGAGAGAGAGAGAGAGAAGGAAACTACTGAACAGCAACAACATTAGGCTGAGTTTACTCCTCATGTAATATAATTGGATTCCTGGCAATATGGGCTTTGAGAAAAGGATGGAGGGAGATGAGAGGAGGCGGAGGGGTGCAGAGCGACAGAGAAGAGGATTGATTTCAGTTTAAACGCTGGAATGAGTCTCAGGGGAGGGAAGGGGCTTGGCTGGTGGAAGAGCCCCGACAGTTTTCTCCTCAGGGCTCCTTTGGCTCCGCCAAGCCCACCACGGCCGCTGGAAGAAACTATACACACCCAGATTTTATGACCCGCAACGTATTCAGTTCAATCAGTAAAGGGGAACGCGAGATCCCCAGAGAGAGCGAGAGAAAGCGAAAGAGAGTGAAATTATGGGGTGTGGGCTAAAATGCTAATGAGAGCAAAACTTTTTATTATTATTAATGATTATAGTTATTATGATAAAAAATAATAATAATAATACATTATTATTATTATTATTATTTCTGGTTCCCAGGACCCAAGGTGGAGAACCTCATAATCATGTAATCATCTGCATGTAATTTTATTTTATTAAATAAAATGTGCAACTTCACTTGCATATGAAATCAAATGGCTGAAGTCCGTAACACTTTTCCCCATCTGTTAAAGCTCGACGTATTTGTCAGCCAGGAATACTAAGTATTTAATTAAAATAGGAAAGATCATTTTAAGGAAAGATCTTTTTGTACAAGCTACTGCATGTCCCTAATGAACATAATACACCCTCATCGTACACCTCAGTCAGACCTACATTGTCCTCTGCCTGTCATTCACTCAACAATAAACTGAGTGATGGCTCTGTTGACCTAGGCTGTGGCGCTGAGCGCATTTTCCACAGTCAGGTAGACTGAAATACCTCCCTGTACAGCTGGCGCTTAGCAGGGCAGAGAAACGGCCAGATGAGCAGGTACACACACACGCACACACACTAAAAAAACTCTTTGTAGCCTCTCTTCCTGTGTCTGCTCTAATTCATCTGAGTGTCAGGCAGATGGGAAATGTGTAGTGGGGTTGATGTGGATGTGTAGGTGTAGGTGTGTGTGTATTTGTGCCTTCTAGCTGCCAAAAAGAATGAGTGGAGATTAAGCCAGGATCATGGTTTGGATGGGCGATTTCCCCCACATTTACTGGGTAGCATTTAGGTGCATGGCACTGAACCTTCTAAATACAAGTTGTTTACATTTGTGCCTTGCAGAGGTCACTGACACTATGAACTATGGCTGCCTAATGGAAGAGAGATCCACAAGTACACAAATTTGGGCCTAAATCTGCAGAAATAAAATAAAGATCTTCCATTGAGAACACTTGACATTGTAGACAAGGCACATGTGCTAATGACAAAAATATTGCCTGGGGTTGACATTTCATGAGTAAACAGAAGCTGAATACAGATCCATTGCTGACTCACATCCAACAAATCGCCTGTGGGAAATGGTATCAAAATATAGAGCCAGTCTATGTTAAGAGCGGCAAAACAAAGTCACTTTTATGACCTTGATTGTGCCTTTTGGCGCACTATGATTTGGGCAACAGTAAAAAGCTGTATTTAGACCACACACATGCATGTATGCCAGTGCACACGCTGTATTTAGACCACACACACACACACACACACACACACACACACACACACACAGGGCCTGTGGTCAAGAGCCTGGATACTAAGAGAACAAAGCAACACATTTTTCCATTGCTCACTTTTTTTTTCCTTTTTCTTTCTTTTTTTTACAAAAGGGAGCACAGCTATGACATCATTTGTTTAAAACTGCATTCAAATATAACCATCTTCCCAGCAATATCCTGTGGAAACATTAATGCTACTTTCCCATATGTCTCTGCTGCATAAATGCTCTGCCTGATAAAAAAAGCAATATTCCCATATGTATGATGACTGAAATAAGTCATCATCAGACAGTTTGTCATACTAATCCCTTGGTCTTCGCTCTTCTGCATGCCATAGATTGGCAGAAGCTGGAACTGAAGAGTAGCCAGCCTATTGCTTATCAAGCCTGTGGGGGACAAAGGTGCAGGAGAGCACAGATGAATCTACTCTCAAGGGCTTTCTGGTGAAATTACATATTTCTATTCACAACTGAGAGGGCTGGAAGCTCTTATTACTCTAAAATATCTGAATGAAGTAGTGTAGCTATGGACCTCATTGGAATTCAGGGCTGCAACTAACAATTATTTTTATCTCAATTGTTTTTTTAGTTTTTGGTCCATAAAACATCAGAAAACTGTGAAAATACAGATCAGAATTTCTTAGAGCCCAAAGTGTCGTCAACAGTCTAAAACACTAAAATATTAAATCTGAGACAAGAAAAAAGCAGCACAGTCTAACATTTAAGTAGCTGGATTCATTAAATGTTGAAAATCAATTATCAAAATAGTTGCTGATTAATATTTGGTAAATTAACTGACTAATCATTGCAGCTCTGTTTGGATTTATATTATCTAGATGGTTGGACAAGCTCTATTAAACTAACCAATTTATATCACTGATTTGATTTCTAGTTAACAACAATTGTTCAGAGGGTTATGCAGATTTAATCTTCAGGATACATTCACTGTGAGTTTACAAGTGGGGCTGTCGCGATAACGCGGAGGATGGCAAGCACCGCAACAACCGCAATGTTCATACTGTACACTTCAAGGCTTGTTAAATTAATAAATGAGTGCTTCAAAAGTTCCACAACCGTAACAAGCTCTGTAAAGGTTCAAGGATGGATCGTCATGGGCTGTACGTGACCCGACTTCAAACTCTGAAGCTGTAAGTGTTGCCGTGTTGCCATGTTGTTTTACTGTTTATTTTAAAAGGTTAGCTAACTTGGTGTTAGCATATGTGCGTCTAACGTTGTGATCCTGAGGGACAGTCCAGAGAAACTGTGGACAGTAAGCCTCATTTGAATCTCACTAACTAAGGAACGTAGTGTGTCAGAAGCCTGCAGCTGTTTTTCATGTTGCTTTCTGTGGAAATTTAGTTATAACGTTACTACAGCGCAGTGGTTAGTTGTGGACAGCCGTTCTGCTCCACACCGGCGCGCGTTGCTGCAGTATGTAAATTGACTTGATATACGTGCCCTGAAGGTAACAATATAGCTATGTCTGAAAAAGGCACGGTCAAACTACAAAAAGGAGTTTGCTTGGCAATGTTGTTGACTAGCACGCAGCAGCTAGCTTGCTCAGACCATAAAGCTGCTGTTAGCGGTTCACTGTGCAGTGAGGTGACAGATACAGACACTCTTACTCTGCTATATGGCACCAAATTACTTCATTGATGAAAAATGCGATAAAAACGCATACTGTTGAGCCCAAACATATTGCTGTAGTGGAAATTTCTTCACCGCGACAGCCCTATTTACAAGTGAACGGATTTCAATAATTCTGTATTTCATACAAAATAACAGAAGTGTCCAGCACACCAACAAGTGGCAAAGACTCAACTCCAGCCAGATGTGGAAAACAATGCTGTAAAGAGAGACAGCAGGAATGTGGTCTGTCCGTCCTCAGACTGCTAAACAAAGTTATCTGCCTGCAACATCATGAGACTAAAAGCCTCTCCTCTCCCCGCCACTGTTTATCTACCGCTTTCCAAGTCTTGTGTGTGTCTGTCCGGGAAGATTTTATTTAGTTATCAGCCAAGCCCCTGGAGATGACCGGCGCCTCGGGATTTAGGACCTCTGTTGCCGTGACAACCAAAAGGTCACCTGACACCAATCACGTCAGACATCATGTTTACACTCTGCAGACGAACAGAGAGGGTAAGAGTGAAGGGATAGAGAGCGCTCAAGTGTGGTATTTAACCAGGGTAACGACAATATCAACACAAACAGTGGAGAGTTTAAGTGCCATCTACGGCTTAATATGCAGTTCTGGCACCCGCAACTGAAGCAACGATACAAATATGAAGTGCAGAGAGGTTTGACTGGCCCTGGGGAATTTGCATTCACCTGTGATGAAACAAGGGCACGGCAAAAATCTTTCCAGGAAGCAAAGCAGTCTCTGATCTGTCATCTTACATCACTCCCTCATGGTGTGTTCTGCCACCAAGCAAAGCCCTGTGCTCCTGCTGACAAATGGAGCGGAGGTATGCTGCAGTTTCACCCCAACCTGTTCGACAGGACTGGCAATGGGAACAGTGTAAACACATATTACACAAACACACACCGGAGCAGAAAGAACAGTTTGATAATATGATTGCTTTCCCTGGTGAGTAATCAGTTACTAATCATCAACGTGCCTGATAACTAATTCAGGAAACTGCTTTCAAATGACATCACAATTAAGTTATAAAGCATTGTGTCCCTTTGCCTACAAATTAAGAAATGCTGTTTTTCCCCCCAGTGTACATCTGTGTGCTCCAAGGGCTGTAACAATACATCAGTGTAACGACAAGTGAACTCAAACCACACTGTCTCCCACTTCTTTGTTCATTCATTTTTCCAAATGTTCCACTTTTGATGTAAATGACTCATAAAGAAAGCCTGACACCGGCATGTTCTTGTGCTGTCAACTGACCATAAACGTAAAGATAAAGAGCAAAACAGTCCCGACTGGCTATATTGGATTCCAACCATTCCCATCAAAAGGATAATGCATGGAGCTAATAAACACTGACTCACTGGCAGCATTGGTGGAGTCTCTATACTGTAGGTTACTAAACAGGAAAAATAGGTGTATATGAACAGATGGAGGAGAGTGTCAGTTTTCCAGGAATATGAGAACGTGTTGATGAGACATTCTGAGCCTTAATAATAAAAAGAACAGTATTAAAAAATATACTGAAAAAAATCCTATTATTATTATTCTTTGTCTTACTTGAATTACGGGCATAATCTTATTCTATGTTTTGGGAAATAAACAGGAAGTAAAATATTTTACATTATTATTATTTAGTTAGGTGTGGACTACAAACTAGAGCTCCATTTTTTAGCATATATTAGTTTACACTTCTAATCCAATCCATTTCTGTCAGGCTATAATGTAGAGTTTGCTTTATGCAAGATACCTTTCACGGGAAGCTGCCATTAAGTTCAGTCCATTTTACACATAACTTCACAGTGGTAATGCGGGGAGAAATGAGCGCTCACTGTGCCTTTAAATGTTCTGAGGAGATGAGGCAGATATTGACCGGTGAGACTCGGTGTGGATGAATAATAAACCAAACAACTCTATGACTGTGATCATTTTATTATCTTATTTATTACAAACAAACGGATGACACGAGTTATGTTTCAGATGATGACCCCTGTGATTAGCAGAGCCACCAGCTGGCAGGTTTTATCAACATGAATCTGATTGGCTTGTTTGTATTTGAACACTGAGAATGAAACACTCACCTGCCAAATGTTTAATTACACTGAGACCTGTCAGATTAGCCAGCATGTTCTCGAATTCACAACTGTGTCCCAACCATGTCCTAAACTCTACCCTACAGCACGGGAAATGTTACCTCTGAGTACCTCTGAATATCAACCAGAACAAAGGGCATGGTGGACAAAGGCGACACAATGGATTGAAGAAGTGACACACAGGAATTAAGAGTGGGAGCAACGGCGAGTCAGAGATAGTGAAAATGGATCTAAAGGGATGACAAACACCACCAAAAAAAGTCCCCTCAAAACGGAGACGAGAACTCAACCGCAGAGCTTGGTAACATATGACAATGCTGAAAACCACTCTTCTTATCACAGCCACTCCAGTTTTCCAGCTGTTTTCTGTGATAACATTGTTCAAAAGTGTGCAGTGCTTTCTATGACCTCCAAGAGGCTTGGGCCCAACACAATTCAACACTTGTAATAAACTCCCTCTCACAACAACAGTCTCTCCAGCTTTGAGGAGACAACTCCAAAACAGGCCTGCCATGTGCACCACTAAAAGAAAAACAAAACAGAGTCAGTGTGACAGAAAAGAGAGTACTACTCGTCCACGGTGACTCAGCAAGCAACTAGGCCACAATCCAGTCCCAACTGTCCCCTTATCAGCCCATTTACATCAAGAAGAATAGAAATCAACCGCCCCTGAAAAGAAACAGTGTGTCTGTGAGCACTCAGATCCTAAGAGCCCCACAGGGAAATTAGATTTCTTGTCTAATTTATGAGCTCCGCAGCCCAGTAGAGCTTCGGGTCATTGAGGGACGTCTGTGTCTTTGCCAGCAATCTTCTGCCTATTTGCGCCAATGAGTTTTTAAAATAGGTGATTCTCTATGTGTTAAAGAGATTGGTGTAATACATCACTGGTAAAAGAACTGTCATTTCACAGCAAGGTGCATCGAGTGGGAACATCAAAGAATGGGGGGGGGTTGCACATCACTTTTACAATGATGCGGATAGCTAGGCTAAAGAGATTCAATTGGGCTAGCAGGTAGAAAGATGAATTCTGTTTGACCATCAGTGTGGCCATCATTCGCAGCACTGATTTGATGGGCTTTTCTGCAGGAATGCAAGTCACAGTTGTATAAACCAGCCCAATCTTATCTCTAGCACAGACAACAGATATAGGTGCTGAAAAAGACAGAGTATATATATATATATGCTGAGGGTATGTCTTCATTACAGTGCATTTTAAGGATTGTGCTAAACCTCCCTTGAGTCTTATGGCGTGCTATAAATCCAGCAGACAAGAAAAACATTTTAGGCAAGGGGCAGCAGCATTTTCAGAAGTCCAAGCCATAGTGGGGCTCATGGTATAAAATAAAAAAGTGACAAACAGCAGACACCTGAGAGACTAAAATACTGAGCTTGGCCAGCTCCAGCTATGTAAACAGAGCATTCCTGAACAGTGGACAATGGAAAGCTGCAGTGATAGTAGTGGGGAATTACCAAGCGACAAATGGATTTCATACCAGGCACACACAACCATGCTCATTTGAGCAAACACACAGCTAAAAATCACATAAAAGCCTTGCAAACAGTATCAACAGTGTACTATGTGTGGTAAACTTCAGTTTCACCAAACCTCCATCAAGGCCGGCGGCAGGGAGTCAATGTGCTGCCAAGCAGTGGTTAGATGAACTGAAGATATAGGCATGATGACATGGCCTGAAGCATCAGTGTCAAGTCATAATCCTGCTGTATGGCACTATTTCCATATGGGAAACCTGTTTCCCACACTGTCACTGATGTTGTATTTTCTCTTAACTTTGGTTATTCAGCGAGCCACACCGTGAATACGTAAGAATTCAATACTGCATAGTGGGAAATGCAATTTCAGATAGATTAGGGTATTACCAAACACACAGGCAGCTGACCCAGTTTGATTTTACAGCCTCTCTGAACAGGGAAGGGTTTTGTAATATACATTAAATTAAAATTTAATTAATTAAATTTTTGTGAGGTCTATGTTCTACTTTAATTACAACTACAAAGTCTAGAGTGGCTGGCTCCAGAATTTGTTTACAGCATTTATGTGAGAAATGGGTGTTTCTGCTTAAAATATTAAAACTAGAGTAAAACGCCAAGCGTCTCTGTCTCATAACATTTGCTCGTTGCAGTGTAGGGAAGCAATATAAGTCAGTAACACCAGTATTTCATGGTGTCTCAAGTCTGCAGAAAATCAGAGATCGACAGAGTTAGATAGGCAATATGCTGCTTACTAAATATATCCTAAAATAACACTGAATCCCAAAAGAAAAATTGTAATGAAACCACAACAGAATTGAGTCATTGAATACAATACAGTCCTGACAAGATACCACAGAAAAAGGCCCATTAAGCCTCTCTGCTGTCAGCAGATTGTAAAATGATTAAGACTGGTGTTGCGTAAGTTTGGCTAATATGTCAAATGTGTAGTATGGGTACTTGAATTATAAAAGGATATGGACTCCCATTAAAAGAGTTTTCTTGTAAGTTTAGCTTTCATCAGAATACTGCGCTGAATCTACTTTATAGCAACTGCTGCTGGTGGGGGGTGTGAATCTTAAGTAGATTTAACTTGATGTCAGAGCCAGGATGGGGTGTGCGTCAAAATAAGAGACCCGTGGTAAGGGTGTACAATATCTTCTTCTTAAAAGAGGAGGATTATCATAAGCATGTGAAAATGTGTAGCCAAGATGTGAAAATCTACATATAGAGTAAACTGCTGTAGTGCTAGCTTAGCTTCCAAGATTTATCAGTCAGCCTGGCTTTACTACTGCCAGACTGACTGACTGAGAGGAACTTCTGCGTGTTATTTACAGTAAAAAAAAACAAAGAAAAAACAAGTCTTCAGTGTTGCTGCTAGTTGGGATGTGCAGTATTTACATTAAGCTTTTGTTTCATGCTAAATTTGTGTGGATTTGTGTGTTCAGGCTGGGTTCGTAAATAACTTGTGAAGTTAGAGAACAGAGCGGCTGAGCTGATGACATTGACATACAGAAGGTCGTGGAGATGTCACATAAACGGACGTCACTTCAAGAGACTGGACATAAACATCTGTGACTGATTGCAACAGTGAAAAGAGAAGATGGACACCAGTGACCTCTTAATTAAGACTCAATCCTTTTCCTGTCCTTGCTAATTAGTCTTGGTTTGTCTAATTAAGATTCTATCAGCAAGCAGTCACATTTCCCCTCACTGTATTGGTTTAATGAAGGCTGCACAGTTAATGATGAGTGTGTGGACTGCTTCTGTCTGAGAAAAAGGAGGACAAAGTATCGCTATTGTAGTTTTCATACACTATGTGTGCTGACCTTTAAGAGTTCTTATGCAGACTGACCTTTATGTTCCACTATCAGACTCACAAACGCACACAGTGGGACAGTGTAACTCTGTGCTGCCGTGGTGCTACCAGGACAATCAAAGCAGCAAAGCCATCACAGGGCTGTAGGCTTACTCTGACTCACTTCTCCAAATAATTATCACATGCCCTATCCCAGTTACTATGACCAAAAGGACCAGAAGAATCCCTTAGAATTCAATAATGTTTAGCCCACATTACCTGTCTCACACTGTCATTAAGGAGTTGTTGATAAAGGATTAGGTCTGCCTCCATTCGTGGTGTTTTGCCCCTAGAAAGCTCTTCCAAAATTGAGGCTCGAGTTGCAATTACTAATGAATTAATCTATTAGTTGTCGACTATTAAAGTAATCACCAACTATTTTGAATTGGTTTGAGTCATTTTTTAAGAAACAAGTACACTGATTTCAGCTTCTTAAATGTGAATATACTCCTCTATGGCAGTAAACTGAATATCTTTAGGTTGTGGACAAATAAAAACATGTGAGGACGTCATCTTGGGCTTTGGGAAACATTTTTCACCATTTTCTGACCAAACAAACTAATTGATTAATCGAGAAAATAATGGACTTCACTGGCTTTCACTTTAGCAACAATAGCTAGCTACATATAGAGACACACACACACACACACACACACACACACACACAGAGACAGAGAGACTTTGGCAATGAGCTCACTTCTTTTGTTATTTTTGTTTAGCACAAACAAGTAAATACCACCCCTCCAAGATCCATTTCAGAACAATCAGCTTACCGTAAAACTTTGAATAATAGCCCGGGCTTTTATTTGCTAAAATCACTGAATTGACCCTGCCTTTATTTGGGACAGGCGTCCATATGGGACAGGCCTTTAATTCTTTTTGTACAAAACTGAAACTACTATCAAACAGTTTATTTATTTCAAACAGAATAATACTTGTGTAAAAATTTTCAAATAATATCAAATACACATCATTTATTTGATCTAGCTCCGACAGATGGCATATGCGCTTTTATTTTGAAGGCGATGGACTTCACATAGCAGGATTCACAACTTGGATTCATTTTTATGAAAAGCTGTTTTGATTCTTTTGATCGGTGGACCCTTACAGACTAAAGGAAGATAAATAATCAAGGAACGGACACATTTGGGCTTAACAAGCGGACTTTACGAGCAGACTTAACAAGCCTTCAAAGTTAAAGTGAGTCAGAACTTTTTCCCCCTTTTCCTCTCTTGTACCATGCAGGTTACACCGGTAAATCTAGAAGAATTAGACTTTGGGGCTCGTTGTTTCCGTTAAATGAACTGAACGATTGAATTGTGGAGAATCTAACCGAAACGATGTGTAGCATGTTCATAATGATATACTGATCATACCTTTAAACATTAATATTTGTAGTAACGATCTAAGCAGCTTAGAAGCAGCTAAAGCGGTCGACCCTACGGGGTTTAAGAGGTTTTATACATCCAAAGAACTTCTATAAAAACCAGACCAGGCGTTAAATTGAGGCAAGCGTTTATTTGTCAAAATGTGTTCCCACACCAGGCCAGTAAAGGAGATAGGCGGCTATTTGGGACTCCTATACTCCTATACTAATTGAAGTTTTACGGTAAATCATATATTGCATTTGAATTGACTACAGAGGCTACAAAAAGTAAAGAATCTTTACTGTGGGGCCCCCAATATATACTGAATCATTCAGTGTGTATACGGCTAAAGTTAAAAAAGCAAGAAACTACTGGAAACAATTGACTTTAATTCGAGTGGTACAGAGATCTGTGCTGATTCAGTCATGCAATGAGTGCCCAGCTTTAGGGGACACACTAGCACAGCTGATGCAAAGTCATCACGCAGAGCCACGCAGTCCAACACAGGGATATCAGATAGCTATAACCAGTTATTACTGAACACCCATCAGCACTCGGAGGCCACCTGCAAAGCTGATGACACAAGCATATCTCTGCTGTCATCATAAGAGATTACCAAAGCCATTTGGTATCCGGAAGGTTTCCAGCTAACAGCAGGACACACTTGCACTGACTGAAGAAGTTTTTGATGGCAGGGGAAACCCACACAGACACGGGGAGAACATGCAAACTCTACACAGAAAGGCTGTGACGACCGGGGTTTGAACCCGGGACCTTCTTGCTGTGAGGCCATAGTGCTATCCACTGGACCATCATGCCGCAGATGGGAGAACTGCTACTTTTTTAACAGAGCACTCGTCTTCTACGTACATAATGTACAAACACACAAAGATCACATACACAAACACATTTTAGATTTATCTGTCGTTTTCTCAGGGACATCAAAGGAATGGTTCAACATTTTGGAAAAAACACTTATTTGCTTTTGTACAAAAAGCGTGAAAACAATTCACCATTTTTACCATTTCTTTGCCGGGAGCAGTCCTTTCCTGAAGTCTCCACTGCTTTGCAGCTGCTCCAGGGCCAACAGTCCCCATAAAATGGTAAATTATCGGTTTTTGGCTTCATTCATTGTGCTACAGTCATATATAGTTTGTTAATTAGCGAGCTTTACTTGTGCTTGTATATTAAGACGGACTTCCACAGCTTCAGACTTTATGCTAAGCAAAGCTAAGTGCCTACTGGCCCCAGCTACATATATCATATAGACCTGAGATAAGATTCAATCTTTCTAAAGGCCAATTTATACTTCCGCGTAGAATCTACGCTGTAGGTATGCAGTAGCCTGATGCATACCTCAGTAAAAATGCAATTACACGTTGCAGCGACGCAGACTGCAAGAACTGTGATTGGTCGACTTGGTACCATCGCATTTCCTCCAAGACCCCAAGGAAGTGCTCCGTCCTTTGAAGCCAATTGCCAAGTCAAACTATTCCTTTAAAGAGCAGCAGTGCCTCACTGACTACATACGCATGAATTAGTAAATTACTTCCTCAGGAGAATATCACCACTGTTGGTTCATCAAGACAAAACGTTTGCACATATGTCCGTGATCATTTCCTTACCACAAACCTTAACATGTTACTAAAATGTCTTTCTTACTCTAAATCGTTCTCAGCCAATTATTTTACTCATAATCCACCACACTCTCCCTTCACAGTGACTACCACCCACATAAAGCTATCTTCAATGCTCTGCCACACACCGTCATCCATAACTGCTGTGAAGTGACCTGTGGGAGGTTCTTTTCATTAGGAAACTTAAGCAGGAAAAGGAAAGGGTGGGGGACTCAGTCAGAATAGGTCGACTCCTTAATAAAAGCCGTCACAATTCCCATATTCAGATGACAATGAGTGTGGAGATAATAGATGAAGACAAGCGGGGGTAATAAAGAGTAGACAAGATGAATAGAGTGACGAAAGATGAGGAGGAGGAGGAGGAAGGCAGTGTGGTTCAGCGAGGCATTGTTGTGCGCTGCATAATTGCCAGTGCAGGAAGACCCCGGGAGCTTGGGCCCGAGTGTGCGCATGTGTGTTCACTGTCGCGGACAAACAGACAGACCCGTGTCTAAATCCTCTTAATCAGGGCTAGACTGTTCTCTAAACCTGTAGATACTCCCCTGTTTTGTCTGCCTGCACACATGAATGAGCATGAGTAAGCTTCCCAAAGACTTTACATTAATGGGATTTGTGTAAACACACCCCGAGGTCTCAACCAGAACCTAATTAAAAGGTAAAGAAAAGGAGGAAGCAGACTGGGGAGGAAAGGCCTCTATATCTCTAGGAGTCTGAGAGATAGATAGAAGTATACACACTAGTTTATCTGGGTGCAACTGCTACTAGAAAAATAACAAGCTGACGATTAACTTTATTCCAAGTGTCTTCTTACTATCTTGTATCTCCAGAAGTCATATATGCTGCAACATATTACAGAAACATGACGTGAAGTTAAAAATGCAAAAGCCCTAAACTATGTTTCTTTGTGCAGAAGTCCCTGCTGAATTAAAAACTTATAAAACCTTAAAACTTTTCAAGAGACTAGCAGCATTTTTTTGGGCACATCCACTTGCTACTGGGTCTAGTGAGTCTCAGCTACATTAATAATGCCCACAGCCTCTACCAATCCCATCATTTTTACTTCCTAGTCGTGCCCGCTGCAGGCCTAACCACATCTCATCTGAGTTGAACAGCAGCAGAGCTGACAGAAAGGGTTTGGCCATGTCAGCCTGTCTGGCACGCACGCCAACATGTGTACATGTGCGCACGGCATTACTATCTGCAGGCGTACATGTGATCCCATTCCTGACTTGACAGAAAAGAACCGCCTTTGCTCAAACATTGTAAAGGCTGCGTGCACTGTGAAGGCTGGCGGAGAGACCAGTGTCAGCTGCTTTTGAAGTGACTGTAGGTTTGTTTCTTGGTACAATATCTCACCACCCAGCTTCTGACTTCACATTTGCCGCATTTACATATTAAAAGGTCATTTTTTGTTGAAGTCTTAACGATCTACTATAGCTACTACTATATACTAGCTATAAAGTTTAAACAGCAGCCCGTTTTAGCTTGAACTCAACCACTTCACAACTTTAAAAAAAATGCATACAAAGAGACTCTCAGAGCCATTTGAACTGTTAGCTTAGTTTAGCAAGGCTTCAAAATAAGTGAGAGTGAATGAGTGGAAGGTACGGTGTAAATTTGTCCCACACACTTCAACACTGTAAACTACTAGCTTACTAGTAAAAGTACGTTTTCGTTTTAAAACTGAGACATTTTGCTACGTTTGCACCTCCCGTCCAGTAGGGCTGAACAATTAATTGCATTTGCGATATTATCGCAATGTGACAAAACGAGATTTTCTAATCACAAAGGCTGCGATTACACTCTGGTCACATGACACCCAGAGTAAAGCAGTCTGCAGACGAAGCATCAACTTTGCCCGTTACACTGTACCTTGACTTGTTGTTGTACAATTTCCTTAAGCTTGACAGAAGCTGACACTACAGAAACTTTAGTGTCACACAGGGAATGAAAGTAGCACCTGCCACCCGAGGGTAACTTGGTGATGGTGGGTAAAATCGTCGGGCCATCCGCCACTTTGACAGACAGGAAGACACGTGTAGTAAGGTAAGCGTATTGTGGCGATCGGCGCCTGCCTCACACACACAGCCACCAGTCAGCTCAGGAAATATCTGAGAAACAGTGTTTCAAACCAAGTCTGTCCCAAGTTACAGCCTGGAGCCAGTGTGCTGCTTACTGGTATCGGAGGCTGCCGGGGAACTCCGGTGTTTTCAGAGAATTATTAAGCTTGTCTATTAAACACGAGAGGCGTCACTTGGTTTTTATTGGCCAACTTTTGAATTGAACCGCAAACTGAGTATTTTTTGTTTGCTTACTGGGATATAAAACTATAGACTCCTAGGAGATTTGAACTGAGACAAGGACTCTAATTGGTGGTTGAACTGTGTGTTTTGTACTGAGCGCTTACTGTATAATACACGGTGGTGAACTTAGTTGTTCTTGTGGTCTGTAGGTATGCCTACCTGTTGATATTATAAATTTAATGCCATGACTTTACTCTCAAATTATCCTTCTTATATTATTAAAATCTGATACTTTTTCTCAACCATTGCTCCTAAAAATAATTCATGCAATTCATGCATCACCTAATTTCATCAAACACAGACCTGACCCACAAGAAAGAACAGTGTATGTTTAAATCTATCTAATATTGTGTTGGTCATAGTATACACTGATTTGCTGCTTGTCTGTTTTGAATAATACAGAAGGTAAAGAGCTTAAAAATGATTGCATATTAAATCGTAATTGCAATATCGGTTAAAAAAAAAACAGACCTAAAACAGAGAAGCTTGAGAACGCTGCCGACCCTGTTTTCACTTTAAAACTCAGGGTAACGTTTTAGTGCAGACAGGCGAAAATGGTCGACTTTAAAAACGATGACGCAGACACTCACATTTGGCTTCCTGAGTGGGTCTTAAAAGTCATGCAAAGAAAAAACACAAAGCTACGGACAGTGTTTTTGTTAGTGTTATTTTTTATTAAAATATGTTGTGCTGTGCAAATAACACTTTTGCGACGACTTCCAGTCTGTTTTACGCCGCCACAATCACTTTGGTAACACTCCTGTGTTACTTTTAGTAAGAGACACCTCGTTGCCGGCCCAAAAAAACACATTATTTACCAACTTGTTTTAGTTGCTTAAAGTTACTTTTTAAGCAACTAAAACAACATGGATGTTTTCAGGATCTTAACTCTTCATAAAAAAAAACTTTGACGTGAAACTGACTGATCTGAGATTGAAAGGTAATTTCTCTAACACTGAGAATCATCATATATCCCTACTGGGGGATTATGCTAACCAAGCAGTAGGATTGACAGTGTGGCAATAAGTGAGTAGATTTGTCAACTCATTTCACCGTACACAGTTACCTTATAGGCACTGAACCAATGCAGCCTGATTAGGGCTTTCATTTTCCTGTGTGTCCTGACACTCATAAGGAGCTCAGCATGTCATGGTTGGATAGATGGAAAAAAGCTAAAGCGTGGTAAATGACTCCGTGCTACAAATCCTCAGGAACTGACCACTGAGAAGAGAGTGTTGACAGATTTCCTTAGAACTGGTTTGGAATTAGCCTGAAAAGGGTCTCAAGGGTAAACTGTCAATGATGACTTTACCCATTTTCTTAGTAATAGCTACAACAGCTATAAAATGAACAGCTGCCTTAGACATCTATGCAGGGGCTTTAATTTCCAATGTGAACCACAGTAGCGGCCATTCTGAAAAACAGCAATTCATAATGTCATGCAGTCAACTACTGTTAAAAATATCAAACAACCTGTTTCTCTTTGGGCCTGATGTCCCTCTGTATTCAGGACTTCCTTCAGGAACTTTTGCCAGCCGTGTTCCTCAGAAATATACACTCTTCTGGTCATGTATACAATTTGAGGACACTGGATAAGAGCAGTCTTCAAAGCAAAGTAAAGGGAACTGCATCACTGCCTCCCCTGCCCTACTAAACTCACTATCGTAAATGAGTTGGCCTCTCTCTTCCTCTGACAGAGTGTGTAACTGCAAGAGCCAAGTGTGACCAATTCCCATTCACCCTCAACACAACGGCCCACACTTGAACTAATTAGGAAAAGAAAGACGATTCTTTGGCAAACAAGAGAAAAGACCGCACACGTGTGCATATGAACCTCTTTAGTGGGATTACAAAAAGCACTGCATTAGTGAGACAAAATTTCATGGTCTATTTAGCTGGTAACGGAGTGTCCCTACACTGCATTTAAATACAGAGCTTAAGCTGAGTGCCGACATACACACAAACACAAATTCAGCTCAAAGTAAGCAAGATGCTTTTACTGTACACATGTGGCTTCTATCTCTCCCTCTTTCTCGGTCATACCCACACACACACACACACACACACACACTCTGTCACACATGTAAACACACACCCCAAAATTGAAGCCAGAGATCTTTTCCAAAGCCGGGGCATGAGGGAGGAAGTCATGTCGTCCCACCGCTGTCAGAGAATACAAAGGTGGAAGAATGGTTGGGGCAAGAAGGGGTGTCCAACTTCCTGCTGAGAGAAAGGAAATAAACAATTCCATATGCAATCCCTGCCAGGAACACTCACACATACATGCAGGGCTAGGAGTTAATGCAGTGTTGTAGTTGTAAATTTGAGCAGGAGGGCCCTAGTTAGCAACTCACAGCGCCATATGAAGGGTGGAATATTTTCTGCTTCCAGAAATGTATAGCTAGCAAGGCCTTGTTCATCACACCAGCTCCACAATATAATGCAGCTTGGAAAGAAATATACTCCTCCAAAGCTGTAGTTCCACAATACCTGATTGGTCTGGGGAAACGACAGTTGGTTTTACTAGTTTCCTTGTGTGTGTGTGTGTGTGTGTGTGTGTGTGTGTGTGTGTGTGTGTGTGTGTGTGTGTGTGTGTGTGTGTGTGTGTGTGTGTGTGTGTGTGTGAGAGAGACACACACGCGGCAAATCCTGCCTGGGGGAACCCGTGAACTCTGAGCCACTGTACCATTTTTCATGTCCAGAACATGTCGTAAACCTTAAACTTAATTACAATTAGAATCTCAAATTCAGAGCGTAATAGTGCCCAGTCTTTCTGTACACATGAAAAATGCAGTACAAGAATACATACACACCATCACAGACATTTCCCTGATTATTAAACGCACCCAACCTGTGCACTAACACCAGAGAAAGCATGACACTCATCTGCTGTCAATCTGAAACCTCTCTGTTGTGATTGCGTGTTTGTACAGGAATGTGTTTGTGATTGTTTTGCATATATGGAGCACTACGTCATCATCTTGTGAAGATTATCCGTACAGAAGTCCCTGGCATTTATCCGATTGATAAGTCTCAACATAATGGGAATTTCTGGCACGTGCACAGCATACGTCTTTGTCACTAAAGCACATCTCCGTTTGAGTAGTAAACAATAAACTGCATTAGGACAGGGTCAGTGACTGCTTGTTTAAAAGGGCGAGGAGTGAGAGTGCATGTCTGTGTTTGTATGTAACAGACCTCAATTACGTAATCTACTTACTTTCCCACAGTTTCCGCCCGATTGATACACAGTGATGTAGACTTGGGCTCACCTGCAGTGCACACAGTGTGTGATCTGCAGTAAATGTGTGTGTGTGTGTGTGTGTGTGTGTGTGTGTGTGTGTGTGTGTGTGTGTGTGTGTGTGTGTGTGTGTGTGTGTGTGTGTGTGTGTGTGTGTTGTACTTTTTCACAGATACCCAAAGCAAACATTCCAACCTCTGCACCAGAACTGTTTAGAGCCCCTTATCACCTCAGACTAGAAATGCCCGTGTGTGTGTGTGTGTGTGTGTGTGCGCGCGTGTGTGTGTGAGCATGCATGTATGCATACTAACAGGTCTGGACAAAGTGCTGAGGGTCCCGACCTAACAGTTTTCAACACGTCTTTTTATGCGGTTGACAGTCGACAAAAATGCTTTTTGAATATCAGTGAGGTAAACCACCGCAGTGGTACCTCTCTCCACACATTTCACTTGATTAGAGTGAGAAAATGGCACAAGCTCTGGGTAAAATTAGGTCACTTTTACAGATGGCCCTTGTTGCCAAGCATATTTTCCCAATTAAGGCTGATTAGGGAGGGAAATTCCCAGGCAGTGTGAATTATTAAAAACTTGAAATGGAATCTGATCATGTGACGATGTATGGCGGTGACACCCGACATCCCCAGATGGGGTCCTGGAAAATGGGGGAGCTGGGAGCCCTGAGGCTTCTGCAAAGTGAGAAGTGAGTTTCCTCCAATTGTGAGAAGTCAATACAAACTACATACATTTGGGGTGGGGGCGTAATCAACACTGGCTGATGTTACATGAAAGGAATTTTTAAATTGTGATTCCACTGAAGGTATTTACATGAGTGCTAAATAAAATGACCAGATAGTTTTATATTTTAATATTTAGATGCCACACAATGACAATGATTCAGCAAAAGCGCTCCCAAAGCAGCACTCGACCACTTGGCACCGTTATTTGTTCATAAATGATCATTTTTGATCCGTTAAATCAATATATTCAAACCAGCACTTTCAAACTGAATTAAAGCCCCTACCCCTCTTTGATTCAACCACACAGGTGTCTTCACTTATGCCTGATTAGACTACTTCTCTACAGTGTCAGACTTTTACAGACTGACAAACTGTCCCGTTAGTTTTATTGCACTAGTCTGGTAGGGCAGTTTAAACACCTTTATCATGCTTCTTAGTATACTAAGCCTTTTTCACAAAAGTCATTTTGATATGCCACAGTAGGAAAAGCACAGGTGTAAACAATAAAATTAATGACGCTATTTTGCTGGCCGGCTCACCGTCACCGGTCACTGGGACACTTCAATAAAAACAAGGCCATCTTTAATGCTTTATTAGTTACACCTGAGCTTTTCTACTATGACAAGTCAAAATGCCAGCTGTAAAAAAAAATAAATAAATAAAAGGCCTATTGTTTAGCGACATCACATAGCCTAATCACTGGCATGGCTCCGCCCACCAGAGGTCTGATTAGCCAATAAGTGAAAACACCTGTGTGCAGGACCTTTCATTTAACACTGTTCAACTTGTGCTCAAACGGAATTAGGGCAATTTTTACCTTTGAAGAGTATTTCAAACTGTGAGACATTAAAGTTGCCACATGCTGAATGTCTGAGAAAAATGTAATCCATTTTAGCTTAAAACTACAGTGGATGACTGGTTCAAAAACCTTTAATCAGAGAGTAGGAACTAATCAGTGATGTCTTCTGGTGTTGTGTTTGTTTAGAACAAAAACTTCCACTTCAGAGCACGCAACTGCTCAGCACTATTGTAAACAAATTAGACCACGGTAGAGATGGTGGTGGCCTCTGGTACACATATGACATCAGAGCTGGAGCACGTTTTCCCATTAGCCCCAATGCACCCCATCCCTAAATGAATGTTTTCATGTTCAGATGAAGGTTTCCTTCTTCACTTTACATTAAAATAAAGATTTTTCAGTGTGCCTTTGTTCAGAGAGCGTATTGTACAAGATGCCACTCTTGACTCACTGGAAGAATAGCCCATTCATCCATATTAATACCAAAGTGATTTCTTTCTTCCCCAACTGTAATGTACACAATGGGATATGCAGGTGGATGCTGATGTTACATTGTACATGTAGCGCCTTTAAAAAGTCTACTGCCACTTCTGAACAGGCCGAGCCAATACTGCTGCCAGCGTTCACAGGTTATAAATATCTGAAATTGTCCTTGAAGAGTTGCTGCGCTTTTGTCTGTCTCTACAGGAAGTCAGTGTGGCCCAGGCTGGCTCCGAGCATCCCTTCAGCAGTCTGCTTTGCCATGCTGGGAGCCTGTCAGAGTGGCTCAGCGTCAAACTGCCCAGCCCTGCTGAGTCAAGCTGACCATGAACAAGCCAAACCAGCCACAGTGGCCTGATGTTTTGCGTTCCTGTTAGGTGCTAGAGATGTGTTGCCTGTCTAGCCTGTTTCAGGAATCACCAGATACTGTCTAGCCCCAACAGACCTGGGGTAACTCAAACTTTTCTTATTATCTGTTGGTTCAGTAGATCTGTATAAAGAAATCACTTCTTTATTTCATATAATGTGACAGGCAAAACTGAGGGTAAACCTTGCATCCTGTGGTATCACTTCCAGGCCCCCTACATGAGCAAATTTAGGATAGCTTAATTCTCTTTAAAGCAATGGAATGACTGAATCCTGTAAGGATGTGATTCAACTGACACACTTTTTCTGACATTTATGTCAAAAGAGAAGCTGAATTAACAATATGTTGTCTGCATCCCGATATCTGGTATTTTTTCTAGTATGGGAGGGAGGAAAGTACACACCAAACGACATTCAAATATCTGTCAATTTAACTTGGCCTCGCTAATAATAATGTCACCAGTTCCTGAGGTTTTGTCACCCACTCTTTCAGGTTCGAGAAGCGAACATTGCGCCTGGCAAAACTTATTTCAACATTTTCCAAATACATTTTTACTCCTTCCTGGAAGCAACGCCGACTTAAACGTATCAATTTTGATACACTTTTAAGCTTAATTGTACATTGTATGTGTGCCGAATTGAGAAGTGCTATCTTCTGTTTTGATAAAAGGCTTGGCACAACATCTTCAACTTCTGTAATTTTTCTGAAAACTTGGCAGCATATTAAACGGCAGAAGTTTGAAGGGAGTTTTGCGTGTGCCGCTGCCTCTACGAGCGCTTACCTTGCTTGACAGTTTTCAACCTGACGGGACCTTTGCAGTTCTTTATCACTGTCTGTACGTCGTACAAAGGTAATCCCGATATCGAGAGATTCTCCACCTCCAGGAGCACGTCCCCATCATTTAATTTTCCACTTTTGTAAAGCACGACATCCTCCTTAACTTGGCCGATGTAGGCGAACTCTCCGTTCTCCGCGCCGCCACGAAGTGGCACATTCAAGTCACCACGGGCATCTTTAGAGACGGAGCACTCGTTCACTTTGAAGGTCCAGTGGTTTTTCTTGAGCACGGGTTTGGACATTGTGAACAGTTATGAGCCTACACCAACACAGGCGGGCTCTGCCACTGGGATGAGAAACAGTCACAGCAGCAGCTAATGCCTCTCAGTAAGTCGACTTGTATCCGAGTGAAGCGCAGCAAACTTTCGTCTTCTTCCACAGGAACATGAGTGCCTCTCGCAGTATTGTCCCACCGCTCTCCCGGAGTGAGAAATCAAGCCATTCTTGTCAGGATTAAGTCGCTTCTTACTAAGCAGATATTGTTTTCATAATTTTTTTAACATCCCTGCAGTTTAATCGATGTCATTTAAAGTCTGCCACGATCCAACTCACGCCTCGTGTCCTCGTGTCCACTTATTAAATTGTCTCAGTTGTTCCTGTAAACTCACTTTAAATATTGTTTCTTTCCGTCCTCCAGTTAACAGCGTCTGCACTCTCTTTATCGGTGGCTGACACCGTCCTCGGCTCGTTGAACCAGGTACGACGCTCTCGTGCACTTAGCTGAATCTCACTCTGCTCTGCTGTGGCGCTGGGAGTGTGTTGCTGTTCGTGCTGCATTCATGTGCTGTCAGAAAGTTCAAGATAGGTTCACACGAACGACCCGACAACAATATGAATATACTTTATTTTACAATAAGCAAGTGGCATTTCGAAATTGTTTAACTTTTTATTTTCATGCAATGTATTTTAAATGAATTTAATTGCTTTAATGTCTTTATTATTTTACGCAGATACATGCTAAATGAATTACAAGCCAGTAAGAACTTAGGCTACTTAGAGCTAAGAACTAGCAAGAGACAGCTAGATTTTGAAAGTATCCAACAGCCACAGAGACCAGATAAAAAAATAAAAAAATAAATTAAGACCATTTGATTCATTGATATGAGAATTTCAACAAATATAACTAAACATGCTTCTTAAATTAATTGCTGACCCCAGCTTTAAAAATGACAACACAGCCATACATATCTTATTATGAAATGGTACAACAGCCAAGACAGCAATAAATGACCAATACATCAATTACAAATTCTAATTACTAAGTTATATGTGATGTAATTGTACATCATTAGCATAATTTCTTGTTGCCCAGTAGGCCTAGCCCACATGACTATCTATTTTTTTTCCAACATTTACACTAATTTAGTGTTTAATTTACAGTGTCAACATAGTATTTTGGACCATAGGGTTGGGACACAGTGACATTTTAAAGTTTGAATATCGGGTGTCGGAGCCTGCAAAGAGTGAATGAAGGCAGCAATATCACATAAGCGCATGCGCGGTGCTCAAAGCAGAAAGGGCTATCTTGATGAAGCCCAGATAGATCTTGGCTGTACCATTTGCATAAAAGAGCTTACGGCTTCCATAAATTAAAGACTGGTGTCATGTTTTGTTTATTTCAATCAGTTCAACCTATTAAAGGAAAATAAATATTATATATATATATATATATATATATTATATATAATTTTCATTAAAATTCACTCATTAAATATAGTAACTGTCAGACATTGTCAGATATTCATATTGCACATATTTGCATCTCTGTGGAGATTTTTGTTAAGGAATTGTAATTATTTGAACTCATAATCAAGGAAATTAGTTATTTATTCCACGGACTTGGTGTGACGGTTCTAAGTGAAATGCTGATTTGATAATGACTTAGTCAACTTGGGGTTATACTCATGATCCTGCCTGGCAGGATTCCTGCATTTCAGGTTAGACAGGTTTTCACAATGTTTTCATGTGTGACTGAAACCACCCTCCTGAAGTGCGTGTTTGCCCTGATGCAGAAATGTCTACAGAATTTCACTCACATCATACTCTATTTACATATATTTTGTGAATCAAACAAGCTTCAGAAAGGACATTCTTTCTTTTTTTTCTCAGTGATACTAGTTCAGATCTACATGGAGAAAGACTTGTTGGCAACATTATCAGTCTCATCAATTATTATCATCATTACAATGACAACATAATAAGAGAAAGAAAAGAGAAAAGGCCGTATTCCAAGAAATAATGAAAGCAAGACGATTAAGACAATGCTATAGATGGACAATGAGACAGACAGTGTGCTAAAGCAGCAGGGATGAATACACTGCTTGATGGGATCAGATGGGCCAGGACTCTCACCTGGGGAACAGCAGATGAGCTTTTCCCAACCTAAAAATAACAATGAAAGTACTCTAGGTCTCATGGGAGTAAAAACCATTGGCCTGGATGGGACGGGAAGTAGTAAGTGCACTCTTAAGTTGAAACATTAAAACTTTCCTTTATCTTCATCCTTTATCAGCTGTTCATACATGAAATGCATGTTTAATATGTATTCAGTTCATTGCAGTGTTTTCCAAGGGAAATTCTCTTTGCAGCCATTTGATGAACGATAAACATTAATACAGAAAAGTACATCAAACATAACACAAGTCGCAAGGGTCATTAATAATGAACATCTTCATTCATCTACAGAGCACCGTTAAACTAAACAGCACTGCATTTCTAACTATCCTATAAAAAATACAGTAACCAGAGCTAAGCTATTAAATGTACAAGAAACAAAAGAGCTTCTTACCCCGTGGGAGTTATCCTTCAGTGGGGTGAACCTTCTGAGAAAAGGGAAAACAACCTATGGAAGGGGACGATTTTTGCACATATATTCATGGTCCCCAAAGGATGAATCCAGCTGACTTTGGTGATCCCCTGACTTTCTCTCTAGTGCAAAAAGCAGGTCACAGTTTTCATATATTCAGAGAACTATCTCAACGTGTACTTGATGACTTTGCACAAATGTTTGTACAGACATTCATTGTTCCCAGATGGTGCATCCTACTGACTTCAGTGATCCTCTGACATTTCCTTTAGTGCTACCATGAGGTTAACGTGTGGGTTTCACAAATGTCGACAGCTATTGGATGGATTGCCATAAAAGTTTGTACAGACAGTCATGTCCCCCACAGGATAAATTAGAATAATTCTGGTGATTTGCTGACTCTGCCTCTTGCACCATCATCAGGTCAGAATTTCAATTTGTCACTTGTTGCATGTGCAAAAATAGCCTCAGCTGTTTTTGGGTTTACAGCTAATTAGCATATGTTAGCATGCTAACATGGTAAACTAAGATGTAAAACATGATAAACATTATACCTGATAAACATCAGCATTGTGATCATCTTAGCGTGCTGATGTTAGGCTCAAGCAGCCTAATAGAGACGCTAGCATGGCTGTAGACGCTTAAGCTACTGTACATACTGTATAGTTATTCATACCGTACTGCCATAGTCATAACCTGTTCATAGCCTGTATATAGACAATTAATAGACATAACAGTAACAGACATTCATGTAGACATATATTTATATATATCACTCATACCTTGCACTTTGTATAATAATGTATCATATTCTATTTAATTACTGCTTAAGCACTTCTGGTTAGATGCTATATACATTTCGTTGCTTTGTGCCTGTGACATGCGCAATGACAATAAAGTTGAATCTAATCTAATCTAATCTAATCTTAAAATGTGTCTCATTTCGGATACTTCCCTTAGTACACTTCCATGTACTACACTGTGTACACTATGTACTTACTTGCCTTGTGTGTGAATTTCAATAAGGTTGTGTTGTCTCAAAACAAACACAGCCGTTTGCACTTCCTGGAAATGACGATTGCAACATTTGACCGCTTCATTTCAAGGCGAATTGCAACCGGGCGGAGCTTTATCAGCAACATTTGATTGTCACTCACCAAAATATCTGCTGGCTTGTTTTACTTTTACCTGCTAATGTGGGTGATCGCAAGTGCTGCTGCTTCCTCTGCTGCCATATTAACAAGTTTGAACATAGGTTGTTGGTCCCTCCCCTTCCACTACATAACCAAGATGGCAACCATTGAGCGTTCCACGATAAACATTTTGACCGTTGTGAGTACACCACCCAGGGACTCATAGTGCACTGCATTTCACTATACTTGTCAGTGCGAAAGCACTTATTTACTCAAAATAGCAAATGTAACTACAGAACAACGTCAATTAAGACATAATTAGTCTTGCTTTTACATTTCTGAAAACTACATTCATTCTTGGCCTGGGATCAGTGATATTAGAAGTCCTAACTTGAGTTGACTCACCAGGTAAAGGCTAATTACCCATTTCCAACTATCGTCTTTAGCTCTGTTCACCAAGTAAGGGTTAACACCAGCATTACGCCTGTTCCACGGTTTGAGGGCTGAAAAGGAGCTAAAGGACCTTGGTAGAGGAAGTTTTAGACTTGGAGACTTGGGTTTGATGTGTGTGTGTGTGTGTGTTTTTTTGAATGTTTTTATGTGCCAGTTTCGTGACCTCCAGTCGGGGAGAGGGGGGTTTAACCCAGCTCCTCTGCTAGCTTTCTGTCACACAGTGTCACCCAAATCGACAGAGGCAGACACACTGCCACGGGCCCGAAATTTCCTATTCCCTTTCCATCCATCCATCAGTCTGTATGTGTCAACATCATGTTCTTTCTGTCTGTCTTTCACTCTCTCACATACGTTGATAAATACAAATCGCTGCATATGAATTCAAACTGTAAATATGCACACACAGACTCAGCTGCATGTTGTGCTCTTTCCACATGAATCAAACCTAATTGCATGCAGTGCATGCTCTACAGTCACGGCATGGCCCACAGCATGTAGTGGATGTTAACAATCAAAATGCTGTCTTTTTACAACCATGCATTCTGCCTTTAGTTTGTAGACCATCTCCAGTGTCACACTGTCAAACTATATGGCAATACAGGATCTACATATTAATCTCGGTCCCAACAGAATACTTAATAAATGTAAGTGTAGAATTTTTATATAGAAAAGTCTGGACCATGTCATGCATAGAGGCATTGCTTTCACATTATTCTGCCATTGTGCTGCTGTGTTATGACAGCGCATGTAATGAGGAAGACCTGGATAATGGCTTGTTTATCATAAACTATTATTAGCCACCATTTCCTTTCACGCTGCATGATGCGCCTGGTGGCACCGCTGACAAGCAATGGCAGAGTGAACTTAATGGCCAACAGTAATAATGCCTTCAAATCTGACAGCTGCACTCAGATGACTTTGGGGCAACATTCTAGCAGTCCTGCACCATTAGTAGCTTTCATGACGTACACAGTGGCTGACCCATCCAACACTTCTGATTTCAAGTTATACAATGGGATTTAGCTTTAAAGACATAAGGACTGTCCCAATATTCTCACCTGGAGTATTTTCAATATTAGTTTCGACAGTGGCCAGGAGCCTAGTAAGATTGTAAACATGAGGAGGATTTTCAGAACACACTGGGACTCGCTGGGTCAATGAGGTCATCTCGTCTTTCACACAAATAAATGATTATGGGTTAGTTAATTATTTATATATTTTGTTTACATAAATTGTGATTTTTTTTAAGCATAACAGAAAAACACATTAAAAGAGGAATATACAAAGTATTCACATGGAGTTACCAAGCAGAATTATATTATTGTACATAAAATAAGACATATACAGTAACATAATATTTTTGGTTTCTGTGTGATAAAATGTTAATGGAAGGAATGCTTTTAACCAAGTCATGAATCAAATAAAACAAGAAAGCTCATATGATGCAAGCTAATGAGGTTGACAATGTTGGACATGTAATTTGAGACAGTTTTCATATGAATAGAAATGGTGAAAAATTGTTTGTATGTGAATGAAATTTAATTTCAGCCATGCTAGTGTTGTGGCTCTAAAAATTTTTCAGTCTGCTGGTCCACCACTTTGATTCAGACTGAAATATCTCAACAACTACTGGATGGATTGGCCAAACATTTGGTACAGAAATTCATCATACCTGATACTTGACTTTTCATCAACATCATCAGATAAAAATTTTTATAGATTTTTTTTTATTATGACCAAATCCTACATAACTATGGCATTGCCATCAGCTGCATTTTGTATTAAGTTCTGATTAGCAAATATCAGCGCATGTATAACTAACACACTAAAGTAAAATGGCCAGCATGGTTAACATTATACTTGCTAAACAGCAAGTTAACATTGACATTGAGAGAATGTTAGCATGCTGATTGTAGCATTTAGATCAAAGCACCCCTGTGCAGTGGTGCCCTCAGAAATATTTCATTGGTGCTCTTTTATGTGAACATATGGAAGCTGACTGTCACACTTTGGGTTGGTTCCGCCAGTTTCGCCACATCAGCCGGCAGCTGAATGTGACACTTACTCCCTTCTGAGAGATGACTTTTTTTTTTTTTTGTTACAAACAACTAGGATAGTTATTCTTGACATATCCCACTTTTTAACTTTCAATATGACAGAATATTTCATTGTATTTCACTGATTAAGAATTTTATCAGGGGCACCCCTGGCCACCCCTGGACACCACCCCTGTATCCAGGTACAGCCTCAAAGAGCCAGCAAGGCTGAAGACTTTTTATCGTGTTATAACTATGTACACTCATGTGGAATCCAAAATGAAGGTGAGAATTTGAGGTATTATTTGTGTTTGATTGTCAGTCAACAAATCAGCTCATTTCTGCAGAACCATCGTATCAATTCCAAAACCATATCAGGATTTCTACATTGAAAGTAGAAAGAAAACAGGGTGGTGGGAGAGTAAATTCCAGATAGGGAGAAAAAAAGAAAGAAAGTATCAGGAGATTACACTTTAAATTAACAATGGCTGCCAGAGATATAGAAACATAGAGAACTGTATAATGTAACACCTGACCTTTCAACACATCCATCCTGGAAGGAACCTCTCACCTTATCCTTCAAACTTCCACAGCTTTTTACATCTCAATCTTTAATCCTTTTGCAGACTTTTTGTATATCAAATGACTTTCAGTGAACTATAAATATTTAACTGAACTCCATTTCTCTTTTTAATTCTTAAAAGCTCCAATGGGTCAATGTAGCCGCAAAACCAGAAGTCTGTAAAGTTTTTTAGGGCATGTCTATCCCAACTCATGCTTTGATGAATGAGATCCAACTGTTGCAGTCAGTCATTGCACCATTCTCTACATCAAGAGACACAAAATGTATTTTGATGGGTGAAAACAGTGAAACAGTGATGTATATACTGAATGTTTGTGTAAATCCTGTATGCAACCTGCAGGCCACACATGACCTCATATTATCTGTGGCGTGACATGAAATTGATGCACCATTTTGCAAATCTGAAAGGCAGCATGTGCATCATTCATAAGTCATTAAAACCATATGAACTGTTTTTATATCTGAAGCCTATTGGTGCATCATAGCATAACTCCCTAAGTGGCCCCTGCATTGCATAACAAACGAGTTTTGCTCGAGTCATGTTCGCTGACCCATGACTTCTGTGCTCATCACTTAAAACAGGCTCTGTAAATGAGGAGGGTCATTTTTCTGCTTTAGATGTCACTTTAATCTACTTTACCTCTGTGCCCTGATAATGCCTCATTCATCATAATATCCACAAAGCGTAAGAAGGAGAGAGAGGTAGAGACAGAGAGGGAAAAAGAGTGAAATCATTCTTTTAACTAATAAAGTGCTGCAAAGCTCAGTGTTGGAAGATTAAGGATGAATGGCTCAGCACAAAAAGGTCATCAGATTATGTGACTGGGCTGTGGAGAGCTGTCACATCACAGCCAATGACAGTGGGGTTTCATAACAGGGACTAATGGTATAGTTAGGACTCAACTGTACGCTTTACTGTACAAAAAATGTGAGGATTGAGCTTTGTAACTAAAGGCCAGGACAGGAATTGGAAAACTGAGTGAATTATACACATTATCCAGCATATTTAATGGCCTAAATTCACGTCAGCACAATTGTAAAGCTGGCTGTGATCCCAAGCAATAAAACATTAGCTGGATCTGGATGCTGCAAATGTTTGGCTCCCCCATAACTTTGATATAGCACAGAACAGCCTGCCCCATTCTGCTCTTCTCCTTTGGCTTTGCCCATCAGTTAAAAATACTTTATATCTTTATAGATTCCCAAAGATATAAATGGACATGTCATGTGTCAAACACACTTCGGCTTAATCACTCAGGTCTACATGCTTGAGAAATATCAACAAATGAGCATATTCTCCTATGCTCTGAACACAAGAAACCCCGCTCACTGTCACCCGGCAGCACTCAGCACATCTCCCAGCAGTATTGCTGACTTTGATGATGCCTTCAGATGTGTGACATATGGGTCAGCGTGTCAGGAACGCTCTAAATTGCCCTCCAAAGCTGCTCCTGTCAACGGGAACCCACAGAGGATCATCTCGCTGGCAGCTGAGCAGAGTTACGCAGCGTAACTATTTTATCTGCATTTTCAGAGCCCTGGGGAGGGGCCTGACTGTATTTAGATGAAGACTGGTAAAAATTTGTTATATATATATTACATATATATATAATTAATAATAATTAATTATAATAATAATAATTAATATATAATTAATATATGTAATGGGAGAGGAGTAATTCGTAGTGGTGAACCTACAGAAAATTCTCACTCGACTCAGCAGTCTTCCTTTAGCTATCTGGAGCTTTTTAGTAACTTTCAGCTCATTGTTTTCATTTTCTGGCCCACAACTTTACTGTTTTGGTTCACGTTCTCAGCTGTTTCCACCAAAATGATCTAAAAACCCACTATACACTACCTGCTCAGCATCAAACACCAGGCAAACACAGTTAGCAACTAGCTAGTGTAGCATTTAGCTGCTCAAGAGACAGATTTTTCCCTCAGCAGTTGGTGGGGACTGGAAACAGAGCTAAAAGGAGAGTGAATATTAGACTTGCATTTACTTACACATGATTCCAAATGAATTCCAATGCTGCTCTGTGTCTGCTGAATGTCTAAATAGGCATCTGCTTGCAAACACAGTCTCCATTAATTGTTTCAGCTGCAACCGAGTGACTAAAAAAATCAGTTCAGGTTACAGGTTTACAGCTAAATACAAACAGCATTTAGACTCTGAAAACTAATTTCCAATCCTGCCAAGACAAAATGATTTACTCTTCATTCTGTTGAGTGAATCAACATCGATATTACAAATCAAAACATTTCATGTTTCATGGTTTCAACTTAAATTGTTACATTATGATTAAATGTGAACTATTACCTTGTTGTGCTCTCAAACACAGCATACAAACCCTTCACTTCCAAGAAGAGCTACACTGCAGTTTATTACCTGTTTTGAATTTGAACATCTTAGTCAAGAAGACCTTAGAAAGAAAGGAAAAAAGATTGGAGGAAAAATGAAAAGAAAGGGAGAGGGAGAGATGATGATACATGATGATTAGCTGGGTTAGGTCACGTGTGCCATGTTAAAGCATAACTGAATAATTCAAAGCAACACAACACAATGTTTGAACAGAGCTGGGCTTTTCTCAGTACTCTGCTACAGACTCCCACGCCAGTTCCACAACCAACACAGCCTGGAATAAAACAGAAGCAAGTCAAGTGGACGTTTTAGGGTTAGAGCCCAGCTGTATAAGCTGATGATGTGCTCCACTTGATTCCATTTTCTTCTGTATTTTAATGGGGGATTTGTGAGGAACAACCTCTTAAGTCTCACATAGTGTACTGCTGTTATTTAAAAGAGATGATCAGTCCTCGCTGCTTCTTCTTTGGCATTGTCCAATCACAATAAAATACACCACAAGAGGCATAAATTAATAAAAAGACTAAATGAAATGATTTTGAATGGGACAGTATTAACAGATGGATGGTTCATGTTAGGACCATATGAGACGCCCAGCTCACCCTCTGTGCTCTCCCTCTTGCCTTAAGCAGCTGCTCTGTGTTTCCTCCTGATTTCAGATGCGATTACTTGAAGATGCTCAGCCAGGCCACACGAGACGGCTCTCCTCCACCTTCTTTGTCCTCACACTGTTTTTCTACTGCTTTTGCTATCCTCTCTGCGTAGCAGTATGTTTCCAACCATCACAACTGAAGAAGACTGCTTTGAGAATTAATAGAAACAGTTAGAAATGATTAATTCATTGCAAGGGCAGCATGAAGCAATATTTTTTGAAAGGGGCTGTGTAACATCAACTAATGAAACACAAGGCTTTTTGAATGTAACAAGACAAAATCAAAAATGTTTTATGAATGCTTTCACACACTTTAGTGTAAAAACTTGTTGTATAGAGTCCTTGGGATCTAGTGAGTAAAAGTGTCCGTTTGAAAAGTTGCATGCTTATATTGCCCAATATGCTATGGTTGAAATGTAATTTATCCTCAAACCAACAAACAAGTATATATTTATGTGTATGTGTATATCTATCTATCTATCTATCTATCTATATAGAAAAAAATCGACATATATATATATATATATATATATATATATATATATATATATTATTTGTACATTATTTCACATGACGTATTGGGAATTATGATCTTTTTGCTTTAAGTACCTTGAGTACCTTCTTTAAAATTTTTTAAATTAGCTGCTTTTATTCTGAAGGCCAGAGGTGCATACCAGTACTTGCTGGAGGAACACATCACTGTTTAGTGTATACTTCCCCAGTGTTGGTCTTTGAGTACAGACGAACTGGCTCTTGACTTCCACATCGCCAATCAGACTGACAGACAGGGGTGACATTCATTCAGGAAATTACCGTATGTTCTTGTTTTATAACTAAATACTAGCAGGAGAGAAGAAGGGATGCTGCTTGGCTGCAGTGAGTGAGATTAATGACTAATTAATGAATTAATTAGTTTACACCCACACAGATCAATTGATTGAATTGGGTCACTGTAAAAGGAAAAATGTTCTAACTGTGGCAGAATATTTTTTGCTCATATCAGACACTGTGGCTCATGGTAAAAAACTGGTGGAAAAAATTAGTTATCAGAGCCTTTGTCACCAGCTGAGAATTGCTGGTTGAAGTTCTCACTTTGAAGCAGTGATGTAGAAGTGTACTCAAGGTGTTTTCGGTAATCTCTGACATCACTGTTAGCTTTGGTTACAAGTTAAGCAAAGGCACACTTCTGACCACACCCATCATCACCTTAGGCTGTGGTCAACAGCCAGGACATTTCATGAAACAAAGAGCAATGATAATGATAATGTTGCTCTGTTGCTATTCCTGAAAAATGTAGCAGCATTTGACTACTATGCTCTTTTGACATAGTGTAGTTTCACATGTCCCATGGGCAGTGCGCCCGTGCTGACAGACTGTGGGATAAAACCCCAGTGTCAGGGACTTCAAAGCACCTCTCCAGCAGCCTGTTCTTCGTGTCAGCCTAGAAATACCTGTCATGCTGTCACACAGTGGCAAACAAGGCGGCCATTGTGTCCAGGTGCCTCTTTGTTTGCTTGACCTGCTGGGTTGCTTGGCATGACGACAGACCAAAGCACACAATGCTGGGAGAGGGGCGGGGCGGTACTAGTGGTCTTGGCAAATTCCTCACCACATCAGGCATGACTCTGTTCCCCACCCCTGTTCTGTTTGGATTCGGTGGGAACTCGCCTCAGAGTCAGAGGAGAGGGATTATGATGATTGACATCTTAGAATGTGTTTTAAATATTGTGGACTTTCCTTTTGTAGTTGTAGGGTAACTGCTCTCCTGATTCACTCTACATTGTTTGTGCCACATTTTGGTGTCAGCTTTATATAGTTTATAGTTTAGATTATATAGTTATCTATTATAATATAACTGACATAATCAAGGGTTTTTTTTCGGGGCTTTTTGAAATCTGTAAATGTCACACATTGTTACTTCTGTCCTGTATCCTTTCCTATTTCACCCAGCTAGTGGACACACAAAGCTTTTTGCAGCGTCCCTGCAGACTTAACAGGGAAACCAGTGGAATCTGGATGGGATCCAAAGCATACTAACACAGAATGCTTCCTATATTTTCATCATACAATATGTCGCTTATGGTAATTTCCTGTAGCTGGACAAGGAGGCCATATATCAGAACTTTCAAGGTGATCTTTGCGTGAAACTCTTTACATCTATGACTCTTGCAGGGTGACAAATGAAAACATAAGGTTTGGGGATTCCTAAACTGGCATGATTTCAGCCAGGGCATAAAGCAGGTTTGCCTGAATGCATATTTAAATCTAGTGGAGGAAGCGTATGGGCCCTTCTGTTGGAGTGCAGGTGTTTCCCTTCTCACTAACTCTAACCAGCTTCATCAAATAGCCAACAAAGAGCTTTGTTCCGCAGCAGTGCAAACTGATATAGTAATGCTACATCTGCTCTGTGAACTATGAAAGCCACAAGGTTTCTGATTTATCAAGTGGGAACTGCAGAGGGGTTGATCACAATCTGAGTGACACTGATACCTACACGGAAAAATGCCGTCGTCTCCATGAAACTTGCTTAATCTGAAAATATAAAAAAGTATGTTGCTTGTATGCACTTTTATGAAAACATTTATTTTGCCTCTAACACAATAAAACGCAACTGAACACTTATGTTTGATTTATTAATGAAAACAGAAAAAGCATAAGCACTGTGAAACACAAGAGACAAATTCACACTTCACATCTTCAGAACTTCTGGCCCTTTACTATCCAACAGGGAGACTAGCAGAAACAGGCTAGCAGTTACACCAACAGATTTGCAAATAAGAATATCACATAGTAAATTATTGATAAGACTGAAAGACAAACAGTCTTTTTGAGTACATCAGCAGAGGCGAGCAGATGAACAAATGTGTCAACAGACCGGCACGGCCCTAGCTCCACTCACAGCCAGCTGACCTGCCTGTAGCATCGTGTGGCACTCTAACAATTCACAGTCTGCAGTGCAGCACTGAGCCCCGCATTGTGCCTGAACCCACATGGGGGAAAAAAACTGTTGTCATGGGTTCTGTCTGGGACACTGTGTTTGTTGGTTTTGTTGATTATGCTGATGATAATAGAACTAAAGAAAATACAGCAAGTAGCTGGGGTATGTGTGATGGGGCAGTGTTTTGATCTTTGTCACAAACAAAATGCTCAGATATTTTTAGCAATCAGTAGTTTTTTTTTACAAGAGCCTTGTAAGATGTCCTACTGTAACTGTATGAAGCATGGAGCTTGAGGTGTTAATTCAACTCTATTGTTATAGAAATAGTTTAAAAATAAACTGTGGCTACATCAGCAACGGTACATGTTAAAAGGGCTATATGTATTGCAACCAGGTATGTGCTTGTACACGTGCTCGAACTCACACAGAGTCACACAACAAACTGGGAGTTTCACACAATGTGCTCGAAATTCAGGTAAACTCCCACTGCAACGTTACAGTAATATTAATAATAATAATAATATTTATATTTTTATCAGCTTGATGTTGAAGTAATCCATTACATGGTAACATTACATTAACTATATTTAGCTGACATGATACTTTGGCATTAGCTCGCCAGCAGGCTTTTAAATAAATGTTTGTTTATCAATGTCAGGCTCAGCCATGTGAGCACAGCATTGGATGATAACAAAACGGTTAGTGAGCTACACGGAATATTATAAATGAGATTGTTGCCACACTTTATAACAGTTAGTGCTTATGTCACATTATAGTGAAAAATATTGATTTTTTGATACATATTGATTCTGAATATTTTAAACCGTTTTAATATTAATTTTCCTATCAATCCTGAAAATGCGCTTCTCTTCTCTCCTCCCGACAGACACACTGCTGCAGCACCCACATAGCCCGCCTCCTTTCACTCGGAGCTTTGTCGACTCGTCTGGTTTGATTCGGTTGAAACGTGTTATTTTTTTTCTCTGCCCGAGTTTTGACAACTAGTGTGCTGTGATCACTTTTGATTGGACGCTGGCAAAGGATACAAGCAAGTCCAAATGAAAGTGACGGTCCAGAGCGGTGGAGCTGCCTCAGAACTATCAGACATATCAGGAATCTCAGACAGCAGAGTTTCAGTTCATAGGAAATACTTTGTTCAGACGTAAATGAACTGATGCTGTTCTGCTTAACACACAGTGCTATTAACTTTACTTACTAAGATAAGTTAATTAGATCATTTAGTAATTAAATTCATTAATTTAATCAGCTGAACACTTCAGAAACGCTTCCAGTGTGAGTTGACGTAGGGCTGAGGACGGGTCAAAACCTTGGCGCAGCTGTATGGCGTCGCACACGCCGCCTGTGTGAGTCCACCGTAATATGGATCACACTAGCTGGTGAATTAATGTGGAAAGCCATAACGTTACAACTATGCTATTTTGCAATGGATAACGTTAGCAACTGGCCAGCTAACCTTATTTAACTTGAGCCAACTATAGCCAAAAATCACAATATATTTCACTTTGCTCTGCAGTAATGTTTTACCTATCTAATAGGATGAAAACCAACTCTGGGTTGGGTTTGTCGATTCCAAAACAAATTGGAGGTCTCTCTGTGACTCAAGCCTTTCTGATGTTGACAGTGTTTTCACCCTAAGTTGATCTGATTTTCATTTGGTCTGAAGGACTCCAGCACATAAAACTTTTTGTGTTTATCCTTACGTTGGGTTCATGTTGTGCTGGGAGCTATAATAATACTTATTAGTGTTTTTGTTGTGTACATTCAATCAGATTATGCTGAAGACATTCAAGAATCTTCAGGATGACACCTGCCTCCACAGTTTGTATAAGCAAGGCAGCACTGCAATGAACAAGACCAGTTCAGGCAAACCTGAGTCAGACAGCAGTGCTAAAATCCCATAAAATAGAGCAGTGTATGTATGTGTGCATAAAAATCAAATCCCTTATCTTCAGCTCTCTGAGTAAGTCCAATCCCTGGCTCAGCTTCCCCTGTTCTGACCCCCACTCTGCTTTCACTGATTGCTACATATGCACAAGAAGAACATCAGTAATAAATATGACCAACAATAATCCATTTTCTAATTCTATCTATCGATGATTGCCTACCCAGCCCTGCACACACCTGTTTCTGGTTCCATTGACTTTCTTCTCCTGCTCTTCCTTCGCTCCCTCCTCATCAACATGACTGAGGTCATCATCACCCTGTCTTATCACCTCCACTGACCTTAACATCTAATATACATGCAAACATAAAAAGATTCCTTGTTTATAGGAGTTGTCTTTCACTTTGTGTGATAACACAGTGCAAACTGTTGTTTATAACATAATGTATATGCTTATACATAAATAATTTCAATATATAAATGCATTAGCCTCCTAATCATGCACCTGTCTTTGCCTGTACAGGGTCCTGCCTCACCTGCTACAGCAACCTTTCTGCCAAGTCCTCAGTTAATTAGGCACATTTAGCTGCCTCTTGTGCCAACAATTTTAGATTCTTAAAGAGGTGGTATTATGCTCATTTTCAGGTTCAAAATATTATTTAGGGGTTGTACCAGAACAGGTTTACATGGTTTAATTTTCAAAAAACCCATATTTTTGTCATATTGCACATTGCTGCAGGTCCTCTTTTCACTCTGTGTTGAAGGCTTCGTTTTAGCTATGGAGTGATTCATCTTGTCTCTAAATGATCTTTGTTGGGAGTTGCACAGTTGTTCGAGTTGTGCAGTTCATAGTGTCAAATAGGTTGAGATCAGTGTGTCGGAGTAGCCGCTTGGCGAGCACTTTCATCCCATGCTTTCACCCCTGTGAAGTCACAGGGATGAAAGGGAAACAGCTGGACTACAAATGAGGTGTTCTCAGGCAGTTTAGAGTAGAGTTTTCTGTGGAAGATGGAAACTCCCTTTGGGCTGGACTTTGGGCTTTTTCACTTTGCAAACCTATTACATGCACAAAAAAGATATATAACTCAATAAAGGAGAGTTGCCAAAAAGCATAATACCACCTCTTTAAGTCTTATTTTTTCAGCACCACACATTTCTTTTTCCTCTTTCTCTCCTTTCACACATTTGCCGTCTCTGTTGTGCATATCACACAACCCAGCGGTGAGTTCACCCCTGACAAAATATTTGGAGAGTGACCCCCTTACTTTAAGAAAACTTAAAGCAGTATTAACAAATTATTTGGCCATTTGCTGGCAGCTTTGAAAATCACCTTAAAATGTTTCTATGCTGAACGTGTAAGAAAACAGTTGCCTATTTACACATCCAGCAGGCATGGAGCAGCATTAGCATTAATTTTATTTCTAGCCACCTGGTGAAAAAATCTACTTTTCTTTTGGATGTTTTCGTGACTTCACCAACTCCAGAGCGAAGTATCTGGCTCTTTAGCAGTTAAATGCTCCAGTTCACTAGCTAGTCACTAACTTTGACTGTTTGCCATTTGGTGCTGGACATGTAGTGTACAGTGGGCTTTTAGAGCTTTTTTTGATAAAAGAATCGGCTTCAACTGGAAACGAGGTTCATGAGAGCAGTGAGTGAACCACAAATGTAAATCTCTGGACTGTAAAACCAAAACAATAAGCTGCGGTAAGCAAAAACACTCTGAAGAGCTGAGGGAATCAGAGTCAAATAATAATTCTTTGTGGGTTCAGTGCTGTGAGCAATACAGTCATTTGGCCCATTGTTAATATGTTAATATAAAAGTATTGATTAGTACAGCTTTAAATGTTTACAACACATTTTATATCTACAGATTTAAAGCAGTACATGTTTGTATTTAATTTCTGATAACATATCTATGGAGAAGTAATGTTCTCATGTGGGCCTTCTACAACAGTAAAACGTTAGTTTCTTTTGCTATCCCCTTATTGAATGAAGCCTTGGCAGCAGCCCAAGAGATATAGGGGGAGATTGAGCGAATTGTCCCCCTGAGGGAGCTGCTGCGGGCTGGTAGGGTGAGGGCCCCAGGGCCCAGGAGTGCCGGTTTGTTACTATGCTCTAGTTATGTATGTCAAGGCTGTATAAGGTTTCACATGGAGAGGCAGGGAACTAGCCTGGGAGAACGTTCAACTGCAGGGAAGCGAGCAGTCAGGAAGTGAACAATAATTCAAAACAGAGCTCCAACAAAGGAGGGCCTTCAAATGTGTCGACTTTAAAACATACCATTTATCCATGCATTCATGGTATCCCTGTGGAAAATGTATAGGCACATAAAAAAAATATTAAAAAAGGTCATTCGTGATGTTTGAAATGGAAACCATATTTTGGGGAAAATATGTTTTGAAAATACTGAGCATTTAGCTATGGGGCAGAGACATGAATTATGCTGTAGGAGTGGTTTGAGAATTTTCAATATACATTTTAATAGTTTTGTTCACTACTGGAATCCATTTTGACTGACAAAAATACAAACTGTCCACAGATGCTGTGGTCTATAAAGAACGACACTACAAATGTTTTAAAGCCTCTTTTGGAGCCTACACAGTGTGAGAAATTAACACAACAAACAGATCAGTTATGAGTGTCACTTACAGGCTGATCACCAAACTATCAAAAGCTGTGGTATGGTAAAAAAGGTTCACCTGTTATGGAAATGGAGTGGTGTCTTTATGTGTCATTCTGATGGCTTTTTAGGATGGCAACTGCTGCTGCATTGTTACATTTAAAAATTATCAGTAACATAAATAACATCCCACCAAGCTGCTGGTAATGAACTGTGGACCTTCATATTAGAATTAATAAGAACATCTTCGTGTTCTTTTCTAATGGCGTAGTTAAACGCCACTGTGGGGCTGCATAGCCATTAATGGCCCTTTTGACACAGCCGGGTGTGAATATTTTATGTTTTTCTTTTTAAAAAAAATGTTTATAGGGCTCTGCATCTCAACTAGACATGCACATGCATACTTGTGGCAGAACACACACGTGGCAGTAAATGTGACATTTGTACACCAACCACACACACAACCTTCTTGTTCGGCTTTTTGTACAACTCTGAAGACAAAGTGATCCAATTCAGTGAGCAGTCAGTAAAGCATGACCAGCTCTATGGGTTGGAAGAGCTCAGTTGTTCTCTCTGCTGAGCGGCATCGTCTGCTCTGTCAATGTGCTGTGCTGCGTTTACTGTCCTCAGCAGGAAGCTGCCCCTCTCAGAAGCTGAGTCTCTGCCATGGGCTCCAAAGCTGCAGGTCTTCAGTGGCTTTTCACTGTGATCCAATGTGGCACCTCTGCTGCACTGACTCAGGCATGTACACCGTGCGTGTGTGTATGTGTGTTTGTGTGCGTGTATGTGTGTTTGTGTGCGTGTATGTGTAGGCACTATGTGTTTGGTGTGTCATTTTTCACATACAGGGTGAGAATGGCTTTGGGTATAGGTCATATGTGTACTTGATTGAATATAAATATGCACAAACAGGATGTGTGTGTCCGTGTGAGTATAGTGTGCTACAATGTGTATGAGTTGTTTAGGTCGAGGTTCATTACTGTGACAATGTGAGAGACTTCATTATCACTGAAAGGCAAGTTGTCATGACTGTGTCCTTTCTTTCAGGAACGGCACCCTCATTATCTGTTTTTGAATCCTTGGGGAAGAAATCTATGTAGACTGGAGCAAAGTCGGCCCCATTGGCACTCTAACCCAGAAGACGTAATAGATCATTGTAGTTTTAAAAGAAAAATCCAAACTTTGATGCCATCAGTCATTGGCGTTTCAGTACATTCAAAAAAATAATAAAAATGAGTTACTTAATGAAAGCACAACTATGTGGCTGCAGTACAAACTCTACAGGCATCTTTCAGGGAGAGATAGTCATCATCTCTTCCTCTATGGTTTTTTCCTTGTATGATATTTCACCAGTGCAAAATAATCAGGCCAGCAAAAGCTATTGCTCTTTGACCCAGAGGGAAGATTGTATGCTGTTAAAGTAAATTTGTAGCTATGCTGAAAATATTTTGACATGACCTGAGGTCATCTATGTTTGGCCTGTTATATGGGGAGTAAGAAAAGCACTTTGTCTGATGACAGTGCTGGGTACATAGCTGGAATGTCAACTATGGTATGCAAGATATGAAGTTGTCAGTGTGGTATCTGTGTGTGGACACATTTTTCTGACTCAAGTAAGAAAAATGTGTCAAATAATACTTGATGGAAACTTTGTACCTGCATGTGTCCCCCTAGAGAACATGCTGATGCATAAATGTGAAATATTAATTTTCTTTACAGCTGCACAGTGGTGTAGTCTAGTTTTTGTAGTGAGTATACTGTGATTTTTCCCTCCCAGCCTCGTACTCACCTGTCCCAGAGCAATGCGTCCCAAAGCATCGTCCCATAAGCACCACTACACTTACTAATAGATACAGTATGCATGTACATGTAACAGAGCATTCTGATGGACTGCTTAGGCTATGTGCTATGAACACTGCAAAGACTTTAACAGCCAATGACAGTTACAGGTGGGCAAGGGCGTCACTTTGTGTTGAAAAGTGGTCGAGACATTTAAGGGCTCAGATTAGAGTTGTGACAATGCAGAATATTGGGGTCACGAGAACAAGACTAGATATACAAGATAAGATATTTTAATAATATTTAAAGGAAATATTCATTGTTGAAATATTCGATAGGGGGGTCTGGGGGTCCTCCGCCAGAATATTTTAAGCATTAAACACTTAATTTCCTGCATTCTGGAGACATTTTCTGCAACAATTTATAGTGGAAATGTCTTGACTTCAGCCGCAGCAAAGCAGAATGAACCAAACGACACATGGACCAAGTGCTGAAGTCACTATTATGACCGAAAGTGATGGCAAAGCATTTCAGTGCTGGTCATGTGAACACCACATTTCTGTTTTATTTACATTGCAGGTTATCCTAAGACTCTCAATGTGTCATGCACGGTTTTAGGTTCCCTACCTTGGTATGCTTGGAAATTGATATCCATAGCTCTAAAGGTTTCAGTACCACCTGAACTTTCTGGATGTACTGAATGATGGTTAATTTTGCTGCTGCCTCCAGACAAAACGGCAATCTCACTGATGCCTTTGCACTCGGTCTGGCCTTACACATATCGATCTCCATAAACATGCTCATAAACTACCTTTAACACCTCTCACCTCTGAGGCTTACATAGTGCCAGGGCTGGAGATTATGTGGTTTATCTAATAACCTCTTGGCACCATCCTTCCTATCTCTCTCTCTCTCTCTCTCTCTCTCTCTCTCTCTCTCTCTCTCTCGATGAGTGGTCAGTAGTCCCATAATGCCTCTTCTCTGATTTACTACTTCTGTTTCTCCCTGTTTTAGCTCCATTCCCCTTCCATCAGTATTAAAGTGGCTGCTCAACATATGGGCAAATAAAGGCTCTTTGTCACCATTATTGTTATTCATCCCTCTGACACACACACACAAACACACAAACACACACGCACATGCACGCACACAAAAACTATCATAAAATCTCACACACTCCACCCTTTAGTGAACAAGGCAGGGCGGAGGCAGCAAAAGACAAACAGCAGACATGTTGTGAATGTGTATGAAAGGCTAGCGTTTATGAGCACTACGTCTTTCTGTCATGGTGGCGATACTAGGTAAAAGTATTGCGTGTGTGTGTGTGTGTGTGTGTGTGTGTGTGTGTGCTTGATGGCCACTGTGAGTAGTCATTTTATGTGTGTGCTATTATGTGTTTGCATGTGTCTTGTGTCTATGTGTATGGTTCCAATTACAAAGGCTTAGCATCCATGTGAACAGACAGGTCGAACAAGTGAACAGAATGTGTTCTGTGCATTCTGTTGATCATTAAACAGAATGATTTCTTGGATGGCAGGTATAGCTATGTGTAAGGGAGATGACTGGGAAGCAAGCAAGCAAGTGATATTCCCAAGAGTGAGTGGAAACTTTAGAGAAGCAGAGTAAATGAGATCCCTGAGGACTGAGTTTTCTGAGTATCTTAGTGAATCTGCAGAGAAAATTCTCTGTAGCGTTTTAATATAAGGGGTCATATATAGTGTCTTAGATATATATGGAAGTAATGCTCGGCCATTTACAGTTTTGTAAGTTCAAACTAGTAGAGTTAACCCTAACCCTAAGTGTTAAGTAGAGATTATGCATGACTAAATTAAAATGTGTGGCACCACACAGACTTGCATATAGTTTCCTGTTTACTAAATATTTAAATCCAGTATTGCCAGCTGTAAATGGTGCATAGTTAACTGGCCCAAGTGACAAAGCTAGTTAGCTTGCATGATTAAGTTGCGATATTACAAAGCTGTAAACTGGGAAGATTTTAAAATCAGTCAGTTAGGTTAGGATAACGCTAATCCGATATCTCTCACTCATTCTAAACTGTGTGAATACTACTAAAGCTGAAACTCTGAGATATAAATAAAACCAAATAATGCTTACACAAAAGAATGTCAGTTTATCATATTGTTTGACTCTCAAAATTGTTTGGAATTTATGTTACAGTTTGTAATGCTACAGAGGTGTCCTGTCCTGCTAAGTTGATTACTTTTTTACTGATTGGATGGTGCTACAAATTTTCATTGATCACCAATATACATAATAAAAGTATTTACTGCCTAATAAAGCAATCTGAATGGCTGGTGTGAAGTACAAAATTAAAGTGCTGCCATCTGCTGCCAAACAATGTGAGAGAGTAATGATATGCTAACATCTTGAAGAAATCAACTCTCCGGCTGGATAACTTTCCAATCCAATGGCCATTATGTTGCCTTACAAGTTATCCCAAACCCCAACAGCACTCTCTCAAGTGGAAGTACATTAGAGGATCTGTCTGGGACAATGCAGCCTGGCAGACTGGTGAAGGAGGACCACATTCTCCTCTTTGTCCACAGCCTTTTGAAGGGATCACAATGTGAACCGGTCGAGGGAGGATCACTGCATATATTTACTATAGAAGCTGTTTAATAGGATTAGCTTTATTGTATCCTATCGGTCTCAGACGTAAAGCTTTACTGGCTCATTCTTAGTACAATCTGATTATCCACTGATGCGACCTTAACAAGCCAAAGCCCTTGAAATCAAAGGAGTGAACCATACAGCAAGAGTGCATGAGAAAGTTTTGCCAGCTTTTGAATATTCAAATGAGTTCTTAGAGCATGCAAAAAATGGATGACCTGTGCAATGAGGTGCTGTCGTCTGCATGGAACTCCTCCACATGACAGATGACAGCAGTGTTGAAAAGAGCTCTTCTTTAGATCAAGTTTGAAGAAGCTGTAGTCATTGTAGGCATTATGAGGGAATGTTTGGTCTAGACAACTGTTGGAAGGATAGCTGTAAAATTATTTTGGGCAGACGTTCATTGTTTCTAGAGTATGTGTCCTAGTGACTTTGGTCTGACTTTTTTTCATCCATCGGGTCAAAATTTTTATTTGTCCAATACTTTGATGACCACCTACACAACAAATGTAGCCTCAGCCAATTTAAGATTGCAACCAGGTGTGTGCTCGTATGCCTGCTCACTTGAACTCATGGGGCAGCATAATCCGAAACACAACCGCTTTCATTCAGAGATCTTGCAATAGATGCGGAAACACCGGCATGCAACTGTGGCCTTTCACACGAACATGTTCAGGTTCTGTAACTTTAATGTTCCCAACCCTGGAAACTCAGGTAAACTCCCACTGCAACGTTACAGTAATACTTTTATCAGCCTGAGGTTGAACTAATCCATGCTTGTTACATGATAACGGTACATTTACTGCATTTAGCCGACGTGCAACATCGGAGATAGCTCGCCTGCTGCTTTTCAGTAACTAACTGTCTGTGTATCTCTGTGAGTACAGCTAAATGCTTTAGATGATAATGAAACGGTTAGTGAGCTGGACTGAATATTATAAATGAGAGTCTATGATATAAAATTGTTGTCACACTTTATAACAGTTACACCGCAGTAAGTAAGGTTACTGTAGTGAATAACGTTAGTTCTTCCACTGTTTTGTTGCCCTGTGCGTTATCTTGCATTATTGTATATTTTGTGGGTCATGTAAGTTACACCGACTGAAAGGTGGAGAAGCTGTGTAGCTGAGTATCGTAAAACCACAATAAATCTAAATTGAACGTTACGAAGTGCTAACAATAGCTGGCTGCTCCTGCCCTGCATTACTAGGCTGGCATAAACAAATCACTCCACATTTGCTTTGTACCATTACATAATTTCTTGCAGGCTAAAATCAACCCTTTGACATAACACCAGTGGTACACAGGAAAGTAATGTGAATCGCGTTAGCTGGTAAAGTCATAACGTTACAACTATAGTATTATAACTGTAGTATACTGGGGGAATGTTAGCAACTGGTCGGCGTTAGCCGGCGAGCTTGTTGTTGACCGTGTTTTCACCCGACATAAACTGATTCTCGTTTGGCCTGACGGGTTCCAGCATATAAAACTTTTGTTGTTTTTTATCCTTATGTGGAGTTTATGTTGGAGTCCGTGTTGTGCTGGGAGCCGGTTATTTTGTGGTGTTAGTGGACTGCATTTCGTTAGCTGCGGTGTTGTCGCCGTAGTTGGAGAGAGGCTCGTGAGAGCACATGCAGCTACATCCCGACCCGGTGCCTTCACATTAGAAGCAGTATAGTGGCTGCGCCAATCAAGAGAGAAAACATGCTTGTAAGTAATTTCATTGAAAAACAAAATATAGCCCTTTTAATATAGTGGATTAAACTGAGAAACTATCTACAGTGCATATCAGTGTTGTCCCTTTACTTTAGTAAATGTCGTGTGTGTTCCTCTGTCCCTCCTTTTTTGTGATAATTGTTTGGCTATACAGGTGTAAATGTTCCTCTTTATCTCGCCTGTAGCTCATTTTTTGATTTGGATTTGGAGGCTACAAAGAGCTGCATTGCTTTGTATTATTAAATGTTAAATGCGAAACAAAGTTGATGGCTGCCACGAGATTAAGCTTATCAAACTGCGCAGCTTTCTTCTTATCAAAAGAACAGTGACGGGAAATACATCTTAAATATATGAGGTACTTTCCACCGAGCAGGAAGCAGCGGAGCAAAGTAGATCAAAGATGAGAGTGATTAATCTCTTCATACACTGAATATTCTCACTGAACTCGTTGCTTTATATGCAGAAGAAAATGTCTTCATCAGTGTGACTATAGCTTGGGTGAGTCCCTCCAACTCGTACTGCAAATGCATCCTGAGAAAGTTGTTAGAAGGGAACAACATTTATGTGACTGCAACATGAAAGCTTCATGGCTTTCAGTTTTCATTTCAGTATGTGAGCACTCCAACTAACTCTCAAGCTCAGGAGCAGGATGGTGACGGCTCTGTCATGCCATTAAAAAGATCAGCTTTTCACATATCCATTCATCTCTCCCCCTTCTGTCTCTCTTTTACTGTGTCTCTGGGCAGGTAAAAAATAATCCTCATATCCAGCCTATTAGTCACAGAGGATTAGACCCCTGGCAGAGAAGAGCAGAGATGGGAGGTGAGCAGAGAAAGAGAGACAGATTAAATGACTGCGGTATTATGAGGTAATGTTCAGGGACCCCAAGGAAAAGGGGCGTCCATGAAACTACTGGGTATAGATAACATTGTGATGAATGACAATATTTCCAACATGAAATTTATTGCTTCACACTCTGCCTTGAATACCTACTGTACATGTTTCGTTAATTTATGCGTGTGGCTGCACTTCATGAGTTCATATGGGTGTGTATGCGACGCCGAGAGCACCCCTTGTGTTTGCAAACAAATCCATCCCAGTCTTGCACAGACTCCCTGATGAATTGCAGACTTGGGTCATCTTTTTTATCGGTGTGGAAAGAGATCTCGCCCAACCTCCAACCCTTTGAGAAGCTCATTTGAAAGTCAAGACTCATTTATCAGCTCTTGATCTAATTAAACAACCCTGAGCTTGGGATGAAAGCAGGGACCAGCCATTATCTGACTCCATTAGCCACAGGCGTGGCAGAAAAAAATCGCTCCCCATCCTTCACAACTTTCTAAGCCAACTTTCTCACTCTTTCTGCCCCTCTAGCAGTTGTTAAGAAATGTGATCTTGTTTTCATATCACCTTTTACTGCTTTGCTGCTGCCCCTCTTTCCCACTGTTTTCGTCCTCTAACTCTCACTTCATACCTTTCTATGCTGAAACTTTTCAAGTCATCATAGTTGACTTGTTAAGGCTCCTTTATCCCTGACTCCACAGGTCACCTTTAAGATTATAACATGATCTACTTTCAACCTTAGATTCGGACAAAGGCCTGTAAATCCTCAGCTCTGATTTGTGACTACTTCCAACTTTTCCTAACCCCTATGTATGTGTTCAGGATTTGCTCTTCTCCTCAAGCAGAAATCTAGATCTTCCCATTTCCCGCTCCTCAAGAGACTTTACTGACTGACTTGGAGATGTATGTGCGACCAATGGAAGGAGATCAAGTTAGGGTCAGAACAAGCTCGAAATTGGATCATGAATTATGTTCTCCTATTCTAAAAGTGAGTGTTTTGCATGAACACTTTGTGTGAGACCTCAGTGCAATGTATGATCAAAGTGGCCTGAGGTCAAAGATCCCCTGTTTCATCCAGAGACGTTTTCACATTGGAATTGAATGACATGAGCTCTCTCTGCTGGTCATTTTAGACATTGCAACATGGCTCACAGCATGAAGCAGCAAACCTCAGGCTCTAAAGAGAAAATATTGAACAAAAAGGATAAATAAATTTAAATTAAAAAAAACAAACAAACATTATGCAAATCCTTTTGCCACTGAGAAATGCCTGTTACTGGTTTTACCAAATGACCTGACTGAAAGCATTAGTCATTACCATAGATAATTATACTGCCAACAGCCATTTCTAATATCAATAGCCTCTTGTGTGGATTGCTCATATCCAACCACTGCAGAGTGCCAAGCACATTCAGTAATCATTGAACATATCCTGGGAGTCATTTTCAGAAGGCCTGCAGGCGTCTGGGAACATTACCATTGGGAAAATTAGGTGACAGCAGTTTCCTAAGATGAGAGATGATGAGGAGACCAATTAGGATGGAAAGACACACGGCAGTCCCTCGGTGAAAAAAAAGAAAGATAACATTGGAGGAAATGTACTGGTGGAGCGTAATTAGCCGTGTTTACTGTCCAAGCTATTAACTCTAATTTGTAATGCTTGCAAACAAGATGTTAAAGGTAATGGGGCCTCACCTGGTTCAGAAGAGTTAATAAAAATAGTGTCATGTAATTATATGCAAATTCAACAGACATGTTTTCGTTTTGTGGGTATCAATAATGGAGATGAAAAATAGGACTATCTCTTAGTCAATCCATCATCTGTCAGTTTGGCAGGTTAGTAGGGCAGAGTGGTAGAAGAGGTATTAAGATAATTTACATAAGTAAAGGTATCAATACCACACCCACTCCAGCACAAGTACAGAAGCATTAAATAATGTACAAACCAAAGTAAATGTCCCCTTTGAGTGATATATTATTATGACTATCTAACCCTTGCTTTTTTGTGAAGTATTGAAGAATTCGAATAGTCATTGAAATGGAACTGTGTGAGACGTTTGGAGAGGAAGTGTCCAACGGTCACAAGTCAAAATGTTTCGCTGGGTCTTGGTTGTTTTATTTAAAATCTTAATCTGCTCATTAACCAGTGAGCTGTCAAATGAATGCAGTGCAGTAAAATGTATATTTTCCTCTGAAATGTAGTGAAGTAGAAATATAGAGTAACATACCTGAAGTACTTTATTTAATAAACTTTCTTTCCCATATAAAACTAACACATTTAAAATGGCACTGTATAGAAGATTCTGACACAGATGTGTGGGTAAGCTCAACCACTGTTTAATACAGACATGTGAGTAAAATATTGCATGAGCGAATAATGTACAATGATGCTGACAAATGATATGATTACCCACAACGAGACAGTCAGCTCCACTGCAGGTCACCATGCTGACAGGATAGATCCATTTCTGGTTGATGTTACATGCAAAATGGCCTCTAATGCGTTGATCCGTCCTCTTTACTGATTTAAAAATCAATTAGTCTGCAGTGTTCCAGTCAGTACGTTTTCAGTGAATTGGTTTGTCAGCAGAATTTGAATATTAACAGGCTGTGAGCTTCATATTGAGACTGCGAAGCTTTTAATTAAGGAAAGGAGTTGATTGTGAACAATTAAATATTCAGATTAGCTTGAATAGAGGGCATGTGTGAGGCTTCTCCTTCATCATCATATTTAATTACTAACATATTTATCATTTAATTATAATGTTATAACTCTAGATAATGAATGTCATTAATTTGCTCAAAAAAATTTGTCTATATTATTCACATTTACAGGGCACAGTGTTATATGTAAGTAGTGAAATGTCATGTACTGTTGACACCATATGGTAGCCGTAGCGGTGGATATGTTAAAGCTCAGAGATATGCATCATTATTTTGCTTTTATTGAGTGGATTACCTCCTTGGAGACCACAATCCAGTGTGTAAGATCTAGGATTTCAAGTCTGATCCTGAGCAACTCTGGAGCCCCCATGGAGCTGCTCCATCAACGTTCTTCTTTGCACTCCATACTTGGGGTTGTGGCATTAGTGCACCAAGAAGCTGGATGCCAACATTAGTAAAACAAGAAGAAGAATATTGAGGGTTTCCAGATTTTAGAATTGAACGTGGATGGTCAGCTGTATGTTGAATAAGCTTTATGCTGAAGTGAAGCCCTAATCTTTTTATACTTGTAATGTATAATGTATGTAACACGTCAGTGGCCTTTTTTTGAACTGTATTTGATAATTGTTCGTGTTAATCATGGCATTTAGTTTAGTGTCTAATACTTTTCCTTTCAGTGTTTTGGAAAAGGTGTGTGACGCCTTTTCCTTGTTAATGTGTATGTTGTTGTATTTACAAAGTGGTAGCTAAGATTCAAGTGAGCTGCAGTTGCAGTTGCTGCAAGAGCTAATAGCACGTTTAGCCCACCGGCCAACCTCCGGGCCGGAGGACCGCCTTCCTTAGCCTTTACTTTTTTACTAATAATGAAAAAGTTCGCAGAAGATTGAGCAAGACGGTCCAACCCCCCCCCCCCCAGACCTGTTGGTTTATTCCATATGAACCTATGCAGCCCTTAGCCCCGCCCCTTCGGTCTCACTCACACACACTGACACTGACAGCTGGAAGACCACTTACAACAGAAAATGGAAAAGCAGAGTTTAAAACGTTAAGGGTCGGGCTGAAAAGTTCAGGGAAAAACGAGTCAAAGGTCTTTGCTGAAATGCAAGCAAATGTAAAAAATTTACCGATTCGTTCCATAGTAGTAGTAGGCCTACTAGTACCCGGGCCACAGACGCTAAAGCAGCATCCACACTACTCCGTTTTAGTTTATAAACGGAGAATTAAAACGAATACGATCTCTGTCCACACCAGCGTTTTAGATGCGTATTGGTCGTGCTGGGACTGTTTCTGAATGTAATACAGGACTGTGGCGCCAGTCGTTGCAAAGTAAACGGCGACATGCACAGTAGCCTTCATGTGTAGGCGGATACGTGTTATTTGCATATGGTACAGAATATTTTTAGAAAAATACCAAGTCAAAAACTCTGTTGATTCTGATTGTTTTTGTCTTGTCATTCTACATGTATAAACGTTTTAGACATTTACAAATGTTAATTAGCTAATTTATTTAATGTCTGTTTTATTTGGTTGCCATTCATTCACTGGATATGCTTCTAAGTGGTTGTATAAGGGGCTGGTTTGTACGTACGTGCATTAGCTGAGCGGCCGTGGTGGAGTAGGCTATACGGTGGACCATTCTGGTGGGCTGGTCTGGAAAAAAGTCCAGGGCCATTTTTTACTCCCAGTCCATCCCTGGCCAGACCTCCATGGGGATCACAATTGCCATCCCCAGTTGGCTGCCAGTTCAGCTCTAGGATGGGTTAAAGATGGTTTACTGGTCCCCTCGTTTTTCCATTAATGTAAGAAATCAAGTCACATTGAAACATTTAAAACAAAGAAGTCTCCCCCACCAGGTTTGAAGAGAACAACAACCAGGTGTAGGAGAACCATATAACAGTGAGGAAGTCCTCAGAGACACTAGTGCTTACCAGTCATCACGAACGAAGGGAAACCTAGATTCACTCTGATCCAAATAACAAAGACAAATAACCTATGTTGCGCTATTTAGCTGCTACCCTTTGCCACCCATTATCAATCACAATATATATAATTTATTTTTTTATAAATCCGAAACTATGTTCTACAAATGAAGGCTGTGCTGTCTTAGTTTATATTGATGGAGGCAATTATCACAGAGAGGAATTGTGAAATTAGCATGTTAATGGGTTATTACCACACAATCAAGTACATCGGTCCCAAAAGACTTTCTTCATACCAGTGAGTTGATGGGAACGTTCCCATGTGTTAAAGGTGGAGAGGAATAATATGTAATTCTTGACAACTGATAAATTAGAGGAAAATGAATTATAAGTGCAGGGTCAAAGAAGCCAAATAATTTTAGCTTAGACATGTTGTACTGTGAATATTTTCTTTGAGTAACATAATTATTATAATATATCTATATATGTATGTATATCTATATGTCTATATATATATATATATATATATATATATATATATATATATATATTATACAATTATTTTCCAAAATGTGAAAAACATGTATCTGAGAGCATAAAATAAATACTGACAGATGACTCCACTCTAGATTGCCTGTTAAAACATTATTTTTATGACATACAAAGCACAATGTCAGTGTACCATTTAACCACTAGGTGGCACTCTGATACCGCAGTAAAGCAGCCCAAGCTGTCCAGATGTTATTCAAATCTAAAGGTTAGCTTCTCCCTCAGTGCTCACTCTTTGCTGTTTGAAAGGTCATCATTTGCAAGCAGAGGACAGTCTGATGCAACATTTCTGTTGCTGAATCATAATCCCGGTTTGCGACAGGGTGCGGAGTTGATCCCTATCACAGTTTGGATGATGCTCTAATTTTCAGACCCTCCCAAGGTTCTCCTGTGTAACCTGAAGGTGAATGTGGTGAGAAGAGGGCCACACTAATGTTTACTGTCTCATCTCTCCTGTTGTGCTCAGATAATAGGTGTCCTCTATGAATTGTCCAACAGCATAAAAAAAACATTTTTCACATTCATGGTAACAAGTTGTCAGTTCTCCCGAGACTAAACGCGTCACAAAGTGTCAGATTGGGTAGGGTGTATCAGCTCATGAAGGGATGAATCAAACGTCAGTGTGACAGGGAACATATGAGAACAGATCCATATATCTATTTGGCTCCACTAGAACAGATAGGACAGGAGTGCCAAGCATGTTTATGCATATTTTTACTGTGATGGAGCTCCTTTGTCTTCATTGACCTACTGAGGAGGTGTACAGGCATACACACACAAACATGCAACACACGCTATCCCCGTCACCCTCTCCCAATTTGATGTTCATGTTCAGAATCGATCCTTGTTTTTGCCACAAGAGCCACTCCAAGACTTCTCATTCTGGCTGAGACAGGGGACTGGTGTTATCGATCCGTCTGCAGCTGCCTAAAGGGAATGACTGCCAGCAAAGATGAAATCTTCTTGTTCGCATCTGGTCCCTGTGCTGCAGAGGCCTTTATCAGAGTGCGGGCTATTGGCAGGCCACACATCAACTGTGAGCTCTCAGACTTACGTGACAATGGTGGATATTGACTGAGCTGTGCACTCTGAGGTGTAGTAGTAGAAATTATACTTGGGGCACCACAGGTGAGTTTTAATCCCTGTGTGAAAAAAAAAGGAAACTGATAGGAGGATAATCAAAACTGTATAGTTTAGATTTAGTTTATTGAAGTATAAACAGGGGGGATTAGACACTTACTAAATGTGACCTTTTTCCATTTTAGTGTCCTACGGTATATCTGCATCTTAATTGTTAGAACAACGGATAGAGATGGTGACCAGGGTTGTTATTGTGATCTGAGAGGTTAGTGGTGGAGAGGTAAGTGATTTTGGAGGCAGTATGTGTCTATGATGCTTTGGAGACAGTTGGTAAAGAAACAAGGGTGAACAGTAAGGTACCAGTAATATAGATTGTATTGAATAGAAAAACAGCTGGCGAAAGTTTAGGAAGAGAAGTTTTAGTTTTTGCGATGGCCTTAGTTGTTGCCCTTTGTGGCCCATGGGGGAAATATATCACCTAAATGTGTGGTTTTCTCACCAGCTTTAGCTGCAGTGGTGTTTTTCTTCCCTTCGGCAGCGGTCACTAGTGGTGCAGTTTGAAGATTGCTACCAGGCGTGTGCTCGTATGCGTGCTCGCTTGAACTCATGAGCGAGCATAATCCGAAACTTTCTTACAGAAATCCTGCGATAAATGCAGGAACACCAGCTTGCAGGCTGTGGCTTTTCACTCAGACATGTTCAGGCTCTGTTGTTTGGCAAATGCACATCTGATTAACTGCCCGACTTCCGATAAAGTGCACAGCCGTTTCCCTAAACTTTTCAGCATTAAGAACTGTTGATGGCACAGTCCTAAACGGGCTAGCGAATGGTGGTGTAGGGATCCAGACTGATTGTATTGCCCGATATGACTCCAAAGTATTTAAGGCATTTTCCTTGCTCAACAACAGCAGCTCTTCCGAGTCAGTTACTGGCAATCATCATGAGTTGTTTTAATTCATGGAACAGAACATAGACTGTGCAGTCACACTTGGCAAAAGCAGGAAAGACAGTGTCTGCCAATGTCACTTTTAAGTGTGTGAGAGAGACATGAGAGCGAGAGAGAGAGAGTCTTAAAAGGGACAAAGTCATGCATGAGAAAGCTGTACAGTGTTGCACGAGGCTTTGTGGGGCGTTAAAGCTGCACTGAGGCATCAACCACTAGACGGCAATATGGCTTGGCGGGGATATCTGTCACTGCAGATACAAAGACAGAATGGCATTAGTGGAGTCAACGAGGTGTGTGTGACTGATATCACATGAAAATGACCTCTAATGGGAAAGGAGCATATTATGCAATGCAAAAAAGTGGAAAAGGAAATTTATATTTTTGTGTTTGAGCTTTTTTGGCCTTGAATAGTTGTATCAGTCATGCATGAGAACAACCCCCCGCTCTTCTCTATCAGACTATCACCTGTTGAATGTGTGTAATGCATAGGGTAGAAATATGTGTGTTTCTGATAGAAAATGCAAAAAGCAGCTATATGGTAAATTATGAAGAAGTGAGACTTGGTGAAGCGATTTAGCAAAAGGTTCAGAATGCAGCAAAGAAAGCACCCGTGATTCATTTTGCAGCCTTTTGTGAAGTATTGTTGTTTGGGTGCTCTCACCTACTCCTCCACAGCACTTAGGCCATGACAAATGCAAGTGTCATCTGTGACTAGGAACCAGAGCAGCGAAAAGGCCAGTCAGTTAATACCAGTGGTGGGAGGAAGTCAGCCACACTAGTTGTGATGAATAGATACCATATCTCCTTTGAGATAATTTTGTGTAAGTTACTTTCTATGAGGAGACTGGCTGTTCATCCTTTCCTGTTTTTTTTTGAGTCAGCACATTTCTTCAGAGAGAAGTCAGCTTGCTGGCTTGTTTCTGTCCCGGACACATTTTAAAAAAGATATAAGGATTTATTTTTACAAAAATACTGATTCACAGTAATTAAAGACAAAATGTTTTGCATGAAGTCCTCCACAACATTCTGCCACAGATTAACTGACTAACATTTTTTGTAAAGTATATCCTTAAAACACATTTTTTAAGTATTCTGTATTGACAAGCTATGTAATTTCTTTAAATAAAAACAAACATTCTGCTCCAATACCAAATGCTAATGTTAATGTATAACACTGTACATGATTGTGAGGGACTAGGTACAGGAGACAAAGTGCAAATTAAGGATTTTGTTTACCCAGATTTCAGTGTCCATACCTTGAATGTGAACGCATTTGACACAAAGCAATGCAGCTCTTCAGGTGAACATTATAAGAAAGGGATAACATTAACATTAGCTGTAGATATTTTCTCACTTCAATTGAAAAGATTACTTTGCACTGTATTATTTAATGCAAGCTAAAACAGAGTGAAACACACATAACCACAAGTTCAACTGACTACAAACAAACCCTGAACAAGACAAGCGTACAGCTAGGCTAGTGGGTATGAGACTGTTCTTAGGCACGACTGTGCTAAATGCTAACACCAGCATGCTAACAATTCTCAACAACTCAAAAACAACTCTCTCTCAAATTCAAATTCAAATTAGCTTTATTGGCATGAATGTGTAACAACAATATTGCCAAAGCATCATACATACTACATAAGAACAATCAACCCCATACATTTCAAATAATCAAAGCGTATGTGTGTTTGTGTTAAAAAAAAAAAAAATTAAAATAAAAGAAATAAATAAAACAATAAGCGTGTGTGTGTGTATGTTAAAAAAATAAAAATATATTAAAAATAAAATAAAATAAATGAAACAGTAACGTGTGTGTCTGGGTATATTAATAGACAAAAAATTTTAAAAAATAATTAATTGATTAAAACATAATAATACATTTAAAAAAAAGAAATCAGTATCAAATGTAAAAACAAAACAATTACTAAAATATCAAACGATCAAAATAATAATAATTTGAAAATCTGTACAATTATTTATCTCTGTCCCTCTCTCAACGCTGTCCATTGTTCTGAAACAATAGCTAAGCAATAGTTGCGTGTATAACCTCTGGGAGGGCACAGCGGAATGATCATGACTTCACTCAGTTTGCTCAAATATTGGTAGGGATAATTATGTCCTCCCAAAATATTAGTAGGGACATGTCCCTACCGTCTATATGCAAACCTACACCCTTGATTTACACATATATGATTAGAACTTAAGTTTTGAGCTCCATCTACAAGTCCAAATGAGTTGGTTCTGTAGTGGATGTCCAAACAACGTATTTTGACATTTAATTTGGAGGACTTGTAAGAGCATGCCTGTGCTTTCCCTTGTGCTGGAGCAATGCCACATCAGGACACAGGTACAGTAACAAATATGAGAAAGAAACTAAGCCAGCCAGTAAGATTCATAATCAAATATAAAGTCATTAGGGTAAATTAAACACTGTGTCATTATTTAACTTGTCAAAATCAACATGTGACCAATGACTTATGAAGCTTTATCTTTAGTGATTTTCTCAGTGTGAAAGAGGTGCTGACAGCTGATGCCTCTATTTTGGCCACTGCTGCTGGACAGCTATAACACATGGGGTGATTACACATGTCCTGACCAATCGAAGGCCATCACAGTTTGACTTGTGTGACAGCGCGACGCTCAACATCACCTGCTCTTACTGGGACAACGACAACCGGAGCAAAGAATCCCTCACTCCCACACATCGTGGTGAAATTGATCACTGCAATCAATATCAACCAGTGAAGCCATTGGCTACGGCCTGCAAAGGAGGAGGCATCAGGAGTGCTTTGCGTTGTCTGTGATCTATCTATCTTTAGGCAGGAGCTAGGCATGGGATCAATATGCTACAGGCAGCTCATATTTCACCGGTGGCCCAGAAGGGATGAGATGAGGAGAAAGGGGAAGGGGAAGATGGGATGATGACATGGCTCTGCAAGGGCTCTCGGGGGTCAATCCAGAGAGCGGTTAGCGTGCAGCAGAAACAGGTGATATGGATGCAACCAAAGGTGAGAAAAGGAGAGAGAAGTTTTTGGGTGTGACGTAGGAGTCAATAGTGCAGCAGAGGCTTATGCGCTACATGGACGGCAGCACAGCTTGACAGCTTGTCGATTCAGTGAATTTATAATGAATGTTCTTTTTATTCTCCTCTTTCTCTCTAACCTTTCTCTTCTCCTCTACTCCCTTTATCTCACCTCCCTCCTTCTTCTCCTCCTGTCACCTCCCTCCTCTCTTTTGTTTGGAGCATCACTCCGACCCTCCCGCTCTCCCTCCCTGCCACAGACCCGTGTAGCCTATCACCCCGAGAGTTAAAACAAAGAGTTATATGAAAGGCGCTTAGTCGCATTTCCTCCTACCCCTGCTGTTGCGGTGTCCTAATGATGCAAATGTTAGGCCGGCTAATGAGTAGGAGTTGTGTTTCGGCTGAAGTTTACCGCGCTGCTCGGCCACCCTGTCTCATGAATAATATCACCGTGTCAGAGTCAAGTTGTGTGTTCCTCTCAGCTCACAGATAATGACCATTACAGATGGTGCTTTCTCCAATTACATACAAGAGGGGAAAAAGACAATTGTTGATCCATAACGTCCAAAGGAGCAACTGGGCCTTTTAAAAAGAAGGTAATGAAAATTCATTTAAAGAATTCAAATGTAAGCAACCTGCCCTGTCTGAAATTACACACACACACACACACACACACACACACACAAAGTAGAAAAAGTGTCTAAAAACTTCTGGCAGAACACTCTCACCTGTGCGAGTCACATAACCTTTTGACTCCGAGTTCATTCTGGCTGTCACCTAACGCACACGCCTCCAAAAAGACAGCGAAACCAATAGATATTGGCTCTATGTTATTACAATAAGCTTTATGGCTGCTTGCATTTCTCTCCCTCCCCACCTCATGGCTTAATCCTCCGTGCTTTTGCCCTTCAGTTTTTCAAAGACAGCCTGCGGGCTAGAATTGCCCTTTGCTGACTTGTGGCTGACAGTGAATAAGTTCCCCTCTCGTCTCCTCCCTTTTATCTCTGAGATCATACTCTGAGTGGGTCAAGATCAATGGTGCTCCCTGCAAATCTGCCCAGACTCTGGGTGCTTCTCATTGACCTTACACAGGGGTAACTGAACACTCCGACTCTCATCCAGCCAGCTTTTACAATAACTTCTATGGATAAATTCACCTAGCCCTTGCAGGGCTTTCATCAAAAAGTCATGGACCACGTTGGTGCAGCCCAGTTAAGGTCTTCTTGGCCTCAAACTGTAAGCTGCACTCCTGGCTGAAGTCCTTCAGAAACACATTAGCAGCTTGTAAGTGTTAAAAGGTAAGATTTCCATCACCGCTGAGGAAAGTTTAGAGGCAAAGAGTCTGCCAGCCTACTTTCTTAGTACATAAGCTCCAAAGAAATCTAATCTACACGTATTGAAAAACTGATCCCAGGTTGTCCAGTCTTGTTAAGAGATGTCTATGATTTGGGTCATTTTTATTGCCACCTTAAGGTTTGCTTGCTAACAGCCCATTGAGACTTACAGGAATACAGCATTTGGAGCACAAATGACAAAAATCCCTACAACCAAGGACGTGCTGTGACAGGGTGATAAATGGCTTTACATGATGGAAGAGACAGGACTCTGGACACTGCAAACTTCTCGACAACAACTGAAAGAGAAAAAAAAAATCAATTTCAGGTATGGCGTAGAATTAATGAGCTGTATTGCCTGAACTGAGGGACAAAGTCTTCTTTAGGCTATAATGTAAAAGCACCAGCAGTGCCATAATAAATAACCATTGCATATGTTCAGGGCATAGACTGTCAATAAAAAGGGCAGTAAAACATGATGAAATAACATGCCTAAAATTACCCAGAGCAGCAAAGAAATCCTTACACTACTGCAATAATTCGTACTCTGATGTCTAGCTTATGAAGTGCTGCATCAAAACAATAAAGTGTGTGAGAAGCAGAGTGCACGTTATGCTACTGCCGTCCTCGAGCCTAATACAGATCGAGACAGCAGAGACAGCAGCCAGGTCCAGATCCAGCTGGAGCTCACATCCAATGGGATCCCTGTGAGACCCGCTTCAACAAGATGGATGATGGGCACCGTGCTTCATACTGCGCGCACTCAGCCCAGACATCATTGGGTCCGGGCTGAATAAAGAGGTGGTGGCCCCTCGCCTGCTCTTCCCTAATAGGAGGCGCTGCCTGGCTGACAGCAGCCCATAAATAACCTAGTCGGCGTGTGACTGGAAAAGAACACACTCACCTGAGCACGCACACTCAACAGGATCACGAGGGAGAGGTGAGATGCAATTATTTAAGGGCCTACAGTTATGGGATGGCAACACACGTGTGTGTGTGAAGGTAGGTCACAGAAGCACATTGTTTTTACTTTTTTACAGCGGGACATTACATGGCTCAGTAATGTCATATTTGTGGGCAAATTAAAATGTCAATCTTAATATATGCCAGATTTGTACACCAAACCTGGCTTAATTCATGTGGACAATACTGTAATGTTTTTCAACCCATCAAAACTTGTCCTCAGCTGGTTTTCCCCCTAAACCTAATTCTTTTCTCCTTTTCTGGCTTTGTCAGAGGTGGAAACCAGAACTGAAAACATTCTTGGAGTTTAAGTCCAAGCCTGTCACTTTCTGCCATTTCATCAGTGAAACAGGACTCGTAAGAAGCCCTCTTTAGATGAGTTATGTGAATCTGATGAGTGGATTTTCTAGGCGATGCATTTGGGGGTGAAGCAGGGAGCAAGTCTTACTTCCCTCCAATATTCAGTCTGTCACAGTGTTGTAGTCTAAACCACCCAAACCGAGAACAAGTCATGACCAAGACCAGTGAGTATAGAGACACCGAGTCAAGACCAGGACCAGTGCCCCACACTACATGACACACGATAAAAAGTGGAACATGATCATAGGTACTTCTCAAATTCATTTGAAAGATCCACAGTCCCATAAAAAACACCCACATACGAACACTAAAATCTGAAATCAACTTAATCATCTTCAACTCTCCTTTTCTATGTTATACCATCCATTTAAAATAATTTATAAAAAGCAAGCATTAGGTTTTCTGGGTGACTATGGTCTTCCATATTTTATCCTTCATATTTGATCTGCAACTCTGTATTCAGTCTCAAAATATGTACCACATAAATCAGACAATGTACAGACAATCATGAGTGGTCCTCTATGTCTGAGACCGTGACAAGACCGAGTAGAAATGTGGTCAATTCCCGAGACAAGACAGAGACCTAGAAAAAGTCTGTTTCTGCTATATTTAAACTGCATTGCTTGTTTTCTTATTGTGCAAGTAAACCTTTCTCACTGCATTTATACTTGTTAACTAACATTTCTTGTAGCAAGCTATTATTCAGAACATTTTTACAAATGCTTTCAAAAAGTGATGGAGACAAAATCAGCCATTTCAAAATGTGGTGGGGACATGGCCCCAGTGTAAATGACACCTATGTGTAGGCTACAATAAAATTCTTGTGGATTAATATGTCTTTAACGCACATCTATGACCAATGCACAATGAGCTCTGATCTTTTAAATTATTTCTTTGTTCTATGTTTTTATACCTGACGTTTCGGTGTGCCGTAAAGCATTCACACAAAATACCTTCAGTGACAGATATACTCGCGTTCGACATCACGTGAGCGCATGGGTCATGACGTCACGCGGAAGTAATTCAACCAAGATGGCAGCGTCCTTGATAGGCATGTTTTGATTACAGTTGAGTGTCAAACACGCTGAACAGATGCAAATTTACGGGCTGCAGGACTTTCAGGAGAAGATTTTGAGAGCGGAGCATGGAGAGACGAGAGTTCGTCGCGTCCCTGGTGGTAAGGCGTCAGTTTTGTACAATAACGTTATGTCGTGGTACGTGTTAATATTGCTGTCAACGAACCTCTTTTTCAACCATATTTAATCCCGAATTCAGTTTAGTTCGTTGCAGTTGAAAACCAATTTACCACAACAGCTTAAGCCGTGAATATATTTTGCTCGTGGTCTGCATATAAGTCTCTGAAAAAAAAACTGTTTTCAAAATGTAATATCAGAAAAGCCAGAAACAAGGCTAAACTACGAGGACCTGTGTAACTTACAGCAGTCATTGGTTAGTCATTTTAAACCGCTTAAAATAGTGTGAGAGTAGGCTATGGGAGGTAGCCGGGTTATTGTAAGCACTATCACAGATAAAGCCAATCAGAAAGTGTTAACATTTAACATTAATTGCCACATACCGGCTAATGCACATTTATTGAGGCATTGTGCAGTGACAAATACAAGTAGGCTACATAGTAAGTAGCCTACACATTCATCAACAAGCACTGTACTTGAGTACGGTAACGTTATATTTTTGAGGGTCTCTGTTACTGTATAACCCTCTGTCATTATTGCTTTCAACTTTTATTTCACTGCATTTCAGAAGGAAATATTGTTATTTTTATGCCACCTTTTTATTCCTCAACATTTAGGCATTTGAAAGGTTGATTTAATTTACATTTATTTGCATTGCTACTTTACCTAACAACAATGTTTTTAAATACAAAACTTGTGATCAGTTTATAAAGTATGATGCATTATTATAGATTTACACTACCCACTAGAATATATAGAAGGTAAAATTAGCTCCACCTTGACCAGCTGCAACATTAAAATGGTACTCACACATTAATGTATCAGTAATAGTACAGGAGCATATTTAAAAAAAAAAGAAGCCTTTTTTGTTTTAATCTCGATGATTACGGCCTGTGGAAAATCAAAACTCCAGTATCTCAAATTATTTTAGAAGTGTATAATAAAGAATTTAAAACACAGAAATGTCGACCCAAGAAGAGCTCTAATCAGCTAATTAACTTTTAACACGTGCAATGGTTTCCTGAGCCTTTAATCTCTCAGTCTGGTTCAGTGCGGTTTTTCACAATATTCAACTTTTTGAGATTCACAAGTAATTCAATGAGATAACACAATGAAAGATTGATTCTTGAACACATTTTAATGAAAACACTTTTCATTGTGGTACTTCTACTGCTAAGCCCCTTATTGTTTTGGTTGTATGGCCTGCATAGATACTGTTTTTGGTTCACCCATACCGCTCTCATCAGTGTCGTTTACAGCAGCAGCAGATAGCTGTTTTCAGTGAAAAAGCTCTGAAGAACTCACTGTACACCAGCACCAAACAGCAGACACACAAAAGGTTAGCAATTAGCTGGTGAACATGGCCCCACCATTTAGCAGCTAAAGAGACAGATACTTCCATCAGGAGCTGGTGTTGTAGACCAAAACAGAGCTAAAAGGCAAGTGAGTATTGAACTTATATACGTCAGGTGGCAGAAAACATGCCTCCAAATAATTCCTAATGTTGCCCTGCTGTGTCTGCTGCAGGGTTCCTATGCAGTACAAAAAAAGTGTGGAATTTAATTTGAGTAATTTATAGGTTGGATAAGTATGGAAAAAGTATTTGTGTTTACAGACTATTGCCCTTATTCTGTTTTGTAAAATACAAATTCAGAATTTCTAAAAATAAATTGATCATGCAAGCAGAGTGTTTTTTGTGGCGTTTGAAGCAGCCAAAATATTTACTGTATGTGGACCGATCATGCTTACTGTCGTGGGTAGTCATGACTGAATGGTCCATTTTGAGCCTAGACATAGCATCACAAATAACCAAATATTAAACTTGTCTGAAGGTTAATGAGTTATGCATTGATGTAGTCATCAGAAAAGTAAAGAGACTATCTTTTCTGTGTAAGGAAAACAATATGGTAAATTAAAATAATACATGTAGCTCCAATTAGTTTACTTCCTCTAAGGACAGTGATGTTTGACAGTGGTTTGGTGTTAACTGATTTGTATGAGCTACTGAACCTAGCTACAATCTTCTGACAGTTATTTGGCAACATAAAAACATACTGTACATGGCCAGAGTATACACAGTTGGATCTGTAAAACCATTTTTTACATAATAAACATCTAGCTGTTTCTACTCAGATGTCAGATATGGTCCGAAACATCTACAGAGAAGTTTGGAAATTTCAGTCTGGAAAGTATGGAATTTTGAAATGGAAAAATAGGTGTGTGCTGCTGGATGTTTAAAATAGTCAACTCCTAACATGTTTGCCATCTTTATAAGACAATAAAACGCCATAACATTATGACCACTGACAGGTGAAGTGAATAACACTGATTATCTCGTTACAATGGCTCCAAGTGAACATTTTATCCTCAATGTTGATTTGTCAATCACAATGCCGGTTCAACGTTGTGATGTCTGCCAGCCAGCGCTGATATTGGCCCAAACCGACGTACCACCTACACATGCAGACTTTCTCCCTTTGGGGTGACTATGGCTCAGGGGGTAAAGCGGTTGTCTGCTAATCAGAAGGTCTGGCTCCCCCAGTCTGCATGTAGAAGCATCCTTGGGCAAGATACTGAACCCCAAATTGCTCCCAGTGTATGAATGTGTTAGTTTCCGTTTTTGTATGAATGGGTTGAATTGAAAGCAAAAGGGAATGGTTTGAGGAACACAACGAGTTCAAGGTGTTGACTTGGTGTCCTAAGTCAACACCTTGAACATTAATTCACCAGATCTCAATGCAATCAAACATCTTTGTGATGTGCTGTACTAAGATCCATGGAGGCCGGACCTCGAAAGTTACAGGACTTAAAAGATCTGCTGCTAACGTCTTGACCACAGCACCCCTTCAGAGGTCTAGTAGAGTCCATGCCTCGATGGGTCAGGGCTGTTTTGTAGCAAAAGGGGGACCTACACAATATTAGGCAGGTGACCATAATGTAATGCTGATGTCAGTTGTGTGTTTACAGCTTGTTCCGTTGCTCCAAAGTTGCCCAAAAATCAACAAATGCAGGTTTGCAAGTAAAAGATCTGAATGGGTCTTCCACCACTGTTGTTGTAGAGTATGTGGTGTGGTATCATGTCTCACAAAGTGATTGTCTCTTCAGGCAGGAGGCTGCGCGGGGATGTGTGTCGATCTGACCCTCTTCCCCCTGGACACCATTAAGACAAGACTGCAGAGTCAGCAGGGCTTCTACAAGGCAGGGGGCTTTAGGGGCATCTACGCTGGAGTCCCATCTGCTGCTGTCGGCTCCTTCCCTAATGGTAAGATGCTCATTGTGATAGCTGGATATACAGTGGGGAGAACAAGTATTTGATACACTGCTGATTTTGCAGGTTTTCCTACTTAGAAAGCATGAAGAGGTCTGTAATTTTTATCATAGGTACACTTCAACTGTGAGAGACTGAATCTAAAACAAATCCAGAAAATCACATTGTATGATTTTTAAATAATTAATTTGCATTTTATTGCATGACATAAGTATTTGATACATCAGAAAAGCAGAACTTAATATTTGGTACAGTACTTGTTCTTCCCACTGTATGTTCTGATGAAGGGTTGTTATTGACGTTCTTAAACAACCGAACAACCAAGATTCTTCTTTGTCATTCCGAGACCTAACCTTGCACCGTGTTGATCGAAAAATCCACAAAGCAACTGTTTGAGTTGGGGGTGTAGACCTTCCTTTAGTGATCACACATTCATTTATTTTGTTTCCTTGTCATGCCTGAAGTCACAGCACAGCCATTATGAGTTAGAGGGCAACTTTGTGGGCTGAGGGTTGCATGGATCAGTTTAGTAGTTCACAATCAGATTAGTTTTATTTCTATGCTTTGTATTATAGTATCAGGCAGGCACTCAGCTTGCACCCTCATTAAATCAAGCGGGGGCAAAGTTCTGTTCTTTATTTGTTTCTTGGTGAGATCAGACTCTTGTTTCAGGCTTTTGAGGAAATTGTACTGGAATAACGAGGACCTGAAGTTTATTTTTTTGAGGACATAATTTTAACACGTCAGATTAACACAATGGAACCTTAAAATGACTGACGCTCTGAGGCTTATCTTTAAATGGCTTAAATGTGGCTGCCTAACAAAGATTGCTTTGTGACTAGACTGCTCTAAACAAACATCTTTTCAACAGGGTTAGGGTTCAGTAGTTTATTGCTGCCTGTATTCTAGTGTTTTCCACAGGCAGGTCATGTATTTTGTCAGGTCAGCCTTTTGGTATGGAGGACCGATTCTGACAGATTGAAAAATAAATACAGAAGTAAATAAATGCTCAATAAATAAATAAGCATCACATTTATTTATGTGTTTGTTTTAATATTTTTGTCTGTGTTATTCTTTCTTTGCATTTCTAACCTATTTATTTCCACAATGTTATATTTACATATATCACTGCGGTGTTTAGCAACTCTATTTGACGACAATACTGCCAGCCATGTCTTCCTTCTTTTTTGTGTGGACACTCTGACCTAGAGAGTTCATTTAGCAACTTACACGGACTCAGAACTGCGAGAAAATTAATTTTTCATTAATTTTCATACTGTATTTTTGTGCATTTAATCAGATGTTTATTTATTTATTGAGCATTTATGTATTTATTTTTAAATCTGTCAGAATCGGTCCTCGATACTTTGATGGGTGTGGAGATCATGTGCAGGTTGGAAACTTCAGCATATCCAGCGGTTGAGTGTCACTTTCAACACAGCATCCATATCTGTCATTTCCAAGTAGAACTTTGAATGTAGGAAGTTCTAAATACAAAAATATTTGAAAGAATCATTTTGGGTTGAGGCTGCTTTTTTTGGTTACTATAGGGTGCAAATAGAAGAATTGGTATTTGAGAAACAGTAGACCATTTCATGAGCATATCAGAGAGAGGCTGATAAAGATGAGGTGTTGGTGTTGGAGTTGTATGTTGTTGCTTTGAATATAATCTTATCAGTTTGTTGTAGTTTTCTAATCTGAACACTTTTGCAGGATAAATTTATGTGACCAGTCGGAGTAAGAAAGAACTGAACTCTATTCGCATGAGACACACTTAACTTTCTTAGTTTTTAACTCTGTTGTGCACACCAACAGCCACACATATGCACTCACACCTCAGTTTCTCCCCTGTCAGTGGTAGTGAGGGATATTAATTGCTGTATGCTGGTTGACTAATGGGCCTTAAATGGCTGTGGTTCTGCTTGGTTTCAGCCGCTGCTTTCTTCGTCACCTACGACTTCACAAAGTCCCTGCTTGGCGCTGGCAGAGTACTAGCAGCACCACACGTGGCACCTGTCACTCACATGCTGGCCGCCTCGCTGGGAGAAATAGTAAGTCTTCTTGTCCTTCACTCTTCCAACGTTTGCCTCCTGTCATTTGGACTTTTACTTCTCTTTTCACTCTCTCACTTCCAGGTCATGTTTATTTGTGTAGGCCTAATTTGTTCTCAGCCATTCCAATCTTAGCTGACTTACGCACGCTCTCTTCCCTCTTTGTTTCTTTCCCACCACTGTAAGGCTCCAGTGAACATCAGCGGCATGTCTTTTCAATTTCACTCATCTCTATGCAAGGTGGTAGCAGGGGGTTTTGGCTGTAGGCTCCGGTTGGGTGAGTTAAGGGGGCTTCCTAAGGACTCTCCCAGCATTTCCCCCACTAGCTGGGTAAATAAGATCTCATTGCTGCCTACTGACTCATCTATTTTCCCAGCTCAAGCCCCCAGATGCTGCCGATTTAGTCTGGGGATTTCCAGCTTGAAACCAGCAAGGAGCATCGCAATTTCCTCAGTCCATCCTCTCCCAATCACTTGCAGTGAACCACAGAATCTGAGCCATCTGGGAGCGGGGGTCACGCATATTCACATTGACATGAAGGGCGGCAGAGGGATGGGTGGTATGGAAAGAGGGATTCCCCCCTGCTATACGACCATGGCTATCTGCATAATACTAGGTTTTCAGTATTCATGACTTTTGGATGGATGTAATTTAGCCAAGTTTTTGTATGTTTATGAAATGGGATTATTCCACATGGGAGAGCGTTCACTGTGCTGTGAGTTTATCTGTCTCTTGGTGTCTCACAGTGCAGAGAAGGGGACACTAGCTACTCTTATGTTAGCACATTCAATAAAAGTTTCATTTTGTTTTGTCACAATCAACATAAGAGTGTACCGCTGAACAATCTGTTCATTTTCCCACTTTTTGTCTATGGCACAGTCCAGATGAGTGTTAAAGGTGAGGCAGAGGTTGCGGCTACCTTTAACCCCTTCCCCGCTGTTCTGGATTTGAGCACATCAAAGGCACAAATCCCCGGAGCGGAGCTGAGCAGAGCAGGGGCGGTATCCCACTGCATTCTGGCAACTGGATACGTCTTGTTCAAAGAGAGTAATCTTCGGGCTTAGCCATGAAAGGCCTACCCTTGTGCTGCCCCAAGTGGTATGCAAGGCCTAAACGCCCGCACTGTGATGCAATCACTGCCACATATGATTCTGTGCCCCCTCAGTCATTGCTAACGATATTTAATATAAAGTTATAGCACTCAGGTTCTAACATTAGCTTGACTAAATGTTGGCCAAGTGGGTGCAATATACTTGTTATGTCTGGTGCTGAAACAATTAGTTGACTAATCATTTCAATCAATTTAAGTCCTTTGTTTTTCTCCATAGCATCAGTTGTTTTGTTATATCTTTGCAAAATCTTTCAAATTATAGTTTATGATGAATGGAGCACATCAGTTCCCATGATTTCAGTGCTGTAACGGGCCGTTTCAACATGGCCACGCCACGCTGTTGAGGTTGAGAGGAAACCAGACTATCTGCATGCTACCTGCTCAGTCGGGTGTGTGCATCCTCTGGGGTTTAAGTCAGCCTTAAACTTTCTACTCCTTGTCAAGTTTCTAAAGAAGACAACCATCCCACTTGCTGCTTCTTCATCATCTACTTTGTGTCTGTAAAGGCTGTGTTTTGTTGTATTTCAGTGCAGAATGTAATTGTAATGTGGCAGATGTCTTCATTTAGCAGTTACAGCTCTTTTATTTGGATGTATTAAAACCACACAGGCACACACGAGTTCTTCTGCCTATTTCTTACCTCAGTCCAAATCTGAATTGTTAAACACAAATCACACTGTCAACATGAATGCAAAGTCAAAACAGATTTTCATTAGCATTATCTTCCACTCTGCTTTATATGTTCTGTTCTGCCAGTATCGGACAGGGTCACTTGTTTTCCTTGTGTTTCTCTGTTGCTCTTCCTCCTGCTTGTCTTTCTCTTGCTGGGAGCAGCTGGCTGGGGGCAGGCTTTGACACACAGGAACTTAAAGAAGACCTCGTGACTTGTTATTTGGTCCTCGTTTGAGTTGTCCACTCCACCTCTTTGATCAGCCTGTGATCCTTTCCCCAGGTGTCCATTTAGTTGTGTTTCACCAGCTGTTTACACTCCGCAGCGTTCACAACAGAAGCTTTATGGGTCTTATTGCTTTGCTAATCCCATCCCCAAGCCTCCCTCTATGGATCATGCGCTTGACTTGGCACTAACTTACTAGATGTGGACTTCAGTCAAAGCCTATTATGATCATACCAAAGGGAGTAAGAGATGGCAGTTGAATGAAGGAAAAGAGAACACTTATACACACTTAAATCTAAGACGTTTTTTTTATTTTTATTTTATTTTTTATCTTTATAGTCTAGCCTTTGGTCCAACAGATGTCCATTGAAGGAAAGGATGAATGGTTATGCGTAATACACCAAGAACAAGCCTCGCCACGGTAATCACCATATGTGAAATACCTGTGAGTAACTTACCAGAATCATGAATTTTACAATAAAAGTTACGTTTAAGACCCAAATAAGTAAGCAGACACAGGACAGACCCGAGACAGGGAGGTGTAGAGAACTAGAGAGGTCCAACACAATGAGCCCCCCCCCCCCTTGCTGCGGCAAGAGCGTCCTGATGTTTGTGTGACTGCGGTGGTGGGACGCGCCCATAAAGAATGTGTAAGTTGATGGTGTCTGTCAGGCTCTAGCAGGCTGTTATCCAGCCATTAGATCAGATTTATCTTCATTCCCATTCGCTCGACGTCTGCCCTGAAAGCTCATTTGTCAAGGCCAGGCGACGGGGTTCTCTCGCATCTTCTCCCCCTCCACCACCACCACACGTCTGTGGGGAGGATGTACTGGAAAATACAGTGTGACATGACAAGATAGGGGGAGAGCGAGAAGGAGGGCGCAAGAAGGAGGAGTTTTGGGGGTAGAAACTGGCAGCCACTTAACTTGGCACTGAGAAATAATCCATGCATCGCCTTCGAGCAGCGCCACGCTCTCTGATTTATTGGCTGTTGTTTCAAATTTGGAGACACGCTGTGTCCTCATCTCTTCCCTTTTTTTCTTCATGCCCTTTTTTTCTTCCCTCTCATCCTTCCTTCCTTCCTTTGTTGACCCTTAGTTCAGTCTTTCTTGGTACCATGATGCGTTTCCCGGATTGGGCAAGTACTCGAAAACTCATGGGGGGTTGGGACTGTTACATGTGACACGCCATCTTCCAGGGACAGAGCCATAGATGTGGGCTACAGGCTTTCCATTGAATGGGAAGGCACTATATTTCCACCATAGTTTAGTGTAACAGCAGATGTAAGAGGTCTTTCAGCATGTTTAGTTGAACTTATTGTCTTGTGATTGTTAGAGAAGTGTCTAGCAAATTTGTCAAATTTGGAGTAATGTTTGTTTTGGGCATTGCTGAAATTAGGCTAAAGTTAGGGGCATGTTTCTTTATATGTGTGACTGCAGCTGTTCCTCTTTGGTAAATTGTGTGTTTTTGTGGTGAATGCAGTATATTTCAATGGGAAATAAATCCAACAGCTGAGGCCCATAAAAGTTGTTGCAGCCTGTATGCTTTTCTTACCTGTTATGTTTTTATGCTGCCAAATGGTAAACCTGGTTTACTGGCCACTGTGTCCTGAGTGGTAAAGGGGGGATGTAGCAAAGGAGGAGGGATGTAATGACTCAATCTGCGGATTGATTCGCTGGCTATGCTGATAATGTGCCGCGAGTCTCCTCTCCCATCCCTTACTGTGGTTCGCCAATGATTGAGCGCCGGCGTGTTACCTTGTTGTTTGGCGGCCAGGGCTGGAAATTGAAAACACGCTCTGTCATTTGGATTAACAACAACAGGCCAAGGGAAACCGAAAGACAGGCAGCCTCCTAATTAACGCTGCTTGACGAATCCAACAGCTCGTAAATAAAGATGAATGGTAGCAGGAATTTAAAAGACTGCCAATGGGTTTATAATAAGTTTACAAGCCAGCTGAAACATTCAGAATGAAGGGCAAGCAAAGTAGTTGCAGAAACAGACGTCTGTCATCCTGACAGCCTTCCACCTACAGCCCTCCCCTACATGTGAGGTAATAAGCCTGACTTGTAAGAGGGACATCTACCTAAATTCTTTTGTTGTTCTTTCTTTCTTTCATGACATACTGCCTCTACATCTCCACACAGGATATGACTCTTATTATCCAGACTTTTTTCAGCCCAGGCTCTATTTTCTATCTTCCTGCTCCCCGTTCTGCTGTTTTCAGAGATCTGAAATGGCCTTGGAGGCTGCACACTTTATCTTCTATCCACTCAACATCATTCTCCCCACTCCTAGGCTTGCAAATTACTCCCAAATAAACAATGTCCCTAATTTATTTTACATAATCTCTGGCTCATTCTGCCCCTCTGCAGTGACAAGGGAGGAAAGGCCGTCTCAACTCCAGGCCCCCCATCCAATTACGTCAGTAATTACTTGTCGTAGCCACTTTCTTTCTATTTAGTTGGCTTATTGTGGTCCTTTGGAGAATTGTTTTGGGGAAAACATGATGTACAATATATTAGAATGGTTACTTGACGAAAGGGAGGGCAAATGAGATCTCTGAGGTGGATGCAGCCAGCTTAGTTATCACAGGGAGGTGATGCTGGTAAAAGATTGACCACTTGGTGGTACTGTTGCACCGCAGTGAGGTTGCAGCTAGACTATTGTCATACTCACCTGAAATACCAATAAGAATCGTGCTGAACTCTTCATAGACAGTTATTCGAGTCTTCTGTTTTTGCTTGCATGTACAGAGAATGAGGTTTATTTGTTCTTTGTGTAATATAAAGAAACATAACTACTATTAGCCTGCAGAAAAAGCGATACAGTTGGGTCAAAACAAAGCTGAGTAATATATCAAATAATATCAATAATCACTTGATTTTTTAAAGCTACAGAGCCAGATCTGTGCCTGTACAGATTCAGAAGTTATTTCTCTTTAGCTCAGTCTGTGATTTCACATGACTTCCAGCTCTGAAGACTTATCCTTTCTCCTTTAGTGCTCCACATATATTCACATTCTTGTTCATAAGGTGTCCTTCGTGCCTGGCAAAAGGGAAAACAGCGAGTGGTGGCTGACAGAAGTGAGCCCTTGTACAGCTGTCGGGGCTAGCCTTCTCCCCCTCACAGAGTATGGCGAAAGAGACTTATCCCCCATCTCCTCTAAAACCTTATGATGGGGCCCAAATGCTAAATCATTATGGATAGCTGAATGTGGAAGGAGCAAAACAGGAAATGGGTGCATTTTATCTTTATTACAGTGCCTCCATCACTCTTTCTCTTTCCTCCTGTCCCAGCATCACGGTGCTGTTAGCGAGGGTGGCACCGGCAGACTGGCATCTGTATGACCAAGGGGGAGTCACAGAAGGGGGAGTCACAGCGGGGGGGGGGGGAGGAGACGGACGACGACTCACCAATCGTTCTGTAAGATTGCTCGCCATCAGCCAGTATTTCCGCTCGGATGCAGGATAAATGGGAAATCAAGTCGCCAGGTGGGCAGCTGTGCCTGCCTGCCTTTAGGGCGATGGGAGTTATGAAGCATAAATATTCATGTCTATCTTCTAGCTGTTGGCAGTCCATATTTTTGTTGACATATGGTGGATGGGTTGGAACTTGTAGTGTGGAGTGCAGCTGCTGAGCTGTGCGTGTGTGTCTGGATCTATCAGTGTGTTTGATGGAACGCATGTTCTTTGGACACAGATACACAGTCAGCCTGATGACCTTTAACCTGTTGCTCAGGTGTCATGTCTGCTGTGTGTACCAGTTTGTCAATTGGCTCAATTGGACGTTAAATAAAGCACTTGTTAGCCGGCCAGCTCAATGAAATTGCTCTCCTCAGGCCATGCCACATCATGGCCACCTGCCAAATGGCAAGAACATACACAGGCTAGTATTATGTTACAGCTTAATGGCACCTGGGCGAGTGTGTGGGAGGGAGTGTTGACGGAGTCTCCGCTGACACACCCGCCTGCAATTAAGCCCAATATGGATATCGAAAGCCCTTCAGGCAACCTCACTGGACAGGATCTGGCCACTCTGATTACCCCATGCTCTTTCCACCCTTTAGGTGGCTTGTCTGATCCGGGTGCCCACAGAGGTGGTCAAGCAGAGGACTCAGGCTTCTCCCTCATCCACTACCTACCACATGCTGGTGTCTACACTCAGAGAAGAGGTACACACCAATCAAGGACAATTTCTTAACGCATAACTCTGGTTTATTACAACTTTGATCTGCAGATGTTTTGTGGTTTTGGCCATCATTCCTATCAGAGAGCCCCCTATGCTTGCCAAGTTAATAGCTGAGATATGGGAGCATAGTGACCTCGCCAAAAAAGTCAGCTGGGACAAGAAATGCAAACTCAGACAATCAGACTTTAAACATACAACATAAACCCAGACACAAAATGCTAAAGGCTGGAGTATGCTTGAAAAGAACTAGCTATATGACATGCAACTCTGTCTAAAAGTAAAAGTGTTCATAGTTGTTTCGAAAGGCCACACTAGAAGGAAAAGCCGGCCGTCATAAAGAGATATGATATGGTTTAAATATGGGGATAACCTGTATTTATGCAATCGGCACATAGAAAGTGACGGGGTAGTTCTGTAGTTCTGTACACCGTTAGATTGTACGACAAGTGCTTTGGTTGGAGAACACCAATGACTTCACCCTAACCCAATCACACTGCGTACTTTGGTGAGTAAGATGTCATCGTAAGCGGTAGAAATGAAGGCCAAATATTCTAAGTTGTAATGAGGTGGAATGATTCTTTTTTTTTAATGTGATGATTTCACAAAAAACTTTTCATACAGTTGTTGTTGTGAAGTATTGACCTTGGTTACTTGTAAAATATTTGCTTTGTAATACTGTCTTGTGCTACTGAGTGAATATTCATGATTTATTAAAGGAAAACAATTCTCTATTTATTGAATATAATTCAAATCAAGTCTGTGATTGTGTTTTGCTGTTGTCTCTGTGCAGGGTGTCCGAGGCTTGTACAGAGGATACGGGAGTACCGTTCTCAGAGAGGTAGGATTCATTCAGATGGGTTTTTTTTTCTCAGTTGGTCTATACCTAACCCAAAGCACTTTTTATGTCTGTCTTTGGTAAAGTTTAGTTTCAGGCAATTGCGAAGCACATCTTACAGATTCTATTGAAATCAATTTCAAGAGTTCGTACAACTACTTGACTCCTTGAAGGCCGAGTAGTGAATTCTTTTTGATGGGCTGGATGAATATTGAGGCTTTCCACTTTTCTGATTGAAGACATTTTAATTTCTCTTGGGCTTTATTGAGGTTGGAAATATTGATTTACAGTTTTTTTTCCCTCACTTTCATCTCGTTCAATTACTTGTGTAAGATGCTCTCCCTCTTATTAAAAGTGCATCTGATTAATTAATGCAATTAGTTGCATTATGAATGCAAAACAAAACGAGGATAAATGAGCATAGGGTTGCACTCCCTTGATGGCCGCTCACCTTTCTGTAATGAAAAAGCCGCTCTTGTTCTTTGATTCATGATCTTCTGTTTAATTGCACCTGCAGTGCATGATAACACAAAATAATTGTGGCAAAAGCCTCCCCCCCTTCCACCGCCGGATAACTTTCTTCAGAACTGGAAAAGAAAATGAGAAAGGGAGGCAAAGAGGGAGAAAGAAGTATATGAAGGTGACACTTGTCTTTCCATCCTTTTTTTGGGGAGGTGGGTGAGGGCGTAATCTAGTCCCCTCCGCTGTGCTAGCCTGTACTTATTTTCTGCCTCACTAAACTGATGTTATTCACGCAAATTCCATCTGGACAGCCGGGGAAAAAAAGGACAACAAGACACTGTGATTTCTCCGAGGGGCTCTGAATAAATGAATACATTTGGAGGCTGGCGCACGGCCTGTGTGCATACTAACACTGGCAGATGAAACGCAACGGTGGCGGCAGGGATTTGGGGTGCGGGAGCGGCAAGGGATGCTCCGCTGTGATTGGCTTTGACGTGTGTCAGGAAGGTAATTCATTTTCTCTCGGCCTCTTTCGCTATCCGCACATCTCCCTCTTTCGACCAAGCGACCCTGTCAAGATAAGTTTGTTTATGTGGTATGGCGTGGCGCCTCCTCCCCCTCGCTGGCCCACTAATTGGGGTCCTCTCCGTGCTATATATTCATTAGGGTTCAAAAGGCATTTCTGATGGGCATGATATCACATTAGCGCAGGATGTGTGAGGATCGACCACGGCCTGGAGGCCAGCCTGGACTTGCAAGGTGGAGTGGAGGTGTGACTTATTTGTTGATCCGGTTCGCATTGTAGCACCAACCCACAGGCAGATCATCATACCTACCAGAACACATTTTAAAGAGTTATGGGGGATTTTACACAGCACACTCCAACAATGCCCTACATTTCAATTTAAAAAACAAACCTGGACTGTTCACTAATAAGCAATAAATAGTTTTTGGTTTTGTTTTCTACCCTCTCTTTAAGAGAAAACGTCAAGTTCTCTGCTAAGTCAGCTTTTTTGTATTCCAGCTGAATAGAGCATGAAATAAATGAGATTCAGATTTTGGTCAGTAAAACTGTGCTGTGAAAAATTGCTGTGAAAAATTACTCTGAAAAAACGAAGAAGTATTAATTAACATCACCAAGACTTTCAAGTGAGAGCACAGTCTTGTTTTAAGTCCAAGATTTAAGCTGTTCATGTTGTCTGTTGTCGGTGTTCATTTGTATTAATTTTATGAAAATACAATTCACCCAGACTGTTCCTACATTTTATCATCTGGCAATGCATAATTTTTTTCAGGATTATTTCAACAGGACACCCCAAACTGCTCCTTGTGGATAAAACCACCTTTCACCACTAGATGGCATGCTAAGATTAGCACTGCCTTAACAGTTTGTGCCTGAATTTATCTCATTTTACTCCTTTCCCCACCTGTGTACATTTTCACCCTCTCTTTTCCTCTCTCTCTGCTCCCCCATTACACCAGTCCAGCTTTATGACATTTATGAGCCACAGTCACTGCAGTGAAAATGATGGCTTTTTTAATGGTGAGCCCTCTCTGATCTAAAGCGCTGTGAGGCGATCTTGGGTTTGGTTTAAAACTGCTCCATTTTGATTTTGAGTAATGAGCCTGAGATGGTTTATTAGATAGTAATTTAGTAATGCGATGGGATGTGGGCTGTGGAGGGATATGTGCAAGTGAAGCTGACCATGTCTGACACAGTCAACTGAAGAACCTAGAACATCATTTGATTGACTATCGCATACAGCCACACTACATATATCTCTCATACTTGTGCTCTTTCGCCTACTCAGTCTGAAAGGCACTGTATCTAAATCTGTTCTTGCACATTTTTAATTGAGTAAGCACACAGAAAAGGATGGTACCTGAGCTAGTTAAGTGACTGAACGGTCTACCGATGAAAAATGTGTTCCTGGTCTTCCCTTTACCAGTAATACATCTATTTTTCTTTAGCCAGACTCTGAATCAGCCTTAAAGTTTCTCCACCCCAACAGCTGGGACCTGGCAACCTGAGGTACAGGATCTGGCGGTACGGCTTATGAAACACCTCTCCATCCAGGCTCCTCCACGCCTCACCACTGCTTCCTCTTTATCCCTCTCCTCTTCAATCCCTGGTTGATCCCTCCGCTGCTTCCTCCATCAGGGGGTTTGGCTGTAAGGAAAGACTTGCTGACTCTGGTTTTAACTGGTACCAACGTGCCAAATGTCATCACTCCAGCTTTGGGATTTCTGCAGTTAAGTTCTGTTTTAGAACAGATTTGAAAGTTTTTAAGGATCAGCTTCAAAGCATATTTAGGGGCGAGTTTGAGCTACAGATGAGTGACAAACCAATGCAGAGTGTTTTAGTAAGGGGCTGGGCCACCACAAGCCTCCACACCAGCTTTAGGGCTCCTTGTAGGTTCTTAGTCTCTGGGGACTCTACTCGAGGGATGAACACCATTCTTCCAAAAGATCCAAGAGTCCAAAACCCAAAGATGTTGCATTTACCCATTATTATTTTCATGATATTTTGATGATCTATCTTCTCGATAAATTGTTGAGACTGCAGTAAATAGTTAAAAATGGCCACGACAATCAAGTATAACCAAAGGTTATGTCTATAAATTGCTTGTTTTGTCTGATTAACAGCCCAAAACCCAAATATATTCAGTTTTGCTGAATATGCGTGCCTCTGCAGTGGCAGCTCAGTTGTTGTGGTGTGTCTACGGAGGTGTGATTGTCCATAGAGAGCAGTGAGAGGGTCCAGCTTCCACTGCTGGGATGCTGAGGTTGAAACCGTATCAACAGCTGAACCCTGCGTGGCCCTTTTTTTTTGGAAAGGAGCCACTTTTCACTGTCTGTGACGCAGGTTCAAAAGGTAGAGGTGAGGGGAATCACTCTCATATCCTGTCTCTGTGCACACTGATCCACAGAGGCTCATGTTTATACACCCTCATATGAGTAAGACAGAGCAGCGGAGAGACAGAGCAGAAAGAGGGAAGAGAGACAGGGCAGGGGAAGCAAAATGTGTTTATTTTCCTCCACATATGTAAAGGCAGGATTTGTGGGACACTTGTGAAGGAGCGGAGGCTTCCTCCTGCTTTGTGTTTAGAGTAAGACCTCGTCAGAGCGGCTGCCATTAATCTCTCAGAGCCCAACAGCAAACCAACTCTTCTAAATGGCTTTAACACCTTTAAATGCTTAACAAGATTGGATTAAATGAAATGGAAAATGTGACAAGATAGCCCTGGAAAAACAGAGAAATTAAACCCAGGGTAATATTAAACTGTCAGCTGAAAGTGAAATATAATGCCTACCACCAAGAGGCCTGTGTTAATTATATTGTACATTTCTTGTTTTATTTTGACTGTTTGCAATAGCTATTATTATTATTAGTTTTAGCTGTTACACGGTTATAGAATAATATTTTTATCAGCCTTTGCAAACCAGTGGAAAAATAGTCAGTGAAATGCAGTTTGGCTCTATCGGTTTCAAAGATGGAGGTGAGTGTTTTAAAGAATGTGAGCTACTGGTGCTACATTATCTGTTTACACTGTGATCAATGAGTAGACTAAGAGTCCTGAGAGAAACCTGTTGACCTCTTTAGAATGACCCTTGACATGACTTGACCAATAGAAATGTTTGTGTGTGTTTGACTGTTTCTGTGATATGGTGAAACAATTCATAATTACGTGACATGCGCGGTGACCTGGAGGGCAAAACAACAGACCAACATAGCAGTGTTACAATGCCAGTCAATGCAGCTCAGAGACTAATACTGGCTGAAATACAGACATGGTCTGACATACTGTAAAGTGGATGTCAAAAAAGACGGGAAAATAGTTTTTCTGATACAGAAATCAAGGTGTGATGTGGAAGTTAGAAAGTAGCCTAGATATTGTTTGATGCAGCTTGTTCACAAACAAAAGAAAATTCTGAGAGATTTATAGAATTATATTATTCTAAACAAAGACTGTAGGTAGAAAGGTAAACACTATATAGGCTAGGCTATTGTTGAACCCATCAGACGCACACCTGACGACTACTGAGCTCTCTTCTGCAATTCTTTAATGCAATTTGTTATCTCTGATTTTTAGATGATGATAATTCCATCAGTTAGCCGTAGGGCTGGACGGTATATCGGTATATGAGGTATACTGATATACTTTAAAAAGTGATATGAAATTAGACAATACCATTTATACCGATATAGTTTGATGTTGAGTTAGGCCTAATTAATGTTTCCGTAAAGTCCTGCCAGCGTTAGGTCATCTTAGCTGAAAGTCCCGATCGATATTTTATACCGGAATTCTGCCTAACAGTACCGGGATATGACTTTTTGGCCATACCGCACAGCCCTAGTTTGCAGGGTCAGTAGCTAAATTCACGTCTAATATCGGGGAAACGCGATCACAGGTTCACAGCTGACCATGAGTGTCCGTGACCACACTCAGTCCCTCTCCACATGCGCTCCGGGGGGCTGATGAAATATTTAGCGGACATTTATTTAAGATTTGGCACTAATTTGGCTTATTTTATTTCTTTTACAATTGAAAGTTGCAGTATGGAATAGTTATGGCTCACTAGCGCGAGCACAAATAACACTGCTGGTTTGCATGTTTATATGATAAAGTGATAACGTGTGATATGAAGTGAAATTAAATATGTGAGAGCCATCATTATCTATTCCTCTCACGTTCAATTCTATTTTGATATTAAACCACCGCACATTCTCACGTCACGTTTATTTTTATACATCCCACGTGTGCGTGAAAACCAGCATACATAACCTTTTTGTGCGTAGGCAGCGTTTATACATGAGGCCCCTTGTCTCTAAATTAATTGATAAGCCACGCCCATTTCCGGTCAGCCAAAAGAAAGTGAGAAAATGATAATATCGGCCTGCTCCTCAACTTGAGACTTTGGTAGAAATGTTTAAAATTCTTTCATAGGAATTGAAAAGCAGCCAACCACAGCTTTAGAGAGGCCTCAGCCTGGTGTGTCTATTCACGTTTTGAGTTTTAACAGTATTCATTTCTATGATGAATCACTATCTGTCTACCTGCTTGAGTTATGGAACATCATTTTTGAATGCTACCCCTGTTTGAGTTGTTTGCGGGTCGAGGCGACCCTTGTGAGAAGAATGATGGCCTTCTTAAGCTGCAGAGAGCGATTCGTCTTCGTCACTGGATGATCTCTATCCCTTTACCACACCCGTCCCTCCAGGGATTAATGGCTTACTCCCACCACCGCTTTGGGTGACTGATGGATGGGCTTCTTGGCTGCACCTGTCATTCACATTAGTGTAGTTGTGTGAATACAACAATGTCTTTACATTTTTCTGTGCCTCGTCATACACCCATGCTGGCCCATGCACCTATAATATATCCCCCTCGTACATCCATTTCCTCTGGGGTAGACATTGGCACGGTGGCTTTGGCTGCAAATGTGACTAAACCTTGGTAACCTTCCTAAGATCAACACGTGGTCTTATTAATGACTTCTACAGTCTACAGTTAGCTGCCACGCTGTCAGACCCCCACGTGTGCTTTCTGCAGACTTGGCCGGTGGACAGTGCAGGGTCTTTTGTGCTTCCCCTTTTGAGGATGATGCATAGGAAGTCTGTGCCGCTGAGAGCCATTGATCACACACTTGTGTTAAGTGCGTTTATCCCCATCGAGCTCTTCAATCCACTCAAAAATCTATCATTGTGGCTATAATTCTTAATGCAAAGGATTCTCTGTACATCTCTTTGTGTGGAGACATATTGCCGATATCTGCTGCCAGACATTTTTCCAGGAAAAAGACACTGTTGTTTTAGCTGAGTTGTTTTTATTCCTCTCCCCTTTGCTGTATGTGTGTGTGTCTCTGTGTATGTGTGAGTGCTATGGACATGACCATGACATGTCTTTCCGGGTCTCTGGGCTGTGTTTGCTTCCTACAACTTTATGCATGTTTGTCTCAATGCGAGCAGAAAACCTTTGGCGCGCCACATGTGTGTCTAATAACACACAGACCCGAAGGCCTGGCAAGGGACTCGGGGTGGGAGGCGATTTAACGGAGAGGGTAATAGGTCTGGAACGGAGGTAAAGGGGACAGCAGTGGTTTGGATGTCATGCAGAAGGAAATAAGTGTCAAGAGTGTGCTCCTGCGTGTTAGAATCTGGTGCCAGTACACAAGATTGAGTGTGATGCATTACTCCCCTGACAGCAATACTTGCAATGTAGATTTTGTTTGAATTGGACACCTGTTCCACTTGAGTGTAGCAGGCATTAAAGTGACATAATACCCTAACTGCCTGATTACTAATTATTACACATCTCAGTCAATCAGCCTATTATAAAGTCACTGTAAGAAGCATTTACATGATTTAAAAACCATTCAACCAGATCTACTTTAAATAACAGTAATGTCTTATTTTCCCTTTATCTACATGGAGTGACAGGAGAGAGTGAAAGTTAAGGGAGTGGAAGCAGTGTAAATCACTGCTGTGCAATAGCCAGACATGGGGAAGCACCCGGTAATTGCAGCTCCACTTACTTTCATGAGGAGCAACGATGCACATCCTTCTCGCCCTCATTTTCTCCCCTCTTTTCTAAAACCAGGCATAATCTCATTTCTTTGGATTTACAGTAACCTTCAATTCAATGCAAAATACGACCCCTTGTGAATTCAATTGGCTTTTGGAGTGTAAATCATTTTAGACTCTTGACAATGAGTTGCATTTTTCAATCACATTACAATTTACAGGACTGTTTTGTAGTTTATGAGGTTAACTGTTGCATAAGTGCCCTTTTTCCCAGACAGTCATATGAGGCTCTCCAGAAGCACCGCCTGCTCCCCCCACACAGCCACGGCATATACTTAGCCCCGTTTCTTCTGCCACAACCATCATCTTGCTAGCAGCAGTGCTTACCACCCAAAAGCATCTGGAACAAACCACCTGAATGTCAAGGGTCACGCTGTGAGGTCACTGCTTAATGTTCAATGGAAAAAAGAAATGTAAAGTGTCTGTCGCACCATGAGCACTCACCTCACTCAACCCCAGCAGAGGTTAGCAGTTCAAACCAATTCATAATTCAACACTCCTTTACATTCTCAGCAGCCCAAGCTGGAGCTGCTGTATATGTGAGCCAAGGGGTTTTCGTGGTTTAGTATTTGTGCTTGATATACCATAGTGGTCATTTTTCAATAATGCAATTGTCAGATTAATGAAATATTTCACATTTTTGTTTAATTGTTAATGTTTGTTTATGATTGTTTAATGTTTAATGTCAACAATGAGAAGGTCTTTACCAAACAAAGGAGCATTCTTCTTATAAAAGACCATCGTTAAGTTAACCTCTCCCGCACATCTATAATAAACTTTGGGTTCGACGTTGCTTGGTTTGACGGTCTACCACTTTGGTCCAGAGTGAAATATCTAATACTATTGGATGGATTGCCATGAAATGGCAGACAATACAGACATTCACGGTCCCCCGAGGATGAATCCTACTGACTTTGGTGATCCCCTGACACATCGCAAATGAGGTTGACAGTTTTGATCTTGAGCTAAATAACTTATTATAGTATATTAAAGGTCTCCAGAGGATGAACTCTATTGAGTTTGGTGAACGCCTACTGTTGCACCACCAGGTCAAAGTTTTAGATTTTCCAATGACATATCTCGACATGTACTAGATTGATTGGTAGAAAATATTGTACAGATATTCAAGGTTTCCAGATACTGTAATGACTTTGGGGATTCCCTGACCTTTCCTCTTGGCTCAGAGTGAAATGTCTCAATATGTAGTCTATCAGATGTTGTGCATTGTAATGACATTTGTTACAAACCATCATGTTCCCCACAGGATGAGCAATAACCTTGGTGATTGCCTGAGTTTTTCTCTAGTGCCATCATCAGGTCAAAATTTTCATTTGTCTAACATGTTGTTCTCTTACAAATGTTAGCAATGCTAACACACTCAA
>NC_060167.1:29300878-29426208 GCF_021292245.1 Micropterus dolomieu
ACGAAAACCTTTTCCAGAGTCCTCTGGACCTCAGACTGGGCCGAAGGTTTACCTTCCAACAAGACAATGACCCTAAGCACACCGCTAAAATAACGAAGGAGTGGCTTCACAACAACTCCGTGGCTGTTCTTGAATGGCCCAGCCAGAGCCCTGACTTAAACCCAATTGAGCATCTCTGGAGAGACCTGAAAATGGCTGTCCACCAACGTTTACCATCCAACCTGACAGAACAGGAGAGGATCTGCAAGGAGGAATGGCAGAGGATACCCAAATCCAGATGTGAAAAACTTGTTGCATCTTTCCCAAAACGACTCATGGCTGTATTAGATCAAAAGGGTGCTTCTACTAAATACTGAGCAAAGGGTCTGAATACTTATGACCATGTGATATTTCAGTTTTTCTTTTTTAATAAATTTGCAAAAATTTCTACATTTCTGTTTTTTTCTGTCAAGATGGGGTGCTGAGTGTACATTACTGAGAAATAAAATGAACTTTTTTGATTTTTGGAAAATGGCTGCAATGAAACAAAGAGTGAAAAATTTAAAGGGGTCTGAATACTTTCCGTACTCACTGTATAATGGATGGGTAGGCAGAAACAGCGATCTTACATTTTCCTGTTATTTGTCAGTGGTCATACTTTCAGTAAATAGTTTTTGAGATTTTCTTTGCTATGGTATGTTATTCCAGATGACACAAGCCTCCCAAGATGTAACAAAATGCAAGATAACAGTAAAGTAAAATAATGTGTATACAGCTGTAATGTCATGCCACATCATGTACTAAGCACTTCATTTATTGATGTTGCTGTTGTTTGATGAGCAATTAACAATAATATTCACAAAATCCATATGGTTTTACTGAATAATTAAGTAAATATAATTTCTTAGTAAAGAACCCTAATTTCGTGACAGGCTGTAATGTGTCCACCCCTTAACTCTGTCTCTTGAGACCTAGGAGTCAAATAGTTTTAAGAGTGCACATTTTAGACAGCCTTGACTTTTATACATATACAACACTCACCTGGTCTGAGAAAAGAGGGGATGCAAATATCGGCAGGGACACAATCAGCATTGCCAAATATGCATCCACCTCTTAAGTTTGTTTTCAGTCACTGGAGGATCAAACACTTTTATCAGCTCATATTTTAGGCTGAGAGAAAGAGAAAATATCTAGTAAGCTGCAGTGTGTGGTCGAAAATGCCTTGTTGATGTCAGAGGTCAGAGGAGAATGGGCAGACTGGGTCGAGATGACAGAAAGGCAACAGTAACTCAAATAACCACTCGTTACAACCAAGGTATGCAGAATACCATCTCTTGAACGCACAACACGTCGAACCTTGAAGCAGATGGGCTACAGCAGCAGAAGACCACACCGGGGGCCACTCCTGTCAGCTAAGAACAGGAAAGTGAGGCTACAATTCACACAGGCTCTCCCACACTGGACAACAAAAGATTGGAAAAACGTTGCCTGGTCTGATGAGTCTGGATTTCAGCTGCGACATTCAGATGGTAGGTTCAGAATTTGGCGTAAACAACATGAAAGCATGGCGCGATCCTGCCTTGGATCAACGGTTCAGGCTGCCGGTGGTGGTGGCTTTATGCTGTAGAGCATATTTTCTTGCACACTTTGGGCCCCTTCATACCAATTAAGCATTGTTTAAAAGCGACAGCCTACGAGAGTATTGTTGCTGACCATGTCCATCCCTTTATGACCATAGTGTACCATCTTCTGATGGCTACTTCCAGCAGGATAATGCACCATGTCACAAAGCACAAATCATCTCAAACGGGTTTCTTGAACATGAGTTCACACAGTTCGCTGTACGCCAATGGCCTCCACAGTCACCAGATCTCAATCCAATAGAGCAGGATGTGGTGGAACGGGAGATTCACATCATTGATGTGCAGCTGACAAATCTGCAGCAACTACGTGATGCTGTCATGTCAATATGGACCAAAGTCTGTGAGGAATGTTTCCAACACCTTGTTGAAAGCCACAAAGAATTATAGCTCTGAAGGCAAAGGGGGGTCCGACCCAGTACTAGCAAAGTGTACTTAAGAAAGTGGCCGCTGAGTGTAGTTCCTCATGTAACAAATACTTCAGTTTTGTGAACACACATGTTAACATTACTTGGTCTGAGAAAGGTGGGAATGCAAATATCAGCAGGTAACCTGCTTTTATCAGCTCATAAAAATATAAATGGATTTATATACTTTAGTAACTGCTGCTCCCATGGTGACTGCCCTCTGTGAAGCCTTGTGTTGTGACTTGAGAATGATGTGGAGTCAAAACAGGTCTGTGGTACATAATATTCTACAGCAGTCATGTAGGCAATATCAAAACTCCAGCCATCACCCTCAATTGAAATAAACAGAAAATGGAATGTCAATACACCCAAAACACAATTTAATGAGTATTGCCTAGCTTGCACAACTTGCATGTCTAGATCAAGCGAGGAAATTAAATAGCACAACCAATGTTTACATTGTCTCATACAATGTTTCTTTGATGTTTCTCTCCATCAGGTTGAAAGCACAAAAACAAATCTCAAATTTGCTTTGCTGTTGATGATGCAAATGCTAATTTTTGTTAGTTTAGAAATGTTTAGAAATGCATTAAGAAATGTATTCTACACTCCAGTCAACACACTAATTTAGTCTCTGTGACAGTCCATGTTTTTTCAGACGTGCATCTCAGAAAACTAGAATATGGAAAAGATCATTTATTCCCATAATTTAAGTCAAAAAGTGAAACATTTATATATTCTAGATTCATTACACATGAAGTGAAATATTTCAGGCCTTTTTTTGTTTTGATCTCGATGATCATGGCTTACAGCTCATGGAAATCAAAAATCCATTATCTGTGTTTAAACAATCACAACGTTTGAGTGTAATACACTTTGTCCTCTGCGTGGATCTTCAGATGTGTGTTTAAGTTGCTCTTCCTTTTGAAGCTTTTCCCGCACACCACGCACAGGTGGGGTCTTTCCCCGGTATGCGTCACCCTGTGAGTCTCCATGTCGCCTTTTCGATTGAAGCGCCGACCGCAGTCGGTGCACTGGTATGGTCTTTCCCCTGTGTGGATTCTCATGTGCAAAGTCAAAGCTCCACTCTGTCTGAAGTTCACGCCACATTCCTTACACTGGTACGGCTTCTCTCCTGTGTGGATCCTCACATGGTCCTTCAAATGACTTGACTCTTTAAAACGTTTCGCACAGATGGGACAAGTGTGTCTTCTCTCCCTGGTGAGATTGTTGACGTCTTCCTCCACCCCAAAACTTTCCCTTTCTTCGCCACACAAGTCTGAGTTTTGCCTCGTTCCCGTTAGTGTCAGTGCCTTCATCCACTGTCCATTCACCACACATTCTGTATTCTTGCTGTATTCACTTTGATTTACAGAGTAGAAGGGCTGAGAAACTCTGGTGAGCCTGGACTGTTGGCAGCCTACTGCTTCAGCATCTCTCCTCTTTTCCTCTGCTGTGTAAAATGTTTTGCTGGTCAGAGTCTGCTTGTGGCTGAAGCTTGAAGAATGAGGCTCATCATAAACACTCCTTTCTGACTGAAGAGGGAATTCGTAGTTGAGGTCAGCCTCTTTCCGAGGACTCAATGATGTAAATTTTTCCACTTTGATTTGAGAAGGGTCGGGGTCCTTGTTGTTCTGACAGGTTCTCCAGTCTTGTCTAGTGTACTGCTGCTCATCAGGCCCCTCCTGCTCATGTTGAGTGATCTCAAGCGGATCTAGAGGGACAAAGGGGTGAAATAATTTGGCAAATACCTCTTGTCTTGTCATTATCTTCTTGAGTTTAGATTGCAAAATGACAAATACACACATATGCTTACAACTATGACCTCTTTCACCTTTTGTTACTTGCTATTGTTCTTACATCTTATTTAATGTCCATTCCCTCTGGAGAAAAATAAGATTCTTTCCATCAGCATACTCAGACTAAAGCAAAGATGAACATCTTGTGTTGCATTTGGAAAGTTGTTTCACTCTGCTGTTGATGTCAAGCAGTGAAAACTTCATCAACTGACCAGGTAAAATGACTAGAAATATATATTATAATATGAAAATATGATTTATTGTGATGCAGTTTTTGCATTGTCAAATGGGCAGGGGCAAACTGACAAATCCAGTCAACACTTCTCAGCTTACAAAGCATCTCTCCAGCCACCGCAAACGCACCTTTCTTCACGTTTCACCACACTCCAGTACAAAGAGCATATATTAATAAAAACATACATTTTAGCTGTAATTTTGCTATAGCGTCTGCTGGATATAGTGTCCTATCCTCACCTAACAGGGTCTGTCGCTGAAGTCCAGAAGACTCTGGATTTACTCCACAGGGCATCTCAGCCTGCCTGGTTGATGGAGAGATTATGAACTCATCACCATCAGGCTCATCTTTGATATTTGCTGTCTTTTCAACAGTTAATATTCTGTAGAGGTGAGAGGGCGGCTCCTTGTGACCCTGAGGAGACACTGTGGCGACACCCTGCTGCCTACAGGACGGTCCTCGCTCCTCAGCCCTTTGGTCATGCTCCTCTTTAATATGCAGGGTGCTCGGGTGATCGGGGCTCACATCTGGGGCCCGCTCCTCCTCGCACTTAGGACAAGCCTCCTTATCACAGCAATGAGAGCTGACCTGATGAGCTGCTGAATGAATGAGGGGTGAGACTGGAGATAAAAAGCTCACTTTAAATTCACATTTAAGTCTAAAAACATCTCATGTAGACATTGTGTTTTACTTTTAAAGGTCATACGTGCCAATGTCATCTGAACCATGTACATTTAAAGACACATTAAGTGCCACCGGATGCCAGCAGATGCCACAGGTTACCACAAGCTGCCCGGGACACCCAATGTACACCCAGTAGTAAAATGCGATCTGTATACGGATACATACTCCAGACAATAAACAATCCGGATAACAAATCTGCTACTACCAGGTGTGAATTGTTAGTGTCTGACAGCTAGTGGCACCCTCTAGAAGCTAGTGATGATCTGTGGCTTATAAATATTTGAATATTTACACCATCTATGTCAAGTCCTTTGCTGCTGCTGAGATGTTATGGAAAAGTGAAAAACTAACACAAACCATTGAAAAACAAGAAAATAAAAATGTGTAAACTTGTAACAGTAACAAGTGTATTTTTGGTTCCTTTTTATTTCTAAATTGGCGAAATTATAAACGCCTTGGCGGTTGTAATTAAACAAAACTAATCTCTTATATTAACTGCCTAATGAGTGCCGATAGCCTGCCACTGGCTGCCACTGGGAGGATCTCGGTGCTGCTGTATGTATCTATAGAACATCCTCATGAGGCTAATTTTGCACTGAGCCATAAGACGCTATCATAAAAACTGAAGTGGGCTGCAGCCTCATCATGTTCGCTGCAAAACTCCATCAATTAACAAACAAAACAAATAACGAGTCTAGACCTTGTCATTGATTTGAAGTGTTTCATCCACACACCTGATCTGTGTAATTTGACTTCAGGCCAGAGCACCAGTGTCCGCAGGTGGTCTATCTCCTGCTTGGACCGTCTGATCTCTCCCTGGTACTCTGTCAGCGTTTTCTCCACCGCCCCGAAGATCTCCACAGCCGCCGCTGTCAGCCGCTCAGAAATGAACGCGTTTAGGTATTGTAGAGAGGCCATGTCTGCTCGGATGCTGCTCGGACAGACCGACACATCCCGTTATATGTGACTTCCTTGTTGTGAGAGGTTTTACTGGTGTGTTTAAAAGCGGCCAGACAGGCTGCTGGCGCCTCCTGCTGGCCACCATGAAGCTCACCACCCTGTCTGGGGCTAGGTGTACTCTGGTGACATACAAAACACTGACAAAGTTTTAAACGAATGGTAAACGTGCGTAAAGGCTGTTCTTATTCACTTGGCCTGCTGTGTTGCAGACAGTATCATAACAAAGCAAACTGCTCCTACTATACCTTCTACATAATACATTAATTTGTAGTTAAATATTTCTTTATAAGGTAGTTTAACAATCCAAATGATCTAGAGTCAGAAGTTTGTTAAGCTAGTCACGCAAGCTTTAGGAGTCGGGCTAACAGTTTTTTCCTCCATTATAAGTGGATTTGCCTTTTTATCTCTTTTTGATATGTTGAATACTAACTGTCATCAAAATAAATGTATGTAAGTTTTCAGTATAAGCTAGGGGATATTAGTTATGTAACGTTAGTTTGTAATTTTTAGCCTAGCTTATAAGGTAGCTGAGGCGGTTTCTTTGGCTCACAGACAGTTTCACAGAAATTGAACAATTTTGTGGCATAAAGAATTTTTACATGGTAAAACAACTTAAATTTGACCACATACTTAGTCACTTTGTTTTGGCTAAATATTCCTCAGTCTTGCGTATGAATTTATTGAAGTGACAACAGGCAAGACAGTAAAGTCATCAAAACAGGGAGTGAAGGCTGCTGCTAAATACTTTTAGCTTAGCTACTGGGGTTAACGTTACATGCTTTTAACATTGAAAAGTCATGCATTTGTAGTTTTACATTGGTAGATTATTTTTAAAAGGTAATCACATATGGATTTGGTCACTGTCTTGTTAATCTAGATTTTATTAAATTTCAGTCACTACAAAAAACACCATTTACACTAACAACCCTTTAACAAATGTCACCTTAATCTCTAGTATCACAGATGTTGGTCATGATCAGACAAAATCCTGCCAACAAGTCCAAACCTTGTACTGTTTGGCAGGGATATATACATCTACATCTATATACATCTATGCATGTAAAAAGAGTCACTTTCCAATATGGAAATGGTCAGTGCCATGGTATAGATGCAGTGCAGCCACAAGATGGTCTCATTATTGCAGTCATTTTCCTCTAGGCAGTTATTTTGCACAGTATACCACTGTTACTACCACTAATCATAATAACTACGATCATATGTTTACGCAGTTCTTTGTATATCTTTGGGCCTATGTCCCTCTATACAGAGTGTCTATCAGTGGACAGTTTAGTTTAGTTTACCTGTGTGGCAGTGATGATTACGTACGCAGAAGCTATTGCTTGACGGTGATTTTATTACATGTGGTGAGACTGCCCCTAGTAATGATGTCTACTGGAGAACTGAGGCTGCCAAGCATATTTATTTTATAGATTTAGAAGTTGCTCAATTCCCGAACAATTCACTCCCACAACTGATTCACCAGTTGGTCATTTTATTTTCTGGAAACATCCGTCACAGAATAGCCCTGTTTCTGTGGAAATCAGGTCAAAAATCAGGTATTTAATCTAATGCAACATCTTGGAGAAACCAAGTCATTTGTCACTGCTACGTGTACGTTTTCACACAGATCAGATAAAGAGATCTAAGCAAACACAGAGAGAACATGTTATTTATGAGCAAATATGTGCATCTTTATTAGTCTCCCGGTGAGTCTATCTCTGTGCTTCGGAGTTTGCTCGCTTATGAGCTTGAGCACGCGTACGAGTGTACACACACGGTTACAATCTAAAAAGCGCACCGCAAGTGCGCTTGAAAACTGCATATTGCTACTTTAACATTAAGGTAAACATTTTTGAATCATAGACATATTGTCAAGTTTTTAGTGTCAAGTGTGATACCTACAAATGTATTGTCACCAGTGCTTGACATTAACTTTTTTGCTCACTAGCCGATGTGGCTAGTGGTTTTCCAAAGTTACTGGCCACGGAGCATTTTCACTAGCCACAGTTTTGTTTTTGGAATATTATGTTTTATGTGATTAAAGTTGACTATGGTGTGCTAAAAATTACTAATATTATCATTAGCTTTGATAAGGTTGCTCTGAGATAATTCCACCTAAAACAATTATACAGGTCTTTATTTTCCAAAGTAGTAGAGTATTCCCAAACAAATGCATCTCCTGCTTTCCCACATGGCAAGAGTACTTTTTAAAAAAACATAGAATAAACTCTGGAAAGGTAGTTGTGATATTACGATATGATGTGACATAAGGGCAGCCCTATAGGCCTAGTTTATGTTTTTCTTCTTTTTTAAACACCAACATGTTCCATAAATTTTACAGCATTTAACAGCTCTTTCCTCCTGGCTTTCTCCATTTCAGCTCTGACTTTTCTCTGTCTCTTGTTCTCATGTGCATTTTTTCTTACGCACTGGTCGGCCACGCACACTCACGCACTGACCAGTCGCGTGTGATGACAGAGATTATACCATCAGGTTAAAACAAGAAGGGAGGCCGACGATCTACAGTTCTGAGGGACTTTGGCTGCCTTGTGACAGATTAAACTTTAGAGATTTGGACAATGATCTATTTATTTTATTTCCTCACCTCAAAGTTATAGGTAAAAATGTACTCGTAATGTAATGATACTACTGTATGATATATACAATTGTGACCAAACATTTAATTTATACATTGTTGTTCTAGCTTTGTGAGTCATGCTGCATGACCCTGTTGTGTACAGTTTTGGCTGTGTTGTGTTGCATCGGCATGCTGCATGTTATTTGGAGCCTCACATATAGTCAGTAGATCAGATCCTGCTGTGAAGACAGACACACACATACACATGCAACGCCTCAATGCTGGGAGATACATACAGACTGCAAAGACACCTCATTGTTCACAGTAGAACACACAGGAGAATAGATCTGATCCACTTCATGAATGTTATTTTTCCTGAACCTCTTTGTGTGTAGTCATTTCCTTTCCCTCCTCTCTTTCTCTTTCTGCTCATCAAACACACACACACTTACTCTCAAACAGTTATTTTGATCTAAGCAAACACAGAGAGAACATGTTATTTATGAGCAAATATGTGCATCTTTATTAGCATGAATGCCTGTTAAACTTTCACACAATGAACTAATTTCATGTGGACCCACACACATTTATCATGGATGTCAGTTTATTATACATACATGGGTGTTCAATCTGCTGTATTATACTGATGCAAGCCACATGCTTAGGAGGTCAAGAAAAAGGGTTGCACAAGTCATATTAATGTAAACAAACAGCAACCAGGCATTAATCTTTGAATATTACTATACATGAATTGCACAGATTTTTTAGAGTTGTGTAAACCTGAATTGTGATTTTAAAATTAACAAAAGTTCAATATTATGTTTAGATGAGCCCACTATTCACTAATAGTCCATTATCACTGTATCATAATCATAATAATAATGATGTGCTTTTTTGCTGGGCTTTAGCAGTGAAAATTGATTCTCTAAACATGCTTTAGAGAGGTATAACTTATGTTTATTATGTCTCAGTAGTCTGAGGATAGCATAGAAAAGAGTCACAGTAATTTGTAGCAGGAGCGGCCACTTGTAAACAATGAGGGAGATCTCCCTCTTTACATTAATCAAATAAAATGACAAAGTAATATTGTCTGTGCAGATGAAGGTGAACACCATAGAGACAGAAACAACATGCTGCAATGATTGCAATCCTGTACTTTTTTCTTGCACAAAACCTCTATAGTATAATTTGCAGTTTGTAGTTATTGCTTTACATTTTTAGACTTTCTGACATGATCAATGTCAGTCATGAGTTGGAATGTATTTGTACAAACGATTATAATACAGAAATTAAGTTAAATTATATTGTGAATCCGTACCTGAATTACAAATACCCATTATCAAAATATAGTTCCTGTTAGATTAAAAAATAATGCACATGTAATAATACTGTACTAAATAAACTTTCAGTAATGAGTCAGGGCAGTGTGAAGTTTGTAAACTTTCAGAGATATAATGCGTGTTTTTTAAAATAGTTTCACAGAGAGCATATTAGCACACATACCACATCATGCACTTAGTCGACACCATTTCAGAAACTTGAGAATTATACAAACATAGAGCACTTTTTTCCTTCCACGATAGTGCACACCAGTTTTAAAAAGACATCCAGTCGTAACAGTGAATGTCAATTACCAAGCGCAGAGAGAAACTGTAACTTATATGTTTCAAACTACAAGAAATACAACATTCAGCAAACAACACCTCTGACAGAGAAGGAGTAAAAGACTATATCTAGTAATTTTGTACAATACACAATACTTTTATCTACAAAGAGTGTACTTTGAAACCTTTGATGCCTTTTTTATTACCATCTTTTTTTACACAGACAAATTGATGACAAATTGAGCAGAGAATGAAAGTTTTTTATGTCTATGTGACTAATTGTGGACAATATTTTTTGAAATTGGTCCAGTATTAAAAGAGTGAGCTGCAGTCAACAGCAGTGAGACAAGGCTGCAACATAATCCTTTCGGGCAATTGCACCCAGTCAAAGTACATCCGCTAAAGTGCTTGTTTTTGCCGCTGACCGGCTCAGATTGTGTCTGACAACATTGTGGAAGGATGCATACAGAGATAGAACTAGTTTTTAAGAGTAAGTTGTTGTTTTTTTAACCAGAAACAGTTGCTATATCAGTCTCATCACAGCCACCAGACTCCCTTGACAAAAATATAAATTCTACTTCTCTGGTGTTCTGCTGCATCAATTGGTTATTTTGTGTTAATGTTTGACTTTGTTCTTTTAAACCCTTTAAAACACCAAAGTCACACACTAACACTTGCACAACTGCCCGCAAGGATTACGCTATAGCCCTGTCTCGCTGCTGCAGAGTGCAGCGCACTAGCTCAAAACTGGACCAATTTCAATCCAGTTTGAAAATACAGAAGTTACCCTTTAATCGTTCACTTTCCTCCTTTCTTATCAGCCCCTGATTGCCATGCTTGAAAATGCAGAAGTGCCCCTCACAAAACGAAAAGGCAGCTACATTTGATTGGAGTAAGAGGTGGGTCCTCCCACCTGGCTATACTCAGACAGCTGGCCAAGGTTTCCCTGGGTGTTGTAGCTCCCTGACTGGTCAAAGCTTCCCTGGTTGTAGGACTGCTGGGTAAAGGTGCCGGACTGTTTCTCAGAGGCTCCGCCTGCTAACCTTGATGCACCCTTGTGCCAACCAGTCTCCTTAAAGACAAACCAGATGTTTCCAGCCCATAGGACAAAGTTGAGAAACCCAAAAACCTGAAGAGAAAGAATATGAGATAAAGCGATATTAAACATGGGCAAATGAGAAATGCTAGTAAGCAATGTGTACAAATATCTTTGTATTATTATATTATTTTATTTGTTGGTAATTTATTTATTAATTTAAGCAAGTAACATAGTTATTTTAAGCCAAACCCTTTATCTTTTCCTGAACTTAAGTAGTTGTGGTGTCTAAACTGGTGTCTAAACCTAAACAAACTGCTAAGTTTCACAGTAACCACTAGTTTTATTTTTAAAGTATGTCAAGTTAGCAAGAATAACATACTTTAAAAATAAAACTAGTGGTTGATGTTATACTTATTCTTGCTAACTTGACTCTACACGTACAAAAATGCTAAATGGCTAAAGGGTACCCAGGGTTTAAAAAAGCGATGCCAAGGGGTCTTGACAAAGCGTACACACTGTATGTGACACACTGGGGTGAGAATGGGTTTTGATCAGATGTGCTCCTGCATAGCTGGAATGAAAACCCGCAAACCACATTGACCCTTCCACTGATCAGTTTGACACCCAAACTTCAAAATATTCAGCTCCTTTAGGAATGCTTAAACAATTTAGTAACTATATTTAAATGTATTTAAAAGAATCTTTAGGCTTTTTCAACTCCTCCTCAACCTCTTCATACTCCCTCAACTTCAACTTCACCTGACAGTTCAACTGCTTTCACTTCAGCTGCATTCACCGGCATTTTAACTGCATTCATTTCTTTCTCCTCAACTGTCCTTTCAACTCCTTTCAGTGCTTTAAAGGTGTATATTTATTGACAGAAATGCAATATAAGATCCATAACTATGTTTTCAGTGGTGTGTAAAGACCTTCCATAATGAACCATTATGTATTTATTACCTTAGAATGAGCAATAAATATCTACATAACCGCGGGTCCCCCCTTCCATGGACCTCGCCACGTTGCGTCATCATGTTTCTACAGTAGCTGAAAACGCTACAGTGCTACAGAGCGCATTTCATCACTACATTCTTCTTGTTCTACTTCTGGTAGAATTCAGGCAGTGTAGACACTCATCACTATGTTGAATACGTACGTTAGAAGAAGAACCTATGAATGCTTTATCATTTTCCCAGAATCTCCAGGCAGAGGACATTTAGGGGAATCATGTTTTTTGACAACTCTTTCAGAGGTGTGTCAAGCAGGCAGCAGACTCTTTTAATGTTGTTCAGAATTTTTCAAAGTAAAAGCTCAGTTCAACTCCTACTACAGCATTACAGTAAACAAGCTTCTCACGCTTTTATTTTATAGGTAAAACCACTAAAGAGGAAGTGATTAAGTGAGTAACTGTTGCTATCATGACTGAGATCTATTTCAGCATTGCTATCAAAGTATTTATTTAAATATATTTTTTACCACTATCAAAGCACCATAATCTGACCGCGGGTCAGATATTATTGTTGGTGGTCAGTTTTGGTGAGGGTCCATAATCACAGAGAGTTTCCTTGTCAATGTTTGTATAAACTTTATCTAATGTGTGGTTTAAAATGGATTGTGGTGCAGAAATAGTGACAGTGTTACACACTCATGGCTTACATATTCCATGTTGTCTGTCAGTGGCCAAGTCACACTGACCTATAGTTTTACTAAATTAAGTAAATATATTTCCTAATAAATATACCTAAAGAAACCTTTTCTTGACTGGCTACTCTCTGCTGTCTCAGAAGAGACACCTTTTGTGCTGTGTCAGGGTTAGGGGGCAGTGGTAGACTGGAAAGTTGGTAGCAAGTCACAACCTCACCACTAGATGCCACTAAATCTTACACACTGAACCTTTAACTGATACTTCGACGTCATTCAGTGCTTACCCTTAAAAACTTCAACTTACATTTTAACTGCGACTGAACAAAAAATTTCAGCAGTGAGCACACTTTTTTAGCATTATTTATTTATTTATTCCCAGTTTTTTTGGGACTCACATCCTGTGAACCTACCACTGAAGTGTTGAGCCCGGACCAGCGTGGTCCATGCAGAGAGTCACACTTGTTGGTCTGGACTTTGCAGGCAGAGATTAGGAGCTGCACCTCATCTGGATCAGTGGCCACTTTCACATCAGACAGGGCCTTGGCCCAAGCAGAGGAACTGACCAGCCACAGGAAGGAGAACACCACTGTCACTATAAAGTCCTGAGGACATGTAAGAGAGAAGAGACAGGGTATGGAAAAATGAAGCTCAAGAAAACAACATTTTATTACTTTGTCACTACTTTGTGAAAGTAGTGGTTGAACGATAGTACTTGCTTTGTACAGTTATGTCTAGCACTATGATTACTTTGGCAGAGTCCTTATAAGATGTCAAATAAGGAACATTATTAATTGGGAATTTAAGGGTAAAATTATATAATATATAAAATTAATAAAATAAAATACTAATAAAAACTAAAAAATATGTTCTTGGCCAGACTCCACTGTACTTACAATGAGCGGTCCTCGGTTGTTTTCACGGTACTTGTTCTGAAAGAAGATGTAGACAATGGTGGCCATGAGGGAATACAGGAAGGCAAAGACCGCGATGGTGACGAAGAACTCTGCAGAGGATGAATAGTCTCCAATGAGGAACACGCGCTCCCTCCTAATGCCCTCACACACGGGCGCTTCAAAGGACACCTGGTGCAACCTGACACACAGAGAGGAAGGTGTGGGGGTCAAATCATGCTCACTACACAGTGTCTTTAACTTTAGCCTGACTGGAAAATAAAAATCTTGTATGTAGTTCAGGAACTCTAAACTAACGCCTCTAACACCTTATATCAGTTAGTACAATCTTATTTTTGGGGCTCTTTTCTCTTGGCATGACAAAGAAAACAAAAGCATTGTAAAAGAAAAACTTACTGCAAAAAATAACCAGGTGGTTCGTTTAATTGTCAGGATGTGGTTCTGTGACTTTTAGTATATTATCTAAATGTCAAAAAAGTTGGTAAAGACCGTATGCAATTTTAGTAACAGTATATTTGCAGATGATACCAGTAAGTTCATCATTTAATTTGCAGCTGAAAGGAATTATATCCATTGCAAGTTACATTTACTGAATACCTCTTAATCTCAGTGAACTAAGTCACTACACCCAAATTAGAAAAAAATATATATTTATTTACCCTAAGTGAGGTCTGGCAATACAGATAGTTTCAGTTTTACCTGCTGCTTTTAAGAAATAATCCCCCACACACCTACACACTTTAAATTCAATATCTTCCTACAACATGTCACTGAAACCTCTGGACATCAGGCTACAATATGTTGCCAGTCTAAAAGTAACTACATTGTTGTCAAATATTAGATTACATTACATTTTTTCATTTAGCTGAAGCTTTTATCCAAAGTGGCTTACAATTGCTATACATGTCAGAGGTCGCACGCCTCTGGAGCAACTAGGGGTTAAGTGTTTTCTCAGGGACACAATGGTAGATGGGTCACAATGGGGAATTGTATATATATGAACAATTTTGTCTGAAGCATAATTTTTTACAAAAAGGAAAAATCTTTCTGCAGATTTCTGGGTTAATATTGCATTGTCCATAACTCTAACGTAAGGCAATGAGAACATTTCATTGTACAGTGAAATTAAGAAAAGAAATCACATTTTTTTTCTGTTGAAGTCACATAAAACAATTAGTTGTCCATGTGGAGATCTACACTACCTGCCTATGTGAATGGTTATTTAGGTGGAAAGACAAACAAAAGACAAAGTCCCAGTGCCACTGTGTTAGCATCAGGTTCATATTTCTGGTATAAAACTTTAAAGGTCCTGTGTGTAATATTAAGGAGAATCTATTGACAGAAATACAATATATATGATATATATGATAGATAACTATATTTTCAGTGATGTATAAAGATCCATAATGAACCGTTATGCTTTTAGCACCTTAAAACTAGCCATTTCTATCTACAAACTCCGTGATTCCAGTTACATAGAAGCCATGTTGCAGAGCGTCAGACTTCATCCAGCCAGAGGGAGCGATCATCAACCGTCCGCAGCGGGCCAATCGCTCCGCGATCTTCTGTCCCTGGTCCACCCCACTCCCTCTCCGGTACGGATTGTGTCGCTAGTACAACTGGCACACTGATCGTTCCCTCTGGCTGGATGAATATTATGCAGGGTCCATGCACTAGCGCAACTTGGGGCTCTCCGCAACGCCACGCAACTTTCCAAATTCTTCCCTCTCACAGAAAAAGAGAGGTCAGCTCGCAAACACAGCCGCAGCTGTTGTGTGAAGCGTAATTGTAGCAAAATATGCTACATATGATGATAATAATAATACTGGGAACACGTGAATGCACATAGAGCCATTGGTTGCAATTCGCAGCCCTCACCACTAGATGCCACTAAAACTTACACACTGTACCTTTAAGACACTGAATGAAGCCCACTCACCTGAAAGGATACGCAAAATCGATGCCGATGCTGAGGTTGCTGCTGGCCTTCTCCATGCAGTCCACACTAACCCGCAGCTGCCCAGAGTAGCCCCCACATGTTGCAAACGCAAAAATGGCAAAGAGCTGCACAAAGAGAGAAAATAACAAAAATCAATGAAAGGGCATTACAGCTTATTTGAATTAAGGCAACAAATGACTAAAGGCAAAGTTATATTGCCACATAATTCTGACCAAAAACTATATGCACATGTAAACACACAACACACAGTCACAAGCAATTGCTACTGGGTGAGTAATACTGTCAACAATGTATATCAAATCTACAGTTGATGCTTCTGCCGCTGTGAGAACAGAAGCATCAGCTCTAATGAAATACATTATCAGAGGCCTGAGAACTCTTGGCTTGGAGATTTGCAGGCTTGCCAGTGGAGCAGATACTGAGCTGGTCAATAAGCGAGACAAGTCCTACAAACTACTGGGAATGAGATTTTTTTTTGACCATGACTCAGGGGACAGTCCCAGAATCCCAGATGAGAACACACAGTATACAATTATGTTAACATATCACCGTTTTTATTACAGTGGTTTGTACTAGACACACTGTTTGACAAGTATTCTTAATTATATCTCATATCTAACAATGCAACAACAGGTCTGTATCACTTTCACGCAAATCCAATGTTCTGGTGCCGAGGTAAACCTTTTGCATGATATACTATAATAGCTTTGATGCTTCTGTTTTTATTTTGCATGCTGTTTTGTGACTTTAAGACCAATTTAAAGCTGAAACCTGTAACACTAGCATTAGTGACAGGTAACTGAAATGATGTACGGACTGCAACAAAGATGGCTGACTTGTTGTAGAAGGTTGTGTTGAAGTTTGCTGCTTATGTGAATCAGCCACTCCTAAACTTGGATAATGCACCAGCCACCTGACAAAAATGAGTGCAATATTCAGTCTTCTTTTAGATCTGTTTTGGTCCTCACAAACTCTGAGGGAAGTGTCTGGCTGTTTAGATGAAAAATGTTTCAACAAGTTCTCAAGCCAGTTGCTAACTTTGTCTGTCTGGTGTTTGGAGATTTGGACAGGTAGGGTTTATGAGAGCTTGCTTGTTGAAAACAGCTGCTTGTTTCATAAGAGTGGTTGGAGTGAACCTAAACAGTAAAGTTGTGGGCCGAAAAACAAAACAATGAGGTGCGACACCTTTCTACCCAATGTTATTGTAAAATACTTTTTATTGCAGCTTTAACAATATATTAATTGACAAATACTACAGCTTTAAGAATATAAAGTTTTGCAGCTCGAAATCAAGCCACAGCAAACATTAAAACAGTCACTGGAATGAATTTCTATTAACAAGCCCAACTAGTGAATGTTGAGTATCAGCTGTTTCACCATTGGAACATTTTGAATATGGACGTCTCAACATTTTCACTGCTGTGAAGCCAATTTAATGCCAGCTGATAGCATTTTGGCCACATCAGCACATGGACCACAATAGCTGCAGTGAGTGTGCAGGCTGAGCTGAATTAGGACAGACAGAGTCATGTAGTCACAAGGAAGAAATCACCATTTGTGCTCCCGCCACTGGCACCTGATGACTTAAACACAACACTTATTTTTTAAAAAAGATGTTCACATTCTTCTTTAAGCATTTCCCTTATTTAAATTGCCCTTACAATACAAGAAATAGTAGGAACAAAAGGGAAGCTGAATACCTTGTAGGGTGTGCACACTTTGACACAGCAGCAACAGAAAAAGAGTCTAAGAATAAAGCATATTCCCAAAATAATGAAATGTATATAATAAAATGTAATCTGACAGATAAAACTGCATTAGCAAGCTGGTAGAGAGGGATATAAGGGATTACAGTTAAACAGAATCCATTCTTAAACCTTATGGATGTATTGTAGACCTCACAGCTTAGCTTGCATTACAGGATGTAAAACGTTGTAACAATCATTGTTAGGTAACAATTTGATTTCTAATGCCATAATAACAATTTGATGACACAAAGATCAGGCAGAATGATCACATATTGAAAAACTACCCATGGTGTTTGTTGAAAAGCTGTATCCATAATAAAAAAAACATACACTTACCGGAGCGAATATAACCATACACATTGAAGAAAAGGAGATCTAATCCAGCTTTGTTATGCTACAGGGCTCCCAGAAGATACTGAAACAGAAGCTGGAAGAGGCTGCCTGAGGAAAGCACACCAATGTGTGTGTGTGTGTGTGTGTGTGTGTGTATGGCTGAGTATGAATGTCTACCACAGCCTACCTTATATTTCTTTATTCCTCTACCATTCTGCCCTTCACCATTTTATAATTATCACAAGGTAAGATAGAAAAAATAAAACGAGCAAGACAGTAGGACGGGTCATGAGGAGAGAGGAAATTGGAAGGTGGCGATATATATGTTATTGAATTAAAAGTTCCCTGTGGAGTTTTTGACCACTAGTCAAAAGCTATGGAGCTAGTTTTCCTTGAGTGGGTCCACGTTTTGTTTACCTCGCGATACACATTCCTGCCAGTGGTTTCACACTATTTCACTGACCAGGTGGCAACAGTGAAAATCAGCTTTGCAAACATTTAATGAGGAAGTAATGCGTTCAACACATCCGTTAGAGATGAAGCATACAGATATTGCGTTTTCCTGACTGAATGTAAACATAACTTTTGTTTGTCTACAAGACAACTAATGTGCACCTTTAATAATTACTAAAGTGTAATAAAACCTAGGACGCAGGCTGCAACATGTCATCATACCTAAATGACAGAATAAGTCGATTGCCATTGATTCTCACCAGATTTTTGCGTCTAATAGACAAGTGATTCTCCGTCAGCACCGGAGTTACCTCCCGTAGTCCGGTGCTTTGGAGTGCAGCATTTACCTGAGTTATGTGAGTGAATTTATTGTAGGCTACTCCGTTGGGTGTAGGGAATGAAATGAACACCCGCCAAATGTGGGTAAATTTTGGCAGTGGTGGTGGGTGAAATTGTCAGGCTATTCGCCATTTTGTTGGACAGGGAAAATGCAGAAGAAAGACACATAAAGTGAGCGTATAGTGGTGATCGGCGCACACACCTGTGTCACATATGCACACACAGCCCAGTCAGCGCAGGGGAAATCTGTGGCGGTGTTTCAAACCAAGCTCACCAGTCCGGAAGAGGCCCAGTCCGTGACAGTCGGTGCGTCCTGGGACGGCCAGTGCGCTGCTTATCAGCAGCAACACACACTGGAGGAGACTTTGAAAATGAGGTTCAAATTGCGAGGCCCCCTGGCGGCTGAGGCCCCGGTCAATCGCCTACCTTTGCTCAATGGTAAAACCGCCTATGGGGAAGGGCTTCAAAAATCTGTGCACACAAGCTTACCGGACCTTATGTTAGTATGTTACTTAAGTTATGTGACGTTAAACACTTGGTTAAAGATTTTGTAAAGTTTGGTTAGGTTTAGGCACAAATACTACTTACTTAGGTTTTAGAAAAGATCATGGTTTAATAAGCCAACATTGACTTTTGAGTTCAAACGGGACTCATGTTTTGTCTGTAAAATCTCTGCCTTCAAAGTGAATATAACTATAGTTGTCAAATGCAGCGGCGGTTAAAAAGTTCACCATTTCCTTCTAACATGTAGTGGTATAAAGTATAAAATAGAAAGTACAAGTACCTCCATACTCTACTAATTAAAGTAAATAAGTAAATGTACTTTCCACTACTGAGGCATTATAAACGATTTTAAGTGATGTGAGAGACTAATTAATGGAATTATGATTCCAATAAAGGGATATATTGTGAAAGCATCTTAACAAGAAGCTCAAACTGTTTTACAGAACAGACCACTGACAGCAGACTATTATGTGTCTGTTTGCTCAGGGTGAACATACAGCTAACACACATGATCATTTAAGCTTTAATTTCAAAACTAATAAGGCTATGGCCCCATATTTTCTTTACTAGTCATTAGATGTCATTTCTGAAGGTGATACTGGACTACATGTTGCTGTTTACACGTATAATCTCTTTGTTAGTATCCCTTTCCTGCTGATTCCTGCTAATGCAATGTCAGTCTGCTTATAAAATAACCTGAATAATTAATCACCCTCTCAGCTCTGCAGCTGATAGATAAACATGGTTGAGGTGCTGGATAGCAAAACAGGAAGTGGTAAGTAGATTAATAGTGGACACATTATACAGCAGCAGATCAGCGTAGAGTAATTTTATGTATAAAGCCAACTATAAAGCCAATTTGTTATCTCCAGTAGTTGTAGCCTGTTTGGTGGTGTGTTTGTGTGTGCATGTGTAGGCCTATCTGTCCAAACTAATCTTCCATACTCCTGAACCCATCAGCCTAATATTTTCTGTGCACATTTATGGCTGTATGTTCAAAGAACTCTCGTGGTTGCAGTAATTCACAATGTTTCACAATGAAAAAACTATTTCATTGACTAAGCTTGTCGTAAAGCTTAGACTTTTCTTTCAGCAGTATTCACTATTTTACAATAAGCATTATGACATAGCAAAAGACAATGGGCTGGACTAAAAAGAAGGCTTATCTAGTGCATGTGAAGGTTCTCAGTGATCCAGGTCATAGTTATCCAAGGAAGGTTAAAATCAAGGAAACTGGACTTGGTTGAAGATACTAGAAGACGTTTTGTCCTTCATCTAAGCGACTTCTTCAGTTCTGGCTGACTGGTAGGGAAAGTCAGCTATTTAACCTCTGTGGAGTTGTTTGCCAAGATCATTGATACAGCTGGTTTGTTAGTGCTCCTGGCTGTTGTAACGGCTGTTGTTACATCTCACCAGTCATTCAGAACTGAAGAAGTCTGTTTGATGAGGGACGAAACGTTTTCTAGTATCTTCAACCAAGGCTTACCTATTCTTTTGCAGGTTTTCAAGTAGGTATATCTGCAGGTCCACAGTACTACGGGACACACCAACTACATGACATGCCCCCTAAATGGTAGCAGGTTAGTTAGATTTGGGCACACAAATGACTTGGTTAGATTTAGGAAAACATCATGGATTGGGTTTCAATAAGTACATTAATCCACAAAGTTATCTCAATAATAAAGTGGGTGTGTCATGTAGCCTGCAAGACTGCAGAGAGACATTTCTCTACATTTTGGCCTTTGTCGTGGCTCAATAACTAGCATCCATAGAAAAGTTTGGTCTCATCTTGAACCAGAGCATCTGCTGATTAAGTCCATACCTAATATTTTATTATCCACTAAAATTGGAAACCATGTTAGATGATTAAATCCCTTTTGTTATCTTCATCGCCATCTTGACTGTAAGTGGCGGGGAGAGACAACTGAGTGAGATTCAACTCTTCTGTGTTTGGGAGGGAGAGGGAGGTAGGGAGGGGTTTTATGTTGTGTGAAGTGTTACAACTAAATGTTTACATAAAATAGCAATGTTTCGCTTCAGAAGTTTGGACTTATTTCTCTATTATTTATTAAGTTTATATAGGCAAACCCAGGTCGCTCAGTTACAATGCCATTACACATTCCATGCATCTTAAAGAAAGTGAGACTTTATAGAAAACTTTCTCCACAACTCTCATGCATACACACAGCCTGCCCTGCAATCCCAGTTCCCCACCCACATGCCCTCCGACACACTAGGTGGAGATGTGCACTCTACTGAGTGCACACATAGTTCCTTATGTAATGAGTCAGAATGCAAAGCAGAAAATGTTTTTTATTGAGTAAGTTAGTTCAAGTATATTGGCATTCTCTCACTTCCTACACATGCAGTCTAAAGTTGTTGCCTCTGCTGCCCACTCCAACAGTACTGTGGCCCAAAGAGACATAATTATGGAGCCGTATGCAGAGACGTTTTGCCATGGCATTGCCATGTCCTCTGTCCATGTTCCTTCTCCGTTTTGATGTATGTTTTGTTAAAAGTCAGAGGCAGCTAGGTACAAACTCACTGTTTGATTAGTCAACCAGAAAAGATATGTGAAAATGCATTGCGAACATGGCTAGAGGGCTGGGAATGGCTACAATTGCTGCTATAGATGTGTGCGAATGTATGTATTATGCAACATCAAATGGAATATATTAGTGGCTCATTTTCATTTTAGCCACTACACGCTTGCCCTATGGTGCAATGAGATATACATTATTTCTTTAAGCTGATGGATGCATGTGTTATATGCTCATGGCTACTCAAGTGAAGTCAATTCAATTTGATACATTTTATTAACTTCATTTTAATTGTACTAAATTCTGTCATTTTGCCCGTGGGCATAGCGTACAGCAAAGAAGAGAACACCAGGGCCATGTTTGTAGTTCTGTTGCTGAAAATCAGGGCACAGTCTGTGAAAATACTGGATTTGAATGTAACCAGGTAGTCAATAAACACCTGTGTTTCATAATCAACAAACATGAGCATGCAGCAAACATATAATCACAGACACATACATCCAACCTTCTAACACACACACACTCTTCTTCCCTTAATATGCTCTCTCTTTCTCTCTCTGAGCCCAGTTTTCCATATAAAGCTTCTATAGCCTCAACAGTTCTCACAAGCATGATCACCATAATCAGACCTGACGCCTGGTTAGCATGAGCCTCCCCTCTCACATATTACAGGCAGCTGGACGTGCAGCTTGCCAGCAGCTGGGGAGGAGACATGTCTTTAGTTTGAGTGCCCCTTAGCCTCTGGAGGGAGCTATTTAATAAGCATCAGCTTTATCAGATCATTCAGCCGTACTACCCACACTCATCATCACTTGGCAGTATCTGTGAGCATGCTCTTCAAGTGCATGGAGATTAAGTGTGTGTGCATGCTTGTCTCAAGCATGTGTTTGCATTCACATTGTATAAATGTGCACTAAGCAGGACAGTGTTCACCATAAGATGCGGCACAAATACGAGGATGCAATATTTCTAGGCACTTGTGAGCTTGCTGTGACAGATGTCGGTATGCACACACAACCAACATGGCACATTATTGGTAAACAATTCCACTGCTATGCAGACAACATGCACCCAGCTGTACGGTGGTGCTGCCTACAGTGTGGTTGCTGACTGGGGTGTTGATTCTCAGGAGGTACTACCAGCTGTATCGCACTACAGGGGGTAATTTAATTACCTGATACTTCAGAGCTTAACTATAATAATCAGATATTGTTTTGACATTTGAGCATTTTTATTATTTTCTTACTAATGAGAATTGATTTTCTTCTTCAGCTCTTTTTTATCTCTATTGTCCTGCTGTTAACTGTATGTTATTTTATTAGTTTGACTGTTGATTGATTTCATCTAATACTATATTATACATATATTTGATCTATATTACACTTTGTATCACTGTTACAATAAATAATTTTATTTTTCCATTCGTCTTACATGTACTGTATGTCTGGCTGGCATGAGATAACATCACAGGAATATTCAGACCATTTAGTCAGAGTAACCACCACATCGCCATGGAAACATGGTCCCCCACTTAAACAGCACACAGGTTTTAATTCCACGCTACTTAAAGTTTTATATCGGCTATGCAAAAATGACACGCTCACTTCCTCTAGCTTCAGGATTCGAATAAAATTTATGTGCACTGATTTCTGGTAACAAGGGAATTATGTATCACAGAGAAACCACAGCTTTATCAAGTCTTCCTCTATGTCATGCTTATGGTGGCATAAGCATGTTATCAGATTCTCCAGGGAGGAATATGTTTTCTTCTCTAGCAACTCTAGCAACTGATTGGACCAGTTTCATTCCCTTGGTCCATTTATGAAGTTACAGTTTTTGTCAGTCGCTTTGGTGCATTTATATATATATATATATATAAATAAATAAATAAAACGAATGTTGTTTTCCCCTGAGAATGGGATAATTAATTTTCTCGTGATCACGAGATAACAAGCCATAGCTGAATACAGGGGCTGGCAGGTGCGTTTCTTTAGGATAATTTCAAAGCAATTACCAGTGTCACTGGTTAGTTCAGTTGGTAGAGCACAGGGCTCAGTTTGATTAGTTTGATTCCTGTTCTTTTTCTTCTTTTGTGTGTATTATCCTCTTCAGCAAATTTCTTATGAAGAGACTGAGGGGAATCCAATCACACATTTCCCGACGGCTATTTCAAAGGTTCCGAAAGTCGTCAGGAAATGTGTAATGTTACATGGATTCCCCTGAATGAGAAGGAATTTCCTCTGCCTGGGAATGATGGAGAAATGAAACTCCACAGGTTGATGGATGTGGACCAAGAATGCACACAGTCCAGCACGTGCTTTACAGTAATGTGAGCATGTGAAACAGTCTTTTCATAAGAACTTTGTTGAAGAGGATTATGAAAAATATAAAAAAGTAAAATTTTGTCTTCAGAGAGAATTGAGCACACAACCATAAACCTATAAGTCCTATGCTCTACCAAGTGAGCTAACCAATGATACAACAAATCACACTATAATTACCATTATGGTTATCTCGAAATCACGAGAAAATGATGAGTAAAAAAATATTTGATTAGGGCTTCCGTATATATATATATATATATATATATATATATATATATATATATATATATATATAGATAGACATTCTATACGTGTCTATTAGAAGTTTTTTGGAAATGTGTCCTGAATTGATGAAGATATCTGTTGTGATGTAGAAGAGAATCTGTGATACAACAGGCAACAGTCATGTCTCTTTCTTTTCTTCTTACAATGACATGCTCTGTCAACAAATTACAGTACGAACAGTAAAAGCATAGCTGTGATTCCTGTCCTCTCTCCTGCAATGTATAACTTTGTACTGGTGAAAATGATATATGCCATACAAAAAAAGTGCAGCCTTGTGCATTTTCAATCATTGTCATCAAAATCTTAGCCAAAATGTACATCAGAAAATACTTACAGAGTATTATATTGACAAGATAGCTAAACATTTTGACTTGCTTGTTCATGAACAAGACACAAGGACTTGTCATTCTGATGGCACTGACAAGTTCAATGACATAAAGATTAGCTTTTAAGAGACAGACTAAGGATTTTGAGCAAGTTATGGGCTTTTGCAGGTAATCCACTGTGTTGTGCCGTTTGTACTACCTGTTTAGAGAAATGCACTTACTGTTTTGCAAATGTTAAAGATGATTCGAGAAATGCACCAAAGCGAATGAGAAAAACTGTAAGTGCTGTCATGTCTGTCTGCTCACTGGTACATTTGTTGAATCAACTGCTTCTTAACAAACAGATTCTCTGTTTATGGACCTCAGTGACCACCGCGTCAGGCTTGGCTGTACTGATTGCAAAGTGAGACCCGTTTGTGGGCAACCAGTGAAATCAATATAAAATACTCTTTCTACTATTGTTTACAGAGACACAACAATTCCGACCATGAGCAAGCATCAGAAGGGGGAGAGGGAGCAGGAGGAAAGAGAACACCCAGTATCAACCAAGGACAGAACTCCAGGACAGAGCTTCTTAGGCAATGTGTGCTCACAATGTCAGATGACTTTGAGTCAAAATAAGATTTTAGTAGAGTCGTTTGAGAGAACTGGTTGACAGTTTAATTGTTACATTATAGCATTGTCACAGATATATACATATATGCCTAACCCCACACCATAATGCCCCCCTCCACCAAACTTCCTTTACACTGCACAATGCAGTCAGGCAAGTACTGTTCTCTTGGCAACAGTTAAACCCAGACTCGCCCATCGGATTGCCAGACAGAGAAGCGTGATTCGTCACTCCAGATAACACGTCTCCACTGCTCTAGTGTCCAGTGGCGGCGTGTTTTAAACCACTGCATCTGACGCTTTGTATTGGACTTGGTGATGTAAGGCTTGGATGCAGCTGCTCAGCGATGGAAACCCATTCCCTGAAGCTCTCTACACACTGTTCTTGAGCTAATCAGAAGGCCACACGACGTTTAGAAGTCTGTAGCTATTGACTCTGCAGAAAGTTGGTGACTTCTGTGCACTGTGCGCCTCAGCATGCTCTGATATTTGCTATATTGTGTGCATATAGACCCACATGCAAGAGATTTCAACATATATGAAAAGAAGCCAGTATCTACTATCCAGTCTTTTCTGCTGGGTGGCTACTGTTGAATATTTTGAACTTGCTCAGAATACACAATACTAGGTGATGCTTTGCGAGGCTAAGGGTCTCAAGGGGCTGGGCTAGGCTTGGCTGGGTTAGGTCGGCCCAGATCAAAGCCGAATGCTGTGTGACAAACTGAGGCCTCACATTTTCACTTGGTTCCTGCAGCTTCAGGCCTCAGGTGGAGGCTGAGTGCTGCTTACCTGGCTGTCGTGGTGCACAGCTGGAACCTCTACAGGGAATCCCTCTACTGAAGTGTTTTTAAGTGATTCACTACATAGGCCACAAACAAACACACTAGACAGGCCACAAACAAACACACAAAAATGTGCTCGTACTGTACGTCTGCACACGCGCACCAAATTCACATATGTGGCTAAATCATATGCAGCTAAACAAACCGACAAATACTGTACAATCAGACTGTGGCATGGGCTTATCTGAACCAACAAATGGTAAAAGAAAAGTGACCAGAAGAGAGAATAAATGCTCCCTCCTAATTATCACAAACACCCCCAGATAAACATCTCTCTCTCTGTATGTCTCTATACTCTCTCTCTCTCTCTCTCTCTCCTGCAGCTGCCTCCTCTCCCTGTGATTTTCGGCACGGGTTTAGCCCTTCTCATTTCTGGCTGGGGCCTTTGAACAGGAGAGCGTGGCATTGTGGAAGGAGGGTGGGTGCTAAGCCCCGCGCCCCGTGTGTTTATCTGCCTCTCCCAGCTGGGCTCCTCAGGGAACAAGATAGAGAGGGAAAGAGAGAGAGAGGGAGAGAGGGCGGAAGCAACAGAGAGACCGATACAGAGAGAGGAAGAGAGAAAAGCCAGGGTACAGGAATGAAAACTGTCTGCAGTGCAAACAAAGCTCTGAAACATCTCCCCGTTTGCCCTCTTCTCCACTGACCTACATGGCATTGAAGATCACAGCACTACTGTGAAGACCATCATTTGCTTTCAAACCAATGTAAGGTATATTTGCACTTCAATTAAAGATTTAAAAAATACAATTTATCCACAGATTTAGGCGAGTGGGTGTGAACAACAGTCCAAGGATTCTGTCTGAGGGGACTTAAGTGTAGCTCGAACAGGGTTGGAGGCTCAAATGAAGACATGAATGAACACTGTGAAAGAGCGGAGGCTGCCTGAGGATTATGAAACTGATCCACAGGCTTAACCACCAGCAATCACAACTGCTGTCATTAATACACACAGCGTCCATTGTGAAAAACAGAAAATCTAATACGTAGGAAAAAAAGAGGAACTACATAGAGAAACAATCGGGGAAGTGAAGTGAGCAGAAAGGCAGAAAGTGTTTAAGGAATGGTGGCTTGCTAAAATAAAAAAATTACTAAAATAAGAGGGATGACGAGAGAAAACGGAGGAGCTGCTCAAACAATAAGACTTGATAAGAGTGGCAGAGGAAGCCATGCAGGCAGTGCCGAGTGGTGAGGTGAGGATCACGTTAAGTGGCAGACGATCTAAAAGGTGCATTCACTGATGAGTGCACTTGACGTTTTCACAAACCTAAATGCCATACACACACACACACACACACCGTCCACCTGCTCCATTCAAGTCGATTGGGATCGTTGCAGTGTCAAGTGGCCGCCTCAGGAGGAGAAAAATACCTCAGATGTTCAGCTCCTCTCTGTATGACTGGAAAGGAAAGAAAATCTAGGACACTCTTTATGAAGACAGAAAGAAAGAGATGAAACAGAGAGTGAGACAGAGATGGAGAAAGGGAGGCACATCTTTTTCAAATTGCTTATCCTCTACTATAATTTCAAGTCAAACGACTCAGTGTCGGTGTAAGACCTCATAAAGCTGCTATAACTGAAATTTCAATTAAGACTATTTTAAAAATAATGAAATAAAATACCGTATATTCATAGGGATCAGGCAAAGTCTCAAGCTTTCCAATTAAACTTCAATTTTACATGAATGGACCTGTAGCAAACACAGAAATGAGCCCACTGGGTTAGCTTTTGTAGCTTAAACTAGCTGCCTATTCACATGCTGGTTTGTTTAACTGCATCAGACTGTGTAGGTCATCATCTATCAGGCATGTATGTATGCTGAAGAAGTAGAAGCTTTTTTTTTTCACGTTATTGTCTTCTAAGAAAATCCAAAAAAAAACTAAGTGCATTGGCTGTTTAACCAGTGGACTATGCTAATGAAACTATAAGTAATAAATGTTTATTACTGCAGATGAATACACATCACAGTTTTGTAGTCAGCAGGCCCTGATAGTAGATAACTACGCACTTTTTTTCAGAGGGATTAAGAAAAGAATTTGAAATGATTTATGTAAAATGAACATGAACAAAAACATTTATTTTGTGTCAGTCTCTGCTCAACAACCAACAGTAAAAGTGATTCCTTTATGTGCTATCATTTAATTTCGCATTAGTTTTTTAGTGCATTTAGCTGTTTCAGGCTGGTGATCTTAATTCATTTAACATGCTACTGTGGATGCAGTAGCCAGTGTATAATTATAAACTTGTATGCCCGTCCTTCCAATATGCCCAGGCACCGACTTTTGTGTGTTATGTGCGTGTTTGCATTTGTCGCGTGTAGTCATGTTTGTCTGTTCAGACAGCATTCCCATTTCCATTCATTTGTGTAACCTCGCCGTGCATGAGTGTTTAAGGGCCAAGATGTGAGCATGCAATGTGTATGTATGTGAACGTAGAGTAAAAATATCTCACTCTCTCCACTCAGGCAGAAGCATTAGCCACAGTCCGCAAAGACACACACACACACAGTTTCACTTGCTGTCACTGCTGCAGTGTGCAAACATGAGCAATTTTACGCCAGCTAGTTAAGCACAAAACAAAACGACAAACGCAGATCAGCAATAGAAGCACATTGGTGCGAGCAGAAATGAAGTCTGGAAAAAGAGTGATGAGGGAAATTCAACCCTACTGATTTACTGGTGATGAGAAATGGAAGAAATATCCAGTTTTTGTGATTTTTTTTGTTTTTAATCCACTTGAAATTATAAAAAAAGTCTTATTTTCCCATGAGCAATTTCCTTTTCCACTTTTCAATAAACACTGATGACACCTTACTCAAAATTAAGTTGGTCAGAAAAAAAACGCAGTTCACTATTACATTCTTACTTTCACACCTAATAAAAAAGAATTTTCCTTCTCATCAAACAAATGTGGGTATGCGTCAGTGATATTGATCTATGCTGCTGTATTAATGAGAAAAACCCAACTTCACTGACCACAAAAGTTACACAAAGAAGCAACGGCCACAAGCCTTCATGCGAAAGCTGTCTGATCTGTGTTTCAGTAGCAGCCCCACAGAACAAAATCAGTAGCTCATTTAGCAGCGGCTAATCCCATCCAGCACGGGAAGCGTTGTGCCCTGCATAGCCCAGATTCATCTTTCCCACTATCTCTCTGCTCTCTCCCTCTATAAGCTTGACCGACCGCAAGCAGGCAGAAAATCTTCATTTGTTTTTGTAACAGCGTCCCTTCTTGGCGCTCCTCTTCTCCCTATGGGGTTTCCATGGCTACTTAGTCAGGTGACCTAGCTGGAATCTGGTCCCTTTGCCCTGAGGGGGTAGTCACTGCACTTTTATTAAGCTGGGGGCACCCAATAGAACCCTGCTGTGTGTGTGTGTGTGTGTGTGTGTGTGTGTGTGTGTGTGTGTGTGTGTGTGTGTGTGTGTATTTGTACAAGGTGCAGGATTTATATACGTGAAGAGGATATGTCCTCACAAAAAACTACAGATGAGAAAACCATAAAAGTCATGTCACTTCCTGGGTCTCACTTCTAAAAGGGAATATTAGAGGTCAAGGTTAAGGACCGGGTTTGGATTGGGGGTCAAATTTGTGAAAGTGTGAATGACCGAACATAATGGTAGTCCTCTGGAGTTAATATGGTGTCATGGACAGTCCATAACAAACCACATGACAAGCCTATCTGTATTACCACAATACATTTATGACATGTCATCAGATGTGCAGTCTTGGATGCCCAGGAGAACAGATTAACAGAGCTGTCAGCTGATCACAATTTGGAGTTGGATCAGGTGGTTAGGCAGAAGTGTGGAGGTGTTGAGGTAGAAGAGCTGTGGGGGGGGGGGGACTCAGGAGAACCCTTCTGTTGGAGACTACTGAGATAGTAAAAAAAAAAAAAAAAAAAAGCACTGCAGTGGCATCTGCCAGTTTTCAGCAGTTTTTGTTTTGTTTAATTTCACTTTACTTTTTAGTTAACTTTACGAAATACACGGTGCATGTCCTTTCTTCTTTTTATTCACAAATTCACATTACAGTTTCAGTTAGCATTAATTCATTTTTTAATTTTACTTCAACATATGAACTAAACAGTTTAGGATGGTTTATTTTTTCGGACCAGGAATGTAACACATCTGATATTCAATACAGTTGTGTACACTCATCATTTTTATCTTTATCTCATATAACATATAACTCTTATTGTGTTATATCTATGTATATAGTTTTAAATTTATCTTCATCTTATTCCATAAAATTGAATTATTTAAATATGACTTGTGCTTGTATTGTTGGGGTTAATGTTTCTCTCATTTCACACATTTAGTTGTACTGTTGGCCATGTGTTAACCTACACATGACCAGTAAAACTGAAAACTGAACTGTCCATCCATCCATCCATCCATCGTCAACCACTTATCCTGTGTACAGGGTTGCGGGAGGCTGGAGCCTATCCCAGCTGACATCGGGGGAAAGGCAAGGTACACCCTGGACAGGTCGCCAGTCCATCGCAGGGCCACACATAGACAAACAACCAGTCACGCTCACACTCACACCTAAGGACAATTTAAGGTCACTAATCAACCTAGTCCGCATGTCTTTGGACGGTGGGAGGAAGCCAGAGCATCCGGAGAGAAGAAAACTGAATTGTACTGAACTAAAATGTTTTTAACACTAGGTTTCCAGTTTTGCTTCAATAACAGTTAATTATAACACCTTGGTTCATAGTAATATAAATACAGTGTGTCTTTGTGACATTTCAATTTCTTTATGCTCATGTCTGTGAAAATACTATCTTGACACCTGTGCTCCTGCATGTACTATGTGTGTGTGGGACGCCTTGTTCAAGTAGACATGTCCACCTACAGGAGAAGACAGGCTAACCTTTCCCAGCCTGAGTCACAGATGGCCCACCTTCGTCTCAGGGTTGCAAGGGAAACAGAGGTCCAGCTCTGACCTGATGGGCCAGGAAAGGCCACGTCACATTGAGGAGCTCACCAGCTACCCCAACCCCAGCTTATTGTGAGATAACATTATTACTGGATTGTTACTTAGATACGTATATAGATACTTTAGCAAAAGTGACCAGTCAAATGTATGCAAGACCATTTGCTTTTGCTGGAGCTAAACGATAGGTCAGGGGGTCACTAAAATCATTCCAGAAATGATTTTTATCTTTCTAACCAAATCCTTAATTTAAGTTAGAGCCAGAATCCTGGAGTGTGCTACTATGAAAGAGCCATTGCACATTGGAATAGAAATTGTCAAGCATCTCCATGCGTTAATTGAGTTCTTGTCTCTTGGGTAACATCACAATAAGCTGTAAACACAGCACTGCCATGTAGTGTAAAAAAACCCTCCTCTTCTCTTGAGCTTCTTAAAGACAAACAGCGACTTAAACAGTCCCTGTAATGCAGGTTGGAATAACTTCAAGATGTAGGAGTTATTTCATTAGCATTTCAAACAAAATCAAAAAACAAAGGAGTATTCAGGATCAGCAACACCCGGATTTAACAGAATAACATTTAAAAAAAATTCTAAGCACTCTTTAAATTCCATGTAAATAGCAACACATACAAGCAAAAAATAAAATAATAATTCTACAGTTGTTTTCAGAGCTGGGTAAAGAGGGGCATCAGACAAAAAATTTTAACAATGGGAGACACTAAAGATTATATTGGCTGACAGATACCAGCAGCTGTAGAGCAATTTGTGTTGCCAAAGTTTCTTGTTGCTCTAATTCACCTGCCTCACCCAAAGAGACGCCATGACAGTGAGATGTTTGTTTAAATGGATACTCCAAGCTTAACGTCATCTCTGGAAGCGTTTAAAATAGGTGTCATTTTTTGTGATTTCAGCGCGGAAAAACAGATCTTTGACAAGGTAAGTCTCTAGCGATATATGTCAGCAGCTGTCGCCTGTCTCCCGTATTCTCCCTCCTTTCACTTGTTTTCCTTTGGTGTGTATGTGTGTGTGTTTGCATGTATTACTCATGTTGTGGGGACATAAATCTGTTTACACAGTCGCATTGTGGCGACTCGCCATCTTTTTGGGGACAAAACACAAGTCCCCTTTAATGTAAATCATTACATCTTACAGTAAAGACTTGATTTAAGGTTAGGGTAAGGTTAGGTTCAGCTTCAGGTTTAAAGGTTAGGGTTAGCCTAAGTAGTGGTTGTGGTTAGGGTAAGTCTCCAGGAAACGAATGTGAGTCAATGTGATGTCCTCTGAAATGATGGAAACACGAGTGTGTGTGTGTGTGTGTGTGTGTGTGTGTGTGTGTGTGTGTGTGTGTGTGTCTTTACTGTGTTCCGTGTTTTCTCCTGCAGAAATTTTATTGTGAACATTGTCGAAACCTAAACTACAGCACATTACCAAGGTGATAGGTCAATGAAGAAATAGCACAAAATGTGACAGACACAAAGACAGAGAGAGAAAGAGAGAGTAAGAGAAAGAACTGAGGTTGCTTTTCCAAATAAACGATAAATCTAATTTTGCCAATCATTCAAAAGCTGTTTAATCTGTCGTGTATTTTACTCATGCAAGGCTTTGCTGTATTTACATAACAGAATATTTCTGGTCCATCTCACTCAAGTTCCCAATGAAAATAAACAGCATGTTTGGAGATTAAGGTCTGACTCTCAATATGTAATGTCTTTGCAATACAAAAGATGTCTGCATTAATCAGAGTAAGAATTTGATTTCATGCTTTCTTCAGATGAAGCTAATAATAGATAGCACATATATAGTTTTACCATGTCCAACATATATGCATGGCAGCTTTGACTCCAAGAGTATACATACGTGTGTAGTTATCTTGTTTTTCCAGTTTGACCTTCCTTCTTCATTTTCAGGCTACATTTACAAACATAGTAGGAAACACAGCTGGAGGATGTGTAAAGCTTTGTAAGTAGGACAAATGTCAGACAATGGTTAAAACGACCATCGCATATTCCCAGAGCTCAACGTGACAACCTAAAATTGTTCGTGAACAGAGAGGAATTTAGATATTTTTCGCTGGCCCATACTCCACTAATTGGTTAGTGAATACTATGAAACCGATCCAAAATCTTTTTTTTAATAAATAATGCTGTACAATAAAGCTAGCTCTACCCTGCAATACACAAAAATTCTACTTCTTTATTTCTCTGTTTTCTATGTATCATCAAATTGATGAAGCTTCACTTCAAGGCCATGCGGGGATAGCTAGCAAGCCAGCTGGCCTGTCACACTCACAGAACCCTCTTGCCCCATGGTCACACAGACCACTGCAGCCATTGCAGCAGACGACTTCAGCAACATTTCTGCCTAATGTACACTGACACTGCCCGAGTTCAGAAAATATGTGTCTGTTACTTGATTCCAGCTATCCTGTACTTTACTATGAAAGAAGTTAGCATAGTATAGCCCTGATCAGTTCGAGCTCCATTCAGAAAAAATGCATTTTAAAAGTTGTAAGCGTGTCATCTTGCTGATGTAACAGAGTTAGAAATAATCGCTTGTGAATTTCTACAAAATTGATATGCTTGTGTTACATTATGTAGTTTTGGAGCCACCTGGTGGGTTAATAGCGCAACTGCATACACGGGGTTCTTTCTCACATATCGTACGTGCCTCTAGCAAAGGAAACACTTCCAAGCTAGAGGTGGGTGCACGTGAGCAATGTTGTGATCAATATTTCCATGTTTAATGTTTTAAAATTGGTTTCATGACTATCAGTAACATGTATTTTGACTGTAAGCACTACTAGCATGTAATATAAAAGTAACTGACACGTACATGCAGAAATAGTAACTTTATTCATAAGTAGCACTTTCGTTCGTAGGTTGAGCTAACGTTAGCTGGTTAGCCAACCACCTGCTTGCAAGCTCCCGACCGTGATGTTTTTAGTAGTTATTTTGGCATCAGTTTGATGCAACTAAATCACCGCAAATTGTTAATAGTTATGGCGACTTGTGTTTATTTGTGTTGTCGCATTGTGTGTGAACACTCATGCGAGTAGTCCAGCAGTCAAACTCGCGCAATAAACGCAATGGGACTTTAACATTTGCCTTGTGTGCATAAGATAGTACAAAACCTCCATCCTCCATCCTCCTCCTCCTCCTGGCTCTTCTCACTTGCAGTGGCTTCCTCAGCTCTGCTGCCTCCTCTTCTGCTTCTTGGTAAAGTATACCGACAGTAGCTGCTAACATTACCCAGTTCATCTTCAATCTTAGATATTTTACGTACTTCTACTTTAAATCAAATACGAACCATAAACAATAGCCTTTACTGTTTTTCCCCTTTTCTTTAATTTGCCTTAAAATAATAATAGAAAACATTACATTGAGTGGAAGAGGCAACGTTGATTTACATTTGTGGAAAACAATTTTTTATTCAACGGTGGCTCGGACTAATGTTGTGATCAGTACAGTCACGTGATGCAGAGAAGAACAGTGTGAACAGTCTGCTGGTAACGATCATTCATTTAGTATGCAGAACATACTGACTGAGTATGTAGTAGGCAGTACTTTAGTATCCAAGTGCGAACACATCCAGCGCACTGTGCTCTGCCCACCCTACTGCACTAAACCTGTGTACAGTAAAGTACTGAGGATGGGAGGAGGACTGTTACTCATAAATTAGACTCATGATGAACTTATTCTTTGTGACTCATCAGCCCAAGTTTTGTTGTGGTACAGGAAGCCACTGAATTGATACAGTACTTGTAAAATTGCTCCCGTGTGAGATGATACAACAGCCATGACGATGCACCAGTGCATAAAAAAGCACGTATATCATTTGCATCATGTGCTCAATCAAGTGTACAATTTTACTTTCTCTCTCTCTCTCTCTCTCTCTCTCTCTCTCTCACCCTCACACTCACACACACACACACACACACATGAAGACACACACACTCTCACATACATGAAGTGAAGAGTTTGGGCACATCTCAAAGGACAGCTTCTGCATGAGTTGGTCCATGGTGGAGAGGAGGGGGCCTTACAGCTGTTTGGAGCAGAATATGCCAGCCACTGACAGTGCACCAGGCCAAGAGCCTGCATGCATGCATACACGCACACACACACACACACACACACACACACACACACACACACACTGAGCTGTAAAATCATCCTCTAGAATCTCCTGCAGATGTGGCTGATTATGACTTTGCCTTATCCTTGTGCAGACCCAGTTCTGACTGAAGATGCAAGAAACCTACTAGTCTGTTGCAACTATCTTAACTAGCGTTAACATAATCTTTAAATAACCCTGTCCACATGAACAGTCAGCCATACAGTCATGGGTTCAATTATGCTTGATAATAGCAAAGTAAATGTGAACCACTGTCTAAACTACAGCCTTTAATGTCCGAGGGCTTGTAAACAAACCAAACTGACAGATGTGTTTCTACAGGTGTCACAATGTTGGAAGGAATTTACTGCAGAGCTTTAATGAAGCATTGTCATAAGCCCAGATACAGTAGCTGAATGACTGTTTTTGTGGTTTTACAGACTCTTCACAAGTGATTGCCATGTCAGTCTTCAGCTGAATGTTAAGGTTGTAAGGAAGTCACTGTTCCAGTGGCAGTCTGAAAAACCCAGTCCAGTATCCCTAGGAAATATGTTTAGGGCCAGTGCAGGAAGTGGTGTGGCTTTTATGTAACAAGGTATAACATATGTTACAATCATGCAGGAGACCGGCGTTGCGTCCTGTCATAGACCAGTAACAAAGGTTTTTATTATTTGCAATCACAATATTTCCCCAACACCAAGTTTAGTTTAGTTGCTTAACCCCAACCCTACCATAACCACAGTCTAACTGTAACCATACGAGTTGTCATGGACAGATATTGTAGAAAGCCAGAATTTTAAAACTTTGGCAATGGACGTAAAAAAAACTCATTGGCATTCTTGTTTTGTTTTGCAGAACTGTCAAATATCAACATACTTGTCTGGTTTGGGAAAGTAATACTATATACAGTATGTCATAAAAGTTGTATCAAGCCTTTTGAGGCTCCAGGGGGAGCTGTGAGAAGTCAAGTAATATCACTTGAATCAGCGTGTCGGCTGTATCTGAAAAATGTAAGTTGGAACAAAGGTAGCTTCCCAAACCACTGTAACCTGCGAATTGCGCTGTGGGTAATGTTGGCATCAGTTTTTGAGAAAGAGAAAGACTGAGTGAAAAAAACCCTGATGATATTTATGGGTCTGCTGCATCCATGTTAATTACGTTTTTTAAAAACCTGTCTCTTTTAAGACCTACTGTAAGCGCTTGGTGTAGTAATGCACCCAGTACTTGAGAAATGAACCAACTCCTGTGGACTGTATCAAAGACCTGCAGTAGACCTATGTCCTGTACTGGTTAAAATCACACACTACATCAAACTATAAATGTCCTTGCCAAAAGTCACGAGTATATGCATATATGTATGTATGTACATAAATGAATTGAATAAATTATTACAACACGTTACTCTTGCAAATTGTTGGGTTTTTGATTAGTTTTTTTGTTTCCCTTATTAAATTGGAAGTTTTATTTGTCTATTGTGTTTTTCTATATCTTGATAGTGTCATCCATTGAATCAGGATCAATCCCCTTTTTCTTTTTTCTCAGGACTTCTCTCGATTTGTTTGTAAAGTAGCTATATGAATAGGAAGAGTGTAAACTACTTCAGATGCTACAGCTCTACCTGTCTTCTGAGGGTGGAGCAGAACTGAGCTGGAATCCGAGACTAATCATGGGCCATCATTTGGCCTCAGATGGAGGCAGAAAAGGTGAGATTGTGTGATCAGCGAGAGAAACAACGCAACCAAAAGTACATCACTGCTGGTGCTGCAGAATACATCAGAATACCTGGGTCACTATTTGAATTGTTTGGATTTGTATACGCCCACTGGCCAGCAAAGAAGTTGGAAAGGTTTACCTCTTTTCAGTTGCACAGCAATGAAAAGGTCACTTTTATAATAGTGTCATGAAGTTGTGGTGGTAGCCTGCCCTCCTCAGGTGTATGTTGGGGTGGGTGGGGGGTGTAAAACAAATTGTATCTTGCATATGTAGAGCAACAATAGGACACACAGTGGACATAGGGCATATCAGAGTGTTATCTTAATCATATAGATGGTGCTTTGGATCATCTGCTTGGTCTTTGGCTCTGACTCACAAATATCACAGTGAATCTGGTCACAGCCGAAAGGGACGCACTGGGGAACTCACCTCACTGATCTCTCATCTGCCTTGTGTGTCAATGTCAGGTGTCTGTATGAAAGTGAGTTCCAGCGAGGTTCACTCCAGTTGTACATCAAAAAAGGAAATCTGTTTTTATTTGATTTTTGTGGAGCATGGAGTGCTGCTCGAGGATTCTCTCGCATTTGATGGCATTTATAAAAGTGGGAAAGACAATCACACACATACACACTCACAGATGCACAGCCTATCTGTGCACAAGCTGAATACCCTTATGGCTACAGTAATTTCTCTAAACTCACATCAAAGAAAATCACTTATCTCTTTTTGCCTTTAGGCTTCTCTGCACTGTACAATAAACACAAGAGGCTGCAAACGGCACCCAGACAGAAAGAGGAAGTAAAGCTTTGATTCAGTCAGAGCTAGGACACCCCGTTCTCATTGTTGATTCCTGTTATATCATTTCACTTGGAGTGAAATGGGGCATTTTTTTGTGGACTGGCGCAAAACGCACAGGGTTGGCACAGCGCATCCAGCGTCCAAAATACGCATAATTGAAAAGCTACACCGCGGTTTCCCCTGGCAAGCAGTTCTCACGGAGCTACAAATCCTTACATAAACTTGAGCTATTTAGTCACGGTGAAACGGACCACAGCCGAGATGATTGGTAAGGTCCCTCACCGTGTGGAAGTACCACGAACACACTATTTAGGCACGAAACAGCCAACAGATGTGATAAAGTTGAAGTTGCACCAGAGAGATGCGGGGATTTATCAAGTCAAAACCAGATGTTTAGTCAATTTAGCAATAACATCACCACACACATCAATACTTATATAATTCAGTGATGTATTCACGCTGCATAATTAATTGAATGCATGCAAAATAACAAGTTCCCACTCACCCATTCCAAGACACGGATAAATCCCAGAGGTAATTTTAGCACTTGAAATGTCCCCACAGACGCGAGCTGCATAAGGACACAGAGGGAGTACAATTCTCATTTCTATCACCAATTAACGACACATTGGCAAATTTGGCAGGTAATCGCACACATCTCTGAGTCCAAATGAACTTGGTATTTGTTGACTGACTCACCTGATCAGCGGTGTCCATCTCAGCAGGAGGCTACTTTCTTTCTTAATTGTTTGATTGGTTGTAAACAATCGGAATCCGCAAGCCAGCGACCTGATAGATGTCTGTCGCGCGTAACAGTCAGGGGCTCTCGGGTCTGATTCCGACTCTGACCGGAAAACCCCGAGTCCTTTCCGTCTTTGTTTGTCATGGAAACAGGCGGGGATTGGCCTTCACAAAGAGGAGTGACGCCTTAAAAAGATTTTTTTGTTATTTGTCGAGAACTGTTTTATACACAGTGAGGGAACTGATTTGGTATTTCATCAATATGAGGCGTTAATATTGTCAACACACACTGAGCATATAGATCTACAGAGCTGCAATTAAAAAAAAAAAAGGTCTCCAGGTAAAATCATCTCAAACCTTCATATCAAAATCTTCCCTGTCCATATTTGTTTGGGTCGAGGTCAAGAGAAGCTCAGAAATTATTAGGAATTGGTTGTAGGCTATTATTTCAAATCATCTATGACTGTTATAATCATTTGTAGGCTGCAGCTAGGACATCAATATATTGTAAAAATGTATTCTTCTTATATGCATTTTAATAATAGACTACAATAAATTTCCTATGCTTAATCAAACTTGACTGACCAAATTGACATAATAAACAATGTTGCATAACACAATTTCTTTCACAAAGGTTAAGAAAAGGCCCGCACATTCTCCCTTATCTGTTAGAAAAGTCATGTTTATACTGAAAAAGTTTCGGCTTTAAAGGAATAGTTTGGCATTTAGGGAAATGCCTGGATTCAAGGCCATCACTTTGTGTTGAAAAGTGGTGGGGACATAAGGGCTCAGATTAGGGGCCTGATGATATGAGACTTGACGATGCTTTCAAAAAGTGGGTGGGACATGTCCCCAGTGTCCCAGTGTTAATGACACCTATGCCTGTATTTACTTTTTGATTAAAAGATCAATACCACTTAGATCTCTATGAACTGAGTACAGAGCTGGAGCCAAGTGATTAGTTTAGCTTAGGATGAAAGCATGGGGGAGAAACAGCTTGACTGGCTCTATCTAAAGATAAGAAATATGCTTATAAACACTTCTAAAGCTCAGTAACATGTTTCAAATGTTTGTTATATCCATACACAAACAGAAGTCTAAATACAATAATTTGTGATTTTACAAGAATTTGTGTGCTACGTGCTACAGTCACTGCGACTTGGGTTGTTGACATCACGTTACAGTAAGATATAGGTGACACTACATAATTCCCCAACAACCATAAATGGATGTTTTGCCATTTCCTGCAGATTAAACACATGATGTGTTAAATAGTGAGCTTTAGAAGTGCTAATCGTGTTCGTTATGAACTTTGGACAGAGCTATTCTAGCTGTTTCCACCTGTTACAAGTATTTATACTAAATTAGGCTAACCGTCTCCACCATATTTAGCGCGCAGGCATGAGAGTGGTTTCAATCTAATTATTTAATTCTTGGGCAAGAAAATTAATAAGCATATTTCCTAATAGTCTAGCTATACCTTTAAGCAGATTTTTTTCTGAGCTGAATCCTGTGTAGACTGAAAGGTCAGCTTGCTATCTCCCAAAACTTTGGAATAATGGCTCAAAAGTAGCAGTGCTATCAAATAAGTTACAGCGCTTACCCCACTGGAAACTTGACTCACTTCGTAGGGACCTTATGCAATTTGTGACAGCCAGGAACAAGCCAGGCTCTCCATTCATGCATGCTCATACACACACCTATGACACACACACACACACACACACACACACACACACACACACACACACACACACACATACACTGTGATGCAAGTACTGCGGAAACAGCAGTTAGTTCAAATATTTCTGTCAAGGGAAGTCTAGAAAACCTCCTGCCTGTTTGTGTTAATGATTAAAAGACATTTTATTCTCAGTCACAACTCAGTGCAGATTAGGACCGGACCTGCATGTTGAGTGGCGAAATTCTTTCAATTGCTGCTATGGAGGAGAAGATATATTAATGTAGGCCAGCGGAAGAAATATGTGTCAGAGAATTTTTGAATGGTTAAGCTAAAAGTCAAGTTCTCATTGCAGACTTATTCTTGAGGTTTTACTTGGTTAGAAATACATTATGTCAACATCTATTCAGGTAAACTGGTTCAATCTAACAATCAGTGTTAAGCTTTACTTGTAGTAGGCCTACACTACTCATCTTTGACCTTTCATGTCACAAAAGGCCTAAAAATGTCCACAGAATCTATACCGGAAGGATTAAAATTACATCTGGTCAAAAGCAAGCAAGACGCTGTGCCTGTGAAGGGGTCTTGGCAGACAACAAAAACCACAAAGTCTAAACAGTGTGTACCACTGTGTAATGAGGTAAGTGTATGTAACATATGGCAGGAAGTAAATCCAAATGACACAGTTCACAGTAGAGAGATGTTTAGAGAAGCCGGTGTTCAACGACTGAATGCTCTGCTGTGCTTTTTTTTCAGTGTACCTCTGTGTGAAAAAAATCTTTAGAAAGACAACTGAGACTGAAAATGTAACAAAATGTAGATGTTGAAACTGAATGTCTGCAGGTTGTTATGTTGTTTTGCTGCTCCTTGCTCTGCAGTTTGGCCTTCCTGGCCTCTCCACTGTCCTTTCTCTACCCGCTCCCAGGCCAGTCAGTGAGTTGTTCTCATTTCTCTTTTGCTTCATCCACTAAGTACCTTTAGGAATTATAAGCCTTTGTGTTCACACTGGTCACAATTATGTGTCATCTTTTCTGCTCAACCTTCTGACTGTGTGTGTAAGAGACACCATATTACAGATGCCCCATTGCAAGTATGTGATGAGTCACTTGCTGTGTCAAAAAAACAAACAGGTAATGAATGATTGTCATGGTTTTAACACGGTTGGATCCTTCAATAACACTGAACCTGTTAAGAGTTTATGGCCGCTGATTGACCCACTGTGACTGTTTCCTAATGCCTCTCGGCTTCATTGTAAAACATACTTTTTTTGTATACTTAATGTAACTCTCAACTGGTACTCTATTGTAAATAAGTTTCAAGAGATGACCTAAAAAGACCTACTTTTATCCTGCTTATCAATATGACTTGAGTGAACTTTGTTTAATCTGGTAAAACATTGTTTTACAGTTCCTTATTACAGTCTAATTGGACACTAGGACACTATAGACAAAATAGAGACAGTGTCGAATTGACAATGGCACAGGTATAAAAGAGTGGTAAAGTAAGAGGTAAAGTCAGCTCGGAAAGCATCTATCTAAACTTTGCTAACATTAGCCACCCTACTGGTCACACCAGAGCAAGAGCTGTAGCAGCAAATCTCCTGGGTGTATTTGAACAAGGGTGTGTTTTATTGTGATTCAACTTTTAATGTGTAAAAGGAAGAATGTACTATTTTGTACTTTAAAAGTTACATAGTCTTGCTTTAAATGTAGCGGGTCTTTAAGGAAATTCATCTGGAAACCAACAACTGCTTTTAAACTGAACACAGCTAAACTTACTAATGTAACAGTCACAGGACTTTGTCTCCATTTTCCATATAATAACTACCAAATAATATTATATAGACCTACAAAATGTTGTGTTTCATGTATTGCATTTCTTTTTCACTTTTACATAAATCTTCCATCTGGCTGTATGGTAGGCTACATTATATGCTGTCACTGCAGTTGGTTGTACAGTAGGAGTAGAGGAAAACTCCATAATATTCAAAATCTCGCCATGTTCTTTGCGCATAAAAGGTAATTGCTGACTTTTGGGAACTTTAAACCAAATCATTTAAGTGGAACTTGACACGCACATTATGCCCTGGGGGGAAAGTTTATAATCACTAAAAAAGTCAGCATATTGCAGGAAAAAGGAGGCATATTGTAATGTTGCAACTGCTTTATCATAGTTGTCTCTTCTCACTTTCCTGTGATTGGGTTCACCCAAAGACATCAGCAGGTGATAGGCCGGCCCTTGCAGCTCATGGCCCGTCTCATCCAATCACTGCTTTATTTGCATGTTATGCAATTGGGTGGCCTGCATGTGTTGCTGTGGGGGGGATTAAAACCAACGGTCTCTGCCCGACCTCTCTTTCCGGGCAAGCAGAGGAGCAGCGGGTGATCGGGCGGGGGTAAGGGCACATACTTTAGTTCTTCCCTGCTGTTTCATAGTTTTTTGCATGATGCATAACGCTTATAATAACTGAGAGTGCTGACTGTTGATTGGTCTCCCACACACACACACACACATTGTTTGTATTTGCAATAAGAGACTGCTTGTGTTCCCGCAGCAAGTGTTGAGGCTTTTGGCATTAAACTTCAAGATTATGGTTGCTCATGACTTCATAACGTGCGGTGGGGATAAGGTGTGAGCACTAACATTGTTAGTTTGTGGTAAAACTTCCCGTCTTGAAGTGTCTGTCTGTGAGCGTCCCTTCAGTGGGCTGTCAAATCCCTTCAGCCACCTTCGTGCTCCGGGATTTGATTGGCTGGCAGGACAGCAGGCCCCGCCCCTGCCTGTTCAGGGTCAGCAAACTGTCGAACAGACAGACGCACAGTCATAATTTCTGAGCACTTTTTCATTCATTTAGAATATGCTGTATACTGCTTGCATGGTAGGGATCATATTAGAGTATATCTAGATGAAGTTACAAACATTAGACAAACAGAAGAATGACAAACATTACAACACAAGCAAAACGTCACTCTGCATGTAATATTTAGTTATAGGGATACAGTACATTCCAAAAATGTTAAGATCTATTCCAAATACTACTGTACAAGCTTGATAAATCATCTCGACATGTGCACATATCTTCTGCCTCTGTCTTACTCTTCAAACAATTGCTCAAAAAGTCATACTACCACAGAGCCGCTCACTGTGCTCTTTAATGTAGTCACAGTGAATGTCTCTTCTGACCAAGTGCAGGTGTGTCATCTTGAGCATATTTTGAGGTCAGTCGGTCAGTTGAATGAAGTCAGGGGTCTCTTGGAGCATTAAGTGCCAGTTCAGTTGCGTCATAGATGCAAAGTACTTGCAAGTTTGAAATATCCCATGCAAGATGAAATCCTTTTAGTCCAAGAAACCCTTACTTGCTATATAAAATTTATTTTTTAATGGAACATAATCCACATCCTTTAATTGCTTGCACTGATTCCGAACATATTTTCTGGTTGTCCTGGTCCATGTTGCCACCTCTCCAGAACAAAGTGAGGTGTGAAGATGAAGATTGCAGTGATCGGTCAGAGTCTGTTCGGCCAGGAGGTTTACAAGGAGCTGAGGAAGGACGGCCACATTATCGTAGGAGTCTTCACCATCCCTGACAAGGATGGCAAGGCCGACCCATTGGGTGAGAACTTTACTGACTGGGACCCCCAGACTTTAGCTTTGCAATACGTACATGGCTGCAGGACCACTTAGAGTGAAATATTAATGCAAATGCAGTATTTCCCCTTTCACTAAAGCCTTTTTGAATGTGAGTCTCCAAGCAAAATACATCATGGGCACGCCTGCCATGACTCAGGATGGTGCCAAGTGAAATTTGGACTTTTCACACCACTGATTTTATCACTTTGTTCCTCCTAAAAAAATCAATGTAGCTTTCCTTTCAAAGTTGCAAAGTCATTAGTATTGGTATAAGGGCATTGTGTCATCACCTGCACGCTATCTTTATATTTGACAATATCAGGGCAATAACCAGCAGTACAATGGCTATAATTCGATTTACAGCACTATAGAAGAATAAGAAAGGGATTTAAATCAATGTAGTTTAGATTGTCTGAGTTAGAACTAAACATTCTCCATGATTTAAATGGTGTGCTTAAAATTATAAATGCTGAGCTATGATTGGTCAGCATGAGCTGCTTGACTTTTCTTATGGAGGTAGAAATTGTTGAGAGTGAAGACAACATGAGGTAAGTTGGTAAAAGGCTCACTGTCTTCCCCTCATTTTTCAAAATCCTACAGTCACTCATCTTAAGGAGCTTTCACCTGGCGTTTGGTCAGTGGTATCCAGACTTTCTCTGTCATGATGAAAATACTTTAAAATCTGACTTCCAGGCTCTGAAGATGCAGAGTGTGATACTCTGTGGATCTGAAACTGAAAATCCAGCTTTTGAAATTTTACACTCCACCACAAGTGACATAGCATTACACAAGTTAGTAACACGACATTGTGGGTGGTTGTGGTCAGAAGTTGAAACGCAATATAATAATATAATATCTTGGTTCTTGGCTATCTGTATGTCCTCTATCATCACTACCATATCCTCTTATCCTTGTATCCCCAATACCATAGCTCATGCACAAAGCTCAACTTTCCAACATCAAAGTAATTAAGTTAATTTCAACGGCAAAGACGCCAATCTTTCTTTTTTTTTTTTAAACCTGTCCTGCCCAGCAGCCTTGTATAGAGTATGATGAGCTGGATACGATATTGTGCCAGACAGATTTTACTTTAACAAGAGAATTATTATTAATATACTCCTTTGTCTGTTTTATTATTTATTTAATTATTTATTGATTTGTCACCGGGCCGGACAGGGGGGCAGATGTGGGGATGGGGGGGCACAAACAGACAGCACAGAGAAAGGACAACACCTGTAAGAGAAGGGGGATGGAAGGTGGGGACAACAGGGAATAGCAGAGGGAAACACCAATTGCAGAAAGCAACGAAACCTGCAATAGAACAGAGAGGTGGGCTTGGGGAGGAGAAAAACAACAAACAAACAAACAAACAAACAATAAAAATAATAATAATAGTAAATGACAACCAGCCGAACAGCAGCAATAAGAGACTGCCAATCTATGATATTATTTCTAAGGTATTTTCCCTTTCCCTTGTGAATATGTTTATTTTGAAGCTTTAAAACAGCTGCAGATGTAGGTTTCATCACTTGTACAAACTTGCATTGCCTAGTCATATCTGTTCTCCTAATAATTTAAACTGTTTACTGCAGGATTTGCAGATTTTCTCTGTTTATTGTTAAACCTTTTGCTATTTTGGACTGTTGGTTTCTAGTCCTTGTTGTGTCTAAAACCAATTTTCTATGACACGATTTAAGAGTTTAATCATTAATTTTTTCCCCGCAGCATCTGAGGCGGAGAAGGATGGTGTTGCCGTCTTCAAGTTCCCGCGCTGGCGTGTGAAGGGCCAGGCCATCCCGGAGGTGGTGGCTCAGTACAAGGCCTGTGGTGCCGAGCTCAACGTCCTGCCCTTCTGCTCACAGTTCATCCCCATGGAGGTCATCGACCACCCCAAACACGGCTCCATCATCTACCACCCCTCCCTGCTGCCTCGCCACAGGGGAGCTTCTGCTATCAACTGGTGAGTGATGCGCATGTTCAGTAGGTCTGGGTTAACATGGTGACAAGCCCAGTCTTTTACCTGCTGTCTGTGACACTCAGGACCCTAATCCATGGTGACAAAAAGGGCGGGTTCACAGTGTTCTGGGCTGATGACGGACTGGACACCGGACCAATCCTGCTGCAGAGGGAGTGTGACGTTGAACCCAATGACACCGTCAACACAATATACAAGAGATTTCTCTTCCCAGAGGGGGTCAAAGGCACAGTAAGTGGAGTGATGGGCAAGGCATTGTGGGTGGAAAAAACGCAGGCTGTGTTGAGCTGGTGGAGGCTGAGCTAGTTGCTAGAATAAAGTGGAAAAGGAATGGGATGCAGAGAAGACATGTACATTATAAAGACATTCCATCCACATTTGCACTTCCAATACAGGAGTGCAAATGCGGGCTAATCACAACATTCATTCTCACGGTAAAGACAGGAGTGCATCGTTATCTAACAAACCATCTTGCTTCCGTTCTTAAACTTTTAACGTGATTTTGTTTTGTTTGTTGTACACATCCAGCATACATGTATGGAGTGAAATTAAACACAAAATGGAAAAATAAGATTTATAAATGTAGATTTGTGTATAGTTTTGGACACTCACAAATGAATGTTCCACTCCACACACAAATAGCAAGCAATTTGAACACATGGAAAGCGGTTTTACAGATCTAATCATTTCCGCTTTTGAAGAGCTCCCTCTGTATACACGTCTAAAAATATTTGTGACACTTGTGTATTTATTTATAGATTGTTAAATGTGTGTACACGGATCGCCTTATACGCATGGATCAGGTTACATTTGCGTGCAGCTCCACACAGATACAAAAATGCATGCTGCGTTTAAATGCTGGTGGAAAACTGGGACATCAGGGCTTTCAGTGTATTTGTGTGTGTTGAAGACTTGTTTCTAAATAGAGAGAATAGCTCGTAACCCCTTGATTACAACACATACATTTACCAACTAGAGACCCTACACAATAGCCTATAAATGTAAATATATGGTTTAAATAAGCTATTGCTGGTAGCTTATTTAAACCATACAAATAACCATATAATAACCAGATCAATGTAAATCAGCAGCTGCCTGGAACAGTAGGAAACATCATCCACAAATCTAAAACATCCTCCTGCGTATCTGCTTTAAGTTGCCTGCAGACAGCCCTCCTCCCCAGTTTCCAAACATAACACACATTGTGAGGGCAAATTCCACAACGGTACCACACATGTTTTGCTTCAGTTATTTAAACTGCATTGTACTGGTTCCAGGTTGAAGCTGTAAGGCTGATTGCAGAAGGGAGGGCCCCGAGGATCACCCAGCCACAGGAGGGAGCCACATATGAGTGCATTCAGAAGAAAGACAATTCTAAGGTAACTTGCAAGGACATCCAGACACCTCCCTTCTCTCTACTTGACAATCCAGTGCTTTAGAAAAAAGTAAGTCATCTCTAATTTGTAATCGAGTAATTCAGATTTATGGTTTTAAAAGTAAAATGTAGATTTTTTATTTATAAAATTATATATTTCTTTTGTATATTACACCTGAAGACATAATGGCAACATATGTCTCTGTCTCTCGGCAGATTGACTGGAACCAGTCTGCGGAGGCTCTCCACAACTGGATCAGAGGAAACGACAAAGTGCCTGGTGCCTGGGCAGAGGTTGATGGACAGGTAACTGGACCCCCTGTCCCTGCTGAGAACAGCCAATCATAGATCTAGATTCATTGTTCACTGTCCCGCCACTGGACTGTATTTTTGAATCCTCAGAGATATCTCTCTCTCTCTCTCTCTCTCTCTCTCTCTCTCTCTCTCTCTCTCTCTCTCTCTCTCTCATTCATATATATATATCTCCTATGATATAGTAAGTAAATATTATGTTTTTCATAATTCTGACACAATTATCTAGTGATGTCATCAAGTAACACACTTTTATAGCTGCTCTGATATTAAACACTGACTGTGGACACCGGAAGTGTGACAAAAGCTTAATAGCCTTTATGAACAAACAGTTATGACTGATTCATAGAAGAACATAAAGTCCCTGAAAACTTAGTTAGTGTAAGTGATGGCAATCTTTGTGAACTACAGCAATGAGTTAGTTCGCGTAGCAGTGCAGTGATATTTATTTTCTTCTCCCTGGTTTAAATTGGACAGGAATCTGTTGGGGAAAAGTGATGCCACGCAACTATGTGCACCAATCAGGATTTAGAATGTGATGACAGTTGGTGAATTGATTGGTCACTGCCAATCAGATTTGATCAAACCACACAGTCCTGGGGAAGCAGATTAGCTTCAGTGTTAAACTCAAAAAGGTTGTTGCTAATTTGACTACTAAATGATACAGAGAAATCCTTAACTTTTGAAGACATTTTTCAGCAGAGTAAAAAGAGTAAAGTGTGGCTGCTGGCTACAAACACACACCCATCTTTACAGTGACAACTGTTGTGTTGCAAAGTTACTAAATGTTGTCTTCCTCAGCGTTGTGCTGTTTTGTGTCTCTCTTCCTGTAGAAGGTGACTTTCTACGGCTCCACTCTGGTGGATAGCAGCACCCCACCTAACGGTCAGCCCCTGGAGATCCCTGGGGCCAGCCGACCTGGCATCGTCACCAAGGCGGGCCTGGTGCTGTTTGGCAGCGACGCCAAGGCGGTAAGTCAACTTATTAAACTGGGACACACTTAAGTATTTCTTCACCATATTCCACCAGATTTTTAAGGTCTTGTGTGACAGGGAGAGAGCGACGAATTAAAACTTGACCTCAGAGAAACCTGGACTTGGTATTGAACCTCTTTAACACACTCAACTCCACCAGACCCAAGAACTTTCTCCATCTTTTGTACCTCTTGTTGCTTAGAAAAAACCTCTACAGATGTTGCAGCTGAGGAGACTTTTCAACCTAACCAGTTTTGTATTGGAGTCTAAATGTAATCCTTACTAAAAAACTGTGGTTACTGCTGTACTGCTACACTATAAAAATATGTGATATAAACAAAACAAAGGACAGTTATGCATGTTTGCCATACATTTTCACACCTGAATGTGCTTGTTTTTTTTTAGCTTTATGTCTTCATACTCACATAGCCAGTTCACAACATCTTCATAATATGATGGAACATTGGGAAAAGAAATACAATAAAACTGTATGTACAATATATATAAATATATAAAACAACTTTACGGGACAACATAGATATTACTAGTTGACAGAGGATGTACCACAGTTGCGTACGTTATTATGGTGCACAGATTTAACACAGATTGAATTGACAGGATTGATAGAAACTGAATGAACATAAAACATTTGTTTTATCTGTTTTAATTTGGGGTTTTTATGCTGCAGTAAAATTCTGGTCGTTCATATTAATATTGACCAGATGTTATAAACACAGAGAACCTAAATGTGCAGCACATCGGGAGTTTAGTAAGCGGTCCACAATTTCAGAGAGGCAATAGTAAAAATCCTCCAGTGTGCCGCTGCTCGTACAGTATTCTGTAGTCGCATGTGCTGAGTTGTCTAATCTGTGCTCAAGTCTCTACAAGGTGTTAAGTACCGAAAGTTGGAATCAGTAATATTCATAATCCTGTTTACTTATTCTTCAATTAGATACTTTTTGATTTATAGGATTACTTTGGGTAAGAAATCAGAGAGAAGATCAATATCACTCATTTCTGTGCGTCGAGTGTGGAGCTAGAGCCGGGAAACAGTTGGCTTAGCACAAAGAATGGTAATGGGGGTAAACAGCTAGCCTGGTTCTGTGTTTAATGTATAATATGTGATTACATTTTTTATATATATATATATATATATATATGTACACCGCAACAAGCCCCTAGGATGTGACTGTGCTATGACACTGTTGTTAGTACAAGAAATAGTTTTAAATTTGTTTGTGAATGAATTTAACAAACAAGGTAAAATTAGTGAGCTTTAGAGATATTTAAAACTATAGGTGTATTTTTTAACAAAACAAGGCTAGCTGTTTCCAGCTACTCTCAGTCTTTATCCTGAGCTAAACTAATCACTTCCTGGCTCCAGCTCCTTATGAGAGTGAGATCAATCTCCTCATCTAACTCTCGGCAGGACAGCAATGTCAAACTATTCCCTTTCAAAATAATAATTGTGCCAATTCTAGATTGCATTTTATTTAAGCAATGTTCTTAAAGCTATTTATGTATGACAGCATTTAACATTTGAGAAGTTTGGCTTCATCTCAAACATACAACAAAAAAAAAGATTTTGAAGTATTGTTCTGGTGTTGGTACCAAAACTTAATGGAGCTAGTATCGAACAATTTCAAAAGATATCTTGCCCTATTCTCAGATTTTATGCAACGTGCATTATCAAAGATGCTTGTTCTAAGGTTCTAGGCAGGGCTTTGACTCGTGGACAGTTTGACGCCGTGAACTTTTCGCATGTGCCTCTTCATCAGCAGCCTTTCGGTGAATAACTCCTCACAATCCCCACATTTGTACGGTCTCTCCTCTTTATGTTTGGCTAAAACGTGTTTCCTCAGAGTTGATCCTCTGTTGAAAGATTTGTCACAGATGTGACAGCTGAAAGGTTTCTCTCCTGTGTGTGTTCTTATATGTTCTGTCATGTGTCCTTTCAGTTTAAAACATTTGCCACAGAAATGGCAGCTGTAGGGTCTCTCTCCTGTGTGCACTCTCATGTGGTTCTGCAGATTGCTCTGACAGGGTATGTGTTTGCCACATATGTGACAGTCAAAGTTTCCCTTGCCGTCATGCGACCTGCTTTCGTGCGTCTTCAGGTGCCATGTAAGTACAGTTTTTTTGGTGAATATGTAGTTGCATATGTGGCAGCGGTATAAGGTGGTACCTGTCTTCTCTTCAGAGTGCTTTGGATCCTCTGCAGGGGTTTGCATTTTCTCTCTGCTCTCCTCTGCTGCTCTACAGTCCTCTAACTGCTGCACGGTTTTGATGAGTTCTTTTGTCAAGGCGTCCCCATCATCGCTGTCCTCTGCTGAAGGCAGCTCTTCATTCCCGTTAATCCACAGTTCCTCCTTCTGCTCCTCCTGCTCCGCTTTAACCTCCGAGGGTCCTGGCTCGTCCTGGCACACACTCGGGCTCCACTCCTGCTGTTTAGGGGGAGTCTCCTCTGCGGATGTAGGTGCAGTTGGCTGTTTGGCATCTGCAAGGATGGAAATGGAAATACATTACAACTGCAGTACACATCAAAGTCGTCGGCGCAAAAATAGTGCTCAATCCATACCAGTCAGGAATTTTACCTTTTTTGAGAAAGTTTTGAACAGCCGCCTCAGAGCCACATCAGCTTCATGAAGGGACAAATCAGTCAAGAGTGGAAAATTGGTCTATGCAATTCAGAAGAGCCTCAAACTAGGAACCATTTTCTTGTGTAAGAATAAGTTAGCATATGCTAGTCAAAGTATTTTAAATCAAAGCATGTTCAATCAGTCAAACTTTATTTGTATAGTATCTTTCAACTCAGGTTAGTGCAATTTAAACTATAAAATCCCAATACAATCACAATTCGAGCACGATGATACATTAGCATATTATTATTAGCAAAATTTAGCTTATCACACATATTGGTATTGACATATTGGTTGGTAAGTAACAAGAATTGCAGTACAGAAAGATGTTATGCCATAGCATTGTCCATTAGACTTTTTTCAGAATTTCTAGCTGTAAAATGTCATGGTCACAGTACTTCACCAATTCAGCATTTGACTCCTACAACATTATCAGAGTCATGATTGACATTACAAAAAAGGGCTAAAAATTAATGCAGCAGAACTTTTTCCTCATTTTCCTCCACACATTCCTCTTACTTGTCAAAACCCAGTGCCTACATTTCCCACAATACAACACTACCACTCAACAGTTGGGTTTGGGATTTGGGTGTGTTAATCTTGTAGCAGCTAATGTAGCCTCAAGCATCAGAGATGAGAAGCGGGCTGCAGAGGTCTGGTAAGCTCACTTCTTTCAAACTCCACAACTCCAGATTTTTTTCCTTCATTTTCAAACTTGCAGAATTCACACCCAACTAACACTGACTCAAGTGACATCACTTAAGGCAATTTATCTGACGTCACACAGCTCCCTCTGGAGGAAGGGACTTCCAAACCTAGAAACAGACTTTAATGTGATCAGAAGTGTGCTCTGTTGCACCTGTAACTAGACCCCACTGTGATGTCACAGTGTACTAACACACCCTGGAGTACAATTCTACATCACTGCAGGGAAGTTAAAATACTAGGGGTTAACAAAAGCAAGATGTTCAGCTGCTATTAATTTCAAAATGCTATGCAAAAAGCTTCAAATGTGTTGTCAGCATGGCAACATATATTGCTCACAAACACAAACACACACAACGAACGAATGAAAAACTGCAGCAGTAATTGCATGAATTGTAACTTTATTGGCATTGCACTTTTCAAAAACAGGACATTAAAGGCAACATATTGCATAAGTCACATATGAATTAAAGTAAGGAAGTAAAACTATCAATAACAAAGCTGTACTTTTGTAGTAATTAAAGTGCCCTTAATGATTATATGTGTGTATCGCTTTTTTGTTGGTTAGGTATTTGCTTGGTACGTTGACTGTTTGTGTATATTTCTACTGAGCAGGTTAGATTTAAAACCGATTGTAATGACAGCATGGGTTAGGGTGAGTTGATTAGTGCAGTAGATCATAAGTGCTTATTTGGGGAAGCATGTCAGCAGCAAATTGAATAAACATACAATTATAAAAGAGAAACCTACAAACAAGCCATCAACATCAGAAACCAGACTCAGAGTAACTTCTGAGCTTTAACCAGTAGTCAGCATCAACATTTCCACAGTAGCGGTATCTCATACGGAGAAGGTGACATCGTGGACCATCTTCATGTGCTGTTTGAACACAACGAGCAGGGGAAAGCGCTGGCCGCACTGCATGCACTTGAACGGCATGTTCTCCCTGTGCTTGATCCTGGCGTGTTTACTCATGGTGGAAGATCTGTTGAAGCTTTTCCCACAGATGTAGCAGGTGTACGGCCTTTCCCCAGTGTGAGTCCTCATATGTTCTTTAATATGACCTTTCAGTTTGTATCTGTTGCCACAAATGGGACAGGCAAATGGTTTCTCGCCGGTGTGCGCTCTCATGTGGCTGATCATTTGACTCCTGGTGTCTGTTATTCTACCACAGACAAAGCAGGTGAACGCTACGTTGGTGGACTTTGGCACACTTTTAGATGCATGAGTTGCAAGGTGCAACTTTAACTCGACTTTTTTCAGAAAAGGCCGATAGCAGAAATTACAAAAAAACATGTTTTTCTTCTTTGTATATAGTGGCGATACTCCAAAGGATGGTTGTGGTTGGTCATCTTGTGACGGTATCTTGTATTCGATGTCCTCTCCGACTGTTATGACTTGAGCTAGGCTCTCTGGCGCTTCGTATTTGCAGTGCTCTCCAACTGTCACAACTTGTGTCAGGTTGTCTGGCATCTCATTTTCTTCGTGTTCTCCAACTGTGACAATCTGAGTTAGTGTGTCAGTAATGCTGCTGTATGCTGGACATACAGGTGTCTCCACAGAGCTGGTCCAGGGTTCGGTCGGTTCCTCTTTAAAGGGCGGGATGACTGGTTCCTCGTTGGCCTCACTGGGAATACATTCCTTCTGTATCTGCTGCTCCTGAGCACAAACCTCCTGTGTCGGTGTGGGCAAATCGATCTGCCTTGAATCTGTAACAGTGGATAGGAAAATGTTTTTGGTAGCAGCTAGAAAAATCACTTCTCTGATCACACATGAACTAGATGTTGGGAAACTTGAATGATCCCCAGCGGTGACGCTCGTCCTACCAGCAGCAGAGAAATCAAATGCAAATTATGGTATGACAACAGACTTTAATACAAATGCAGCACACCAAACATAAAAAACAATAGATACAACTAGGGCTGACCCCAAATGGTCGAAGATTCGATGCTTCGATGGGCGGAGCCTGATTCGACTGTCAATCTCACAGTCGAAGCTTTGCAGTGAAACAAGGATCATGCCATTTATGCGATATGGGGGTGCTCAACGTCTCCCAATAAGTTAATATACACACTATTACAATACACATTTCAACATTTAATGCTGTAAATAAACATGTAGAAAGAAAGAAAAAGGCCACAATCACCGTGCACAAAAACTCACATTATTCGACTATGAGTCAACTATAGGCAGGACTTGACGATTCTGATTCGACTATGTAAATCCTTATTTGGGGACAGCCCTAGATACAACAGATTTCTATGAAATGCTCACACGATTACTGCACATATACATTATGAGCCATTTATAATATCAAAATCGGGCCTACAAACTGATGTGGGAAACAGAAATATGTGCAGAACAATATAGGGAGGCTGTAGGTTGTGCGAGCTGGTGGAAACTTTCTATATCCATTTCTACACTGGAGTAATCACATAGCAAGGTACCTCAGCAAATGGCTCCTAATTACGATTGGGTGAAGTAATTCTAAACGCAATACCAACACTGAACATCCACACTCAGAAGGTATTGAAACTCTGTATTCAAGACTGTTGTCACATTATTGGCTCTCTATTGGTTTTAAGGCTTTATGGTGCCTTCAAGGTGTGGCACGATTACAGTGTGGAAAAATGTACAACCCAGCGTTCATGTCAAATGGGATGGATGGGATAGATGATGTTAACGATTTGAATGACAGTGTTGGTTGTATGAGGGTTAAAATACTGTGGACCAACAACAAACACCACATCCATTACCTTTTAGGTGTGTAATCCGTGTATGGTTCATTCTTTCATTATTTCGTTTCAAAACCAAATCGAAAAAAACAAGTCGCTTATTTGGTTTTTGTTTTTAAAACCAAAATGGAAAAATGGAAAAGCGGAGATAAAAAAAGACATCTGTTTTGTTTTTCTGTTTTAAACCCATAACTGAAAACAAAGGAGCTGCGTTTTGTTCTACCTTTGACCGGTGTTGTATGCCTACAACCCGTTCTCTTCCCCTGACTCATCAAATATGACATGGTCAAGGCCTATTAGCGTAACGCACTGGGGATCTCTATATAGTCATAGGTCAACGCAGTGGGGGAAGCCCTGTCGCTCAATTTGTGACGGTAAAGGTAGGTATATGATATTTACCAGAAAAGACTGAGTTAGAACATGGTTGGGGTGAAAGGAGGGCCAGGACCTTTGAATCAGGAGACTTGTGTTCGTGTATCCAGTGAAACAAAAAGTCAACATTAGGTTAAATATTTTTATATTTAATTTTATATAAGGCTATTTCTTTTCAGGTCGCATCGCATCTCATATCAACTGTGGCAAATATGACTGTAGAAGTGAGCACTATATTACAGAGCCTCAAACACTCAACAAATTCTACGTCAGCATCAAGCAAGCATTTTGTTTTGGGTGGATCTGAAGCAGCTGGTTACCGAAGCGATCTAAGAAAATAACCAAATATGTTTATCAAGGTTTTTTTCCTCGAGGCCACGGCTAAGGTGCGACCTCCTCTCCCTCACCCTGTATGCTGCAGCACCTGCTCCCCCTCCGTTCATCCTACTATGGGTTGTGTTGCCAGTGGAACCGCCGCCCTGGACGGTCAGTGGTCATTCCCTCTGGCAGGATGAAGTCTGAGCTCCTGATTTACGCCTGCAGCGCCACCCAATTTACTAAATTCTTCCATCTCACAAAGAAAATAAAGGTTGGATCGAAACAGTGTAGCCAAGAGAGGCTGGATGAAAATTAGCCTATGGAACCTTTTAATCCGTTTATGATTTGTTAATATACAGCTCACCGAATTAACTAATACCAGTTCATGGTTGCTTTGTAGGCCTACCATTGGATATATAACCTACTGACAACTATCAGTGAATTAATTTGAGAAATCTTAAAAACCAGACGATTCTCTGGAAAGCGTTCCTGTTCTAGTTGCTAGTGAGTTACAAAGTGAACGTTGAGCCAATATTAAATAGCTGCAGCCTCCGGTACTGCAGCTTCATAATATTGTCCTGTTCAAAGTAAAAACCCACTTATGTTGATGATCAAGCTCATCTTAATTACATTAAATCTACACAAATCGGACTCATTAAATATCAAAATCATTTTTCCATTTTGGTTTTAAAACAAAACCGACCTGGTTCTTTGTTTTTTTTCCGATTTGGTGAAACGAAATAATGAAAGAACGAACCATACACGGATTGTGTGGGAATCACAATTGGATTCCGAGGGCTACGTTGCAATGAAAACAATTTACATTACATCTGAATGCTGAGAAATCAAAAACTTTGATACATGATTGAAATTTTTTCTCCCTGTGTGATTGCTTCCTACTTTTAAAACATAGCGCATTTGTAACTATCCATAATTAAAATAAACAGATGAATTTACTTCTATTATATTTTAGTTAGACAACTTGCATTAGGGTGTAAATGCAGACAACGTTTATCATTATGTTTTTAATTTTATTTGAAAAATGTAAACCTTCCACGGTGGCACATTGGGCATAATTCTTACTGTAATACTCAGTGTTTCCTCTAGGAATTTTTTCAGCAGCGGGGGCAGGACAAACAGCGAAAATTGTGTGTTTTCCAAAGAAAAATATGTAATTTCACATCATATTGGGCCATTATTTTCACCATCTCTCTGAACAAATAGTTGGAAAAGCTAGAGCAGATAATAAATAAACAACACCCAAAGATCAGTCTACTGGAGGAACTACAACCTTTAGATCTGGAAAAAGTAATTTGGTTGGTTCAGTTGCTCCACAGTAATTTTACAGTGATGGCACAGCATGTTTTGGGCATCACCTCTAAGCCTTAACGGCAGGAAAACCCTGTTAATATGACCTCAGAATCATTATAGATACGACTGTTCATGTTTGCCTTTTGTGTCTTCATTTTACAGCTTCTGACATTAATATAAAAAATAGGCAACATGAGAAACCTCCAAAAAGAAACGTCTCCTCATTAGCTTAAAAGGACTAGTTTGCATCACTAATTAGCTTTACTAACCTCAGCTCCTCCAGTCACCTCTGTCCTTTCTTTTCCAAAACCACTTTTTCAGACTGAAAACTGAAAAATAATTGAATCAGTCTGTACAGGACAGAGCTGCAGGCTCCGTCAGTTTAGTCCAAGTTTGTACCTGATGATCTAAACATTGGACAAGTAGGCAGTAATAAAATACAGCTTCCAGTTACTTCCTATAAATTGAACTAATGTTAAGTTACATAGCAGCTATGTAGCCGCTGTAGAAGCTGCTCAGCTGCGCAGTCTGAAGGGGAGGGGAGATGTTAGCTAACTTAGCGCTAACCGGCTTCACTTTTCCAGCAGGTGGGAAACAACAGACTTTTCTTGGTCTTGAGAAGCTGACACACTGTAACAGACACAGCACATTTACATCTGTCACGTATGTTCTGCATAGACGAGGAGAGGAAGCGAGCCGAGCATTGAGGGCTGCCGTGCTCGCACAATGTGCGAGTGAAAACATTTGTAGCGCATAGTTTAATGATCGTGGGAAATTTTAGCAGTGGCGGTCCCGCTGCTGAATGCATATAGAGGAAACACTGCAGATTTATTACAGGGCCAGAAATTCAAGGGTAGATACTAGAAACAGAGACCCGGACAACTGAAGTGAACAAAAGATTTATCTAAGGCTTGCTGAATAAAAGTGAAGCACAGACTCTGGTCTAAATGGACAGATGGTGTTTTGCATAGTCAAAAAATTTCTTATCCCTAAGTACTCCAGCTAGGGTTGGATGGGGCAGATGGGGGGAAAAAAGTAGGCCTGCAGCTAACAGTTATTTTAATTCTGCTGTAATTTAGTGATGATTTTTGATGAATCAGTTAATCATTTTGTCCATAGAATTTCAGCAAACAATGAAAAATGCTCATCACCATGAGCCCATGATAACACCAGATTGTTTTGTTCAGTCAACAGTTCAAAACCTAAAGAATTACACTTCACCATCACATAAGATCCTGTCAATCCATCCAGTAGTCATTCTGGACTAAAGTGGCGGACAGACTTAACACGCCCTTGTAATCCCCAGAGCCCGATACTGAACAAATCCACTGTGTTCAAATGTTTACGATTGTAAAACTCTCAATTCCATAGCACAGAAATTATTACTTACTACTTACTTAATACTGTCTTACGTGTGTGTGTGTGTGTTTCTTGTCTCAAGATTTTCATGTCAAGGTCATGTTCACAGACCTCAACAACGTGTGAAATGCCCTGGGTGTGTTTCTTCTCTCTGGTTATTGTTATGATTCGGTTTGTGATCATGTGGCCATGGAAGCGTACTGATTGCCTCAAGCTGGATTTGAGCAAGCTAGAAAAGCTTTGGCAGGCAGAGGAAAACCTCAGTTGCATTGCAGTGGACACAAACAACACTACTGCTCTGCCCTCAGGGTAGTGTTTTCTTCTGCTAACTGATCACTTAAATAACAGCAACACATTTAGTCTGCTTGAAATGACACACTGAAACAAGATAAAAAGCACGCTCTCCCTTATTTACCTTGCAAGCAAACATTTTGATGATATAATTGTGGGATCCTGATGATGCTGACAGACATTTCTTTTCCATCATTTTTACTGGGACTTGTCTGTTTTTTAGGCTTATCATTATGATCCTGGATTGACTGGCCGCCACACACACACACACACACACACACACACACACACACACACACACACACACACACACACACACACACACACACACACACAAACAAGCGTAGCAAGGCCTCACAGGACGGAATAGGTAATGGGAACTGAAGCATTATACAAGACAGGGGGTTGAGACGGAGTCAGCAGTAGGCACCATGGAGCAGTGAGGATTTTATACTGCCTGGCTGCCTTCATGCTAGCCTAGCGTAGCACAACCCTGGCTGTCTGCATGGCTGTGTGATAGTCTACCATGACATAGCTCAGGTCTAAATGTGCCCCCAACACTTGTGGCAGACCTCTTTTGGAACTCCAGAATATCAAAGCCATGCAGTTCACCCACTGGCCCAAGGGTTAGAGACTTCAAGTTCAGCACCTGCAACCAGTTACAAACAGGTGGTCTCTCACTGTGTCCTTAAGAAATATGAGCCCCCAACTCGCTCAGTAATGGTTGGCTCACTGTTTCATATTGATTTCTAGGGGTGTGCATCTTCAGTGGTCTCACAATTTGATTATGATTATCCTGTCAATGATTCAATTCGATATGATATCACGTTGCGTCACCTCTAGGGGTGGGAATTTCTAGGCACCTCATTACGATTATGAGGCTACGATGCAATTGTAAAGGGAATAGGATAAAGATGTATTTTTTTCACTGTGTGACTACTCCTTTTTTTGGTCTCGTCTAAATGTAGTTACATGTTTGTCTTGTCCTGTAAGTTGATTTTTGTAATCTTGTATTGAGCTCCATGGGCCTTGACAAACGACGTTTCGTTCATTTGTGTATGAATGACCACAAACAAACTCGAACTAGCAGCCAAAAAACATCCTGCTCAGCTTCCAGACTGCAGTCTGAATTCCGCCCTTTTCGTTCCGTCAACATTATGTTATCAATTAACCTCTAGATAATCGATCATTGAAATTTGTAAACCTGCATCGAGATGCATCTAAGAATCAATTATTTTCCACACTCCTATTGATTTCTTGGGGGAATCTAGCTTCTCTCACATGAATGTCACAAAAACGAATGCTCACCTGGAAGATGGAGAAGTAGATAATAAACACGAGTGTGTATTGGAGTCTGTGCTGTGCTGCGTGCTTTGGTGTTAGCTGTGGTGTCATCATTAGGCAATCATTAGTTAAGAGGAGCTCAGGAGCACGCATGAACGTCACAATCTAAGAAAGCAGTATGGAGGCTGTTACAGGCAACTGAGAAAGCCGCCCAATGGTTCATTTTTATGACGTTTACTTTGCATTACTGATGTGTGGTGTGAGGGTTTGTCTTTCTGAACACATGAACTACATGAACCTTGCACACATTGCTGAAAAGGTTTTCAGAGTATGTCATCCTCTTTGGTAGCACTCCTCTGGGTTTGAATAATCTTTCTTCACTCAAAACTACAGGGAGAGGGAGGATCTATCAGGTACAATGATGGGGTCTATTGCCAAGGTTAGCCCACCTAAAAAGCAAAAAAAAAACAAAGAAAAAACTTGCCCCATGGGCTGTTTTGAGAAATCTTGTTTGTGTTTTTAGCGCAAGTCAGAGCAGTGACACAAGGATTGCAGTTGTGTTGTGATAATTCATTCCACAGCGGGCAACACACTGCACGCATTGCTCCGCTCAATAGAAAATAAAAAATACTTCAGGTTATTTTTTGATTGGGATGTTCACAGCGCGTCTCTCTCGGATAACTCATCCAATTTCCTTTCTTCACCAGTTCTTCTTCTGTCCCTACCTGTCTTCATTTCTCATTCAGCTGAAAGATTTATTATGTCTGTCATCTCCTTGTATCACCATACCAACACATCAGGTTGAAGTATTTCATTGGTATGTTCAAGCGTGTTGATGTGAGATGAGTAGAAATCATTTTAGAACTGTTAAAAAATACCACTGCAGCCATTAGCTCACATAACCTCCACCCTGTAGATTTTAGAAATCCCAATAAACAAACACACTCAGTTGGATTCTGCCATATGCCACGTCTGCTCCGGTTCATACACGTTTCGTGTGTGTGTGTGTGTGTGTGTGTGTGCTCCCACCCGCCCGCCTTCAACCCTCCCTAACTATAAATGACTTATCAATTTTAATCAGACTGCATGTGGTTTTCAGACGTTCCATCTCTGCCATGCAAAGCACACACACACACACACACACACACACACACACACACACACACACACTCACACACTCACACACTCACACACTCACACACACACACACTCTCTCTCTCTCTCTCTCTCTCTCTCTCTCTCTCTCTCTCTCTCTCTCTCTCTCTCTCTCTCTCTCTCTCTCTCGTTATTTATTTTTTTATTTTTTCCTGGGCTGGAAAAAAGCAGATTTCATTGGGGTCGTAATAAAAGACAGGTGCACTTTTATTCCTTTTGAAAGCTCTCTCATCTCTCCTGAGTTGGAAAACAGAGGTGTACTCTCTCTTCATCGTATAACACTTCACTTTCAGTGGCATGGATACCAGACCTACATCAAATAAAGTTTTTAGATCATCTCCAAGGACTGAGAGAATTTGCTTCTGTCTGCCCGGACAGACCAGATGGGCACAGGGAGTTTCCACTGGAACATTTCTGCAACCATCGAATGTGTTTGATTGTACGATAGACTGTATAAAGATGGCATGACAGCTTCCAAAAGTGAAGCCTAAACATCTCGATCGCCCCTCGGGATAGATCACATACCCTGCCCCCTCCATGTTTGCCATTGGAAGATAGTCCAAACTAAAAAAGTACACGTCAAATAAATATTTCTCATGGTTTCTGTCATTTAAGGTAGTTTATATCACATTGGTTTTAATTAGTTATTTGATGTTATAGATAGGGCCCTGTGAATTTTGCAATGCTTAACTTGCTTGAATTGCCTAATATTGTGGAATCTGCTAAAATGTGTATAAAAATCTGTATTTTCCCCTGGCATTACAAGTATTTTTTCCCCCACAGCACTTAAGCCAAATGAACAGAAGAACTGCTATGTTTTGGTGTCATTTACAGGCACACTGCTTCTGTGCTGTCGAGACAGGCAGTTCCTCATACAAGTATACAGCTGAACAAAATGTCGTTTTGTACGGACCAAGGTGCATAAACAATACATAAATAAACAACAACAAATCACAACCTACTACAATAGACAGTAACAGAGCCCTCAAACCATTCACCCGATATTCACACATACAATACACAGTAAACAGTAACAATGCACAATAAGCAGTGAATAGTGCACGTCAAATAAAGTGACAGATAAAGTATAGACGGTTGTGCAATTTGACTTGACACTTCGTCATGATGGGAGTCAGTGCTGCAGGACAGTAGTCATTGAGACGTCACTGTTGACTTCTTAGGCACTAGATGCAAGCTCGCTGAAGACTTCCTAGCTGTGTGGGCAGAGTCAGATATTCCGTAAGAAAAAGAAAGCCACTTCAGTTTCTTACCCTGTGTTCGACCCGCACGTGGAGGCTGTGGGAAGTTTCACTCCTCTGTTTGAACTGGAAGTCGTTCTGGTCCGACACCTTGCAGGCAGCATCACTGGAGTTTCGTACTGTAGTAAAGACAGATAACACAATCAACTTTTTTTTACGTTTCAGTTATTTTCTGATTCACGATCTAGTTAACAATCTGTGTTCATTGTGTTCATTGCCAGCCAAGAAACAGCTTTCTTTGTTTTTTTAGAAAGATTTTTCTTTTGATGATCTGTTATTTTCCCCCATTAACTTTTATTATGGATGCAATTGAAGTCAGAGAGAGTCGGAGAGTCTGTCTCTTTTTACATCATTTGTCATCATTTCCATTCAGTCACATGTGAGGCTGATAATTCCTGAGCGTCTGCTTTGATATGATTTACATCATTTCAATTTCCCCTGAAACATTTAGGCTAATAAATCATTTCCAATCTTCAAAAGACACCATGATCATATTATGGGTTATTCAGTAATGAATTCACAATAAAAAAATACAGATGCACTTAAGGAATAAATAATATAGGCATGATCCTGTGCCTCTGAGAAGGACACAGTATAAATACAGTATGCAGGTTGTTGTTCATGTGCAGGTTTTTGTTAAGCAGGTAACAGAGAGAGAACATGCTGCTCTGGCAGTGATAACTGTGTGCCTTTTATTAGTATCGGGACAGTGCACATGTGTGCAAACTCCATCAAAATCTGTACAGCAGTTAAAGCCGACTGACAACTTTGATCCAGCTGTGATCAGCCGTCATCAGATCACGTAGCGCTTCAGAGGACAGGACGTCTCTTTTCTCTAAAAGCATATTTTCTTTTCTTCTCTCATGGTTTCCTTGGGTCTCTATCTTGTGCATCAAGGAAAAGACGCAAGTAAGGGAAACGTGGATGTGATCGAGAGACTTCATATGCACCCTTGGAAAAATACCTGTTCAGAACTGGAACATCCACTGTGCAGAAGCCAAGTTGTAATTATATCAGAATTTATTTACTGATTTATTATTTTTTACACTTTTAACATGTATACAAGACAAAGTATACTCACATTGGACTAGCTCAGTACTAGTGTATTATTTGCAGATACACAATGCTGAAATGCATTTCCCAACGTGATCCCAAATTCATTCCAGAATTACATCCATGCCAATAACAAACAAAAATTCAAGTAACCATGTTTCTGTTGAGAAAGAGAAGCTTCTTATGAATCTTACAGTAACAAGATCATTCTTTTAGCAGCCAAAAAGGCTGCTATTGTTAGTCTGAATTTCGTATCAGAATATCGACTAACAATGGTAGCTTTATTTGGTTTGGGGAGGGTCACAGTCCAGCGACATCAGCCAAACGTGTGTTTAATACAATTTAATCTTCAAATCCTTTTATCTTTTGATGTTTTTCTGTAGTACACATCCAAAACATTCAAGGGTTAGGATAGAAATAGTAAAAATTGTAATTACATTTTTATTTTCAAGACAGCACTACAAGACTAACTAGCCCTAACTACCCTGACACACACAGCAGTGACTGACCTTTTAGCCTGAAACATGTAGCTTTATTCTTTTAGTATATCATGTATGCAGCCATCAAGTGCATGTTTAGGACCCTTTACAAGATTCTGGTTTTCAAACAAATCAGCTGAAAACAGAGTTTTTAGCCAACTCACATGGTTTTAGCATTAGCATTAGCTTACACTGTCTGGCTACGGCTGAGAAAATCTTCTAGCGTTGTGTTGTCTTGTGTTTACTTCTGTGTGAAATTGAAGACCTGTTGTTTTACAGGTTACTGCAAATATCTAGTAGCAGATCTGCCATGGTTACCACAGTAAACTGCGTTATGTTATTGTTTGTAGTGCTAGAACAGAAAGCTTGACGAATCTTGAAAGTCTTGAGGTGCAGCCACAGTACCTTGGTGAGGAGGGGCTTATCGTACGGCCAGTCGGAGAGACAGATGTCAGTGTTTCTGTCTATATATGAATATCTCAACTTACTGTACATTAGGCTTAGTAATACAGTTACATGGGGTTTTTTTTATTTCTCATTACTTGTAATACAGTAGGGCATCAGGTCTTATCAGTTCATTTCAGAAACAGAAGTTGCTGTGCTCAGTTGAATTTATACTTTATTATACCTTTTTTTTTTAACAGCTTTATGTCTTTATTTTAGTTTTTTAAATTGCCTTTAATAAAACTCCATCATTATAAAGATCTTGAAAAGTTACAGCAGATCCCCTTTAAGTTAATCTACTTCAGACTGAGTGTTTATATGAGGTCAGTTCATTTGGACTGAGTACTTAATAAGCTCATTAGGTGGCATAAACACAGTTCATGGATTGTCTCTGTGCTCTGACCGACTCAGAGTGGGACCAGTCCAGCTTTTACCGACTTGGTAACGTAGTCTGATGGAACATGTCGGAGGAGGCGGCGGCACAGATGGATGAATGATCCTCTTGTTGCTGTGATCAAAGACTGATGACACAACGCAGTGTCACTTTATTTATTTCTCTCTTTGGCTTTGTTTTTGTTCCCTCTCTTCCTTCCTGTCCTGCTCTCCCATTCCTGCAGCACAAGATGACAGGATACACGTGTGTGTGTGTGTGTGTGTGTTGTGTGTGCGCAGTGTGTCTGTCAAAGTAAATAAGAGAAAATATGTGTCTTCATGAATTATTGTGTGTCTCTTTGAATGTGTCTGTTTATAGAAAGTGTGCCCGTTCCTGTGCACGTGTCTGCATGCCTGTGTGTGTGTGTGTGTGTGTGTGAAAGAGAGTGTGTGTGGTCTGACTGTGTGTCATTTACCCCTTGCCTTGGCACTGCGTTTTCCTCCCGCTGTAACTTCCTGCCTGAGTGTTTCCAGTGGCATCCCTCACACTTCAACCATTGCTTTGGAGCCATCCCTCTATTCCTCTTTCCAAATTTGCTCCATCCATCCAGCCATCTATCTATCTATGCACTCAGGACTGCCAGACCACAGCCCGTCTCATTCATTAATCATCAGCATTGAGAAGGAACACAGGGTGCCGTCGGACGAGAGAGAGGAAATGTAGAAAGGTGGTGGGATGACAAGTGCAGGAGATTGGAGGCTAAAACTAGAACCTCCAGAAAATCTAAAACTAATGCTGAGATGATCCTGATGATTAATCCTTTGTCGACTTGTTTTTCAGATCCCATTTTCGCTGGTGCAGTTTCCACTTTGGGAGTATTTAAAGGTATGTATCAGGGCTTCCCATAAATGTTTGTCTGACAGACTTTATTTCCTCTCTGTCTTTATTATCCACCTATTTTAACCCACACCCCACTCTCCACCCTTCCTCACTACCATCATTTACAGTAATTATACTCAGTGATAAATCGGTAGTTAAGTTATAATAGTGTGCTTACGCTCTGACACATTTACAGTCGAGTTCACCCTCTGCATTCCCCTGTATCATTGTGGCAGGCGAAAATGGGACTTTACGTTTTAATGGGTTGTCACGACTACCATCAAACCAGCCTTCGATTTATCACGAGCATATTCAGTCCTGCATATCTTTCCCTTTCTCGCTTTTTTCACCTCACATCCTTAATATCTTTTTCTCTCCCATCTCTCTCTCTTTTTATTTTGCGGCCCTGAACACATAAAAAGCTGTTTCTCTTTGAAAAAAGAAGGCATTTTGTTGGAGTGACATCATGTCTCAAGGGCTCGAGAGGCGGACAGTCGAACATTCCATCAATGTGAGGAGCTAACGGCCCGAGCTAAGGCGAATAATACGCTGCACAGCTGTGTGTTTGTGTGTGTGTATGTGTATGCCGGTCTGTGCATTTGCGCGAGTTAGATTTTTGTCGTTCACAAGTGTCTCTTTGTCCCCCAGTCAAAGGCCCTCTCTCCCCAGGCCATCTGGACACGTCCGTTGGCGGAGAGCTGAACTGCTGGAATCTGGACTGCTCCTCTCCACTGTCTCTGTTTCTTCTTCTCCATCCATTGGCTCTCTACTCCCAGTCCTCCCAGATATATCCTCTATATTAACATGGTGCTCTGAATAGCTAATGAGGCGTTTCCTCAGTTATACTGGCAGACGCTAGCTGACTAGTCGAGGAACGAAAAGAACAACTTGCAACCAAACAGGTTTTTACTGCCATTCCATCAGAGTGACCACCAAGATGTTCAGAGGGTTCCATAAATAAGAATAATGGGATTTAGTTTGAAAAATGCCAGAGTGGAGGAATTTGAGAGAGTGCACGTGTGTGGCATGATCTCCCATCTGCTTTGTGGGATAGTAATGTGCTGCGTTATGGCCTTTTTCTCTTTACTTCACACCGAGCCAGCACAGCTGTCAGTGAGAGAATCAGAAAGAGGAAAAGGGAGAAAACCAACCAACAAACTGCTGTAGGCCTGTTGGAAGAGGACTGTGCAGACAAATCCTTTCATAGAGTGCATTAAGTTCAACTCGCCGTTGAATTTCTGAGATATCATGGAGAGGCATATTCCGGGCAGGAAAAGGCAGGGAATTTTATAAAATACATCAGGCAAGACAGGATTTGAAAGAATAATGTTACACATTAGTCACCACATACACATTTAAAGTATTTTTTTCACTCCAGACTTCAGTAATCCATGTGAATAATTTCACACATTCATTTCACAATACTGTGGTTTTCACTCAGTTGTTTTTCCCAACAGCATTTGTAGCCTACGGCTTACAGTTTACCCCATCTGTTCTGACCTCAAAAACAACATTGGCAAAACAGGAGGGTGTAACAATTTTAGGTTATGATTAAACACCGAGAAAGAGCCACAGAAAATTCAAGGAATTTTCCGTCAAAGGCATGGTGGGAACTAAAGATTAACCGATGAGATGCACTCACAAATGCTGTCTCCCTATACATTTGTTCGCACAAAACACATACATGCTGACACACTCACATGCACGCAGACCCACCACCTCTTTCCTGTGGGAAGTCGTCCAGGTGCAAACTCAGAGCCTGACACAAGGGTTCAAAGGTCAGAAAGTTTGTTTTCCCAGGTTTACCCCTTATTATTTATTCATGAAACAAAGAGGAAGGGATGGAGAGACTCGGAGAAGCAGAGACACAGGGAGGAATCCCCCAGCACGAGGCCTTTGATGTGGAAAACAAAATCTCCTTTTTAATCTGCCCTCTAATGGAATACACATGACACATCCTGAGCTCGTACACACTCACTGCCAGTTCTCCTCCTTTCTGTCTTTCTCTGTGTGTTTACTTGTTTGTGTTTGCATGTGTTGTGCACAACACATGGTTTTTTGTGATGTCCACATGTGTTTGGGAAAGGAGGAGAATGAGATAACATGCAACAGATGAAACTCGAGGGGGGGGGGAGAGACAAAGAAAATATTAGTAATCGCTCCATGCTGTTGCCCAATTGCTCTCCCTGAGAAGTAATCATACCTTGCAGTGCCCGAGGCAGCCCAGCTGTCCACATGCATTTTATACAAAGGCTAACCTTGCATAGTCAGTTTCCTCATCGCTTTGCTGAAACTGGTCGGGGGAGAAAAAAAGACAGAGTTCATTCTCAAAACAAAAACATCAGGTGGTTTCACTCAGTAGCCAGTTGCATTTGGGCAAGCAGCCCTGCAATATGACTGTTTTAAAACAAAAATGTCTTTTACTTTAAATTTTACAAACATATTCGCTTTATTCTCTATTGATTCTGTGCAATTAACTTTGTTTTCAAATAAATAAGTGTAGCTTAATCTGCAAAACTGTGTAATACCTTGGTCAATATTCAAAGCAGTACATTTTCCAAATACTGTAATACTGAGAGGTAATTTGGACAAGTAATTGAATTATTAAATTTCACAATATATATGTCATGTACGGCAAAAGATTTACATCATGCATAGCAAAATAAATGCGCTTTATTCCATATGTTGCCAGTTAAATCCATTATTTTATTATTTGTGAATTTTTTTTCACTGTTGCAAAGTGTGATTCATTTGATATGTGTAAACTCGACTGTCATTGTGAGATGGCTCAGTAATCCATTGAATTTTAGAGACATAGTCCTCTCAAGCTGTGGTCTCAGTCATTTGATTGTTGAGCGTTGCCATTATGCCATACATTGTCCTACTAAGGTACAATTTATTACAGTGCTGTTAGCATTACATTGTACAGGTCCACATAATAAACTAGCAACTATCTGTGTAGCAGGGCTACCACACTACCAGACCATATTAGTTTCATTGCACGCTCAATCTTTTATTATAGTGCATAGTTTTTAAGAGGGGTGGACAGCTAATTATTTTATATTTAGTTTATTGCTACTTCCAGCGGTCTCTTCTACAAGGAGAAAGCTGCCGTTCTCCAGCAGCCTGTACACACCAGCTGTGTGTATTACTAAGTTGTGATTTATGCATTACTAATATAAAAGCATCACAGTTACAACATAACTCTAAGTAACAAATAAATAGTTACACATGCCCCAGGGTCAGTGAAAATCACAAAATGTCACAGAATTATAGTCTATTTCAGCCCCACAGCATAATTTTTCCTTAATTGCACATCATTAATTTATTGATATGATATTTCAATATCAATCTAGCTTAACGCCATGGACTACGATGCCAAGTGGGTCATGCCAGTCAGAAAGCTAATGCGTGTAGTCACCATTACGATGGAACTCTATGTTTGATCGTTGATTGACCACTTGCCTTAGTTATGACTTTTCGTCTATACTGAGTCATGCCCCAAGTAATCGTGATGCAACCAATTTTAGTAGCTTTAGTAGATTTATTTACAAACTAACAAGTAACTAAGCCTCTAGTGTCGACTTTACGCCCTAACTTAGGAGAGAACTCGCACACAGCTGGTGCAACCCAGTGCAGGAATACAATCTCAAGCAGCATCACACGCCTAAACATGGCAGTATGCTGTATAGGAGGGGAAAGGAGAGGAAACAGGAGAGTTGCTCCGCTTCAGAGTGTATACAGTTACAATTTAAAGTTTTTTTTGTTTTTTGGGGGGGGTTCAAGAGGCCTGTGAACTCAATGTAATTTGAGCTTGAGACCCCCGGTATATAGCCTAAGAAATGTGTACATGTTAGTGCTTCAATACAAAAATGTTATCAAGTAAACGAATGCGTTGACATGTGCATGTGATAGGAGAATATGTGCTGATATGAGCTGATTTCCTGTACTTCAACATGATGGTATGTAGACAAAATGAGTAAAGTTTGTAGCGTGATCGAGTGTGAGCGCTGCAGCGTATCCTCTTGCCTCCCTCTTGTCCCGTCCCAGTTCTTGGGAAACAAGTAGCATGACATCACTGGGGAGAAAAAGCAACACAAAAATAGCTTGGACGGCCCGGTTCCCAGCCACAGGCCTGGACCCCAGACCAAGGTTCACAATGTGTTTTCAATGAGTCTGATATGTCTGCTAACTACAATATTCTCTCTCTCTCTTTGTCTCCCTCCCTCTTTCTCCCCTATTCTCGCTCTTTCATCATCCTCCTCTATCGACAACCCTCTCTTTCTCTCTTTCTCCCAGACTCTGTGGTCATGGAGGCAAGGTCACACGCTCTACTCTTGGCAAGCTGCAGTGTGCGGAGCTTTTGCAGGTGCAGGGGATTATTTGCTGCTTTGGGAAAGAGGCGGAGAGAGAGGGGGGTGGAAGACGGATGGGAGGGATGGATGGCTAGATCAATGGATAGATGGATGGATGGGTGAATAGATGGCCAGGAGGGCAGGACAGGTTTAGCCAAAGCCACATTCTTGTAAGATTCCACAAAGGTGAGCTCAGCTGGCAAATCACATCCTCACCTGCACAGCCGAGCAGAGAAGAAAAGAAAGCGGAGTAAAGAAGAATGGGATGGAGGGACATGAGAACAGGCAATTCCAGCCTTTTTGTAAACATTGCTTTCATACAGCGTTAAATTAGCAATCCTCAATACAGCATTGTTGCCTTAAAAAAACTATCACAGTTGTCAAGCCCTTCAGCCAATGAAAATAACACCATGGCAGACGTCTATGGTTCTGTCTTTGCCGGGATGAGTATCGGGGGAGAGACAGACAACCAAGGGAGGACAGAGCAGGGAAGAGAGGAGCTGGTTCCTGGTTATGGGCCCCTGCAGCTGTGCGACCTCCTGAGCACTGGGGCCTGAAGTGTTTTTTTGAGAGAGGGAGAGAGAAAGGCGCAGGAAAGGAGTGGAAGAGGGGAAGGGGAGTGGACTAAAAACGAGACAAATGGGGGAAAGGAAAAGACAGCAACTTGAGAGAATTCAATTCGACCATGAAATGCGAGAGATAAATAATCCATGTGTCTTTAGTTCTTTTCATATTCAAGTGGGAATCAATATTCAATATTTTATTATTTGTAATCCGATTTTTTGTACTTTTGATTTTATGCTCCGATCAAAAATAGGAAATGAAAAAACGAGCCACACACCGAATTTGATTTTGATATGTCCGATTTTCTGAACATTTTTATTTTTAAACCCTCTGCATACACATGGTTAAACCCACACAGGTGTTTTCGCTGAATATTTTTGATTAGACCTCTTTACAGAACTATGGAGGTGTGTACAGACTGCTCTTGATTGTTGTTGTGAGTTTAGTTGCATCTGTAAGACAAGTTACAGCTGCTGCGTTCCAAATCGCATACTTTTTCTTTAGTACTGCAGCAGAGGATTGTGTCTGGCCAGAAAAGCATGCTAGCGTGCATAGTGCAAAATGTGACCAGATGCAGTAGGACATCCTGGTATTTTTGGCAGACAGCATTTGACATACACTGCTCAAAAAATTAAGGGAACACTTAATCATCACAGTAGAACATCATGTCAATTAAACTTCAGGGATGCCAATCTGTACCGTTGGGAAGAATAAACGATTGTGAATCAATGTCACTTGTTTTGGTGCAAAGGAAAGTGACAACAGGTGCACTGGAGAGGCAACAGCAAGACAACCTCCAAAAATGAAATGGTTTTGCAGGTGATGGCCGGAGATAATTGCTCAGAAGGAGCACTGCCAGAGCACTACACAATGACCTCCAGCGGGCTACTGGTGTGCATGTTTCTGACCACACTGTCAGAACAGTCTCCATGAGGGTGGCATGAGGGCCCGAAGTCCTCTAATGGGATCTGTGCTCACTGCCCAACCCATGAGAACATGCGACAGACGTGAAAGAGTCAGGAGACGCCATGGTGAACTTCATGCTGCCTGCACCAACATCCAGCAAAACTGGTTTGGTGGTGGGTCAGTGATGTTCTGGGGAGGCATATCCTTGGAGGGCCGCATAGTCATCAGTATCCTGACTGCTGTTAGGTACCGGGATGAAATCCTCAGAGCCACTGTCAAACCTGACACTGGTGCAGTGGGCCCTGGGTTCCTCCTGGTGCAGGACAATGGCCTCATGTGGCCAGAGAGTGTAGGCAGTTCCTGGATGATGAAGGTATAGATGTCACTGACCGGCCCTCACATTCCCCAGACCTGAATCCAATTGAAAACCTCTGGGATGTTTATCGGTGCTTCCGAGGCTGCCAAGTAGCGGCACAGACTGTCCAGGAGCTCACAGATGCCCTAATCCAGGTCTGGGAGGAGATCCCCCGGGACACCATCTGCCGTCTCATCAGGAGCATGCCCAGACGTTTTCGAGATTGCATACACACTACTGAATCATATTTTGGATCTGCGTGTGATATCAGTTTCTTTACTCTGATTTTTGGTATGATTTTGAATCCAGCCCTCGAACAGTGGATGATTTTGGTTCCCATTAACAGTTTTTGAACTTCCGACTACGTTACTTTGAGCAGTGTACTACGTGTGGGGACATACTAAATCTTTTTCTGGCAGTATGGTCATTGGAACTCACTAAGCATCTCATACACCAATAATTCTTGGAGACATCACGTATTTCTGAACATAGCTCCTTGCAACTTCAAGCAAAAGTCCAATCAGCTACAATAAGTGAAAACACCTTAGGGATGCATTTAATTCACTTGTTTTTGTTGTTTACCTCTTTTTAGCTAGTTTTATTGTATATTTTATACTAATGATGCTTTATAACTTTTTATATATATATGAAACTGCATGGATGCTGAATGTTTACCTGCATAAAGTTGATACAAAGGCGTTGGTGGGGGGAAAAAAGACACTAAATGGTCAGACACTGACACAAAGGCATGGCTTTGATATAAGAGAGAGGGCAAAGAGCTGATTTGAAACAAAAAACACTTTTGTTTAGTGAACTGAAAAGACAACTCAAAACACAGTTTGCCTTTGTGGTATACAGTATCAGTCCAGGGTCATGTAGTGACAGCATGTACCTCGAGTATTGTGGCCCTGAATAAAAAATGCACCATCTATCTTTCTACTCAGTCTTCACCTTTTTTTTGCGATGAAAAAGCAGAACCACAATCAAACTACATATTTCAGAGGAACAGTTCCCCAGACCGCTCCGTAGTGCAGTTGTTGGATGTTTATAACTTTCACTCCATAACTCTTGTGACACTACAACGTCCAGGCAGGACAGGAAGATTGAGGTTGGCAGCTCTAGGGGCGATGGAGAGATGGAGGTGAAGGAGAGTAGAGGGGATGAGGAAATGGCACCCTAAGGAGCTGAGACGTGGCCCCGCGCCACACCGCCTGGACTTGGTCCATGCTGGGAAGAAGAGGAGAAAGGAATCAGAATAGAATAAGAGAACAGGAGATGTGGATGGGTGGGTGTCAGACTGAGACATGCAGAGGAACAAAGAACATAAAAGACAGTTGAAAAGAGTCCTGAATACATGACAAAGTTAGAAATACCCTCTCACATTAGATTGGCTGACCCTTTTTCAAAGGTAGTGAATATTAAACTCTTAATGATGATATCATAACTGTAAATAAATGTAGACATAAACACGTGTAGTATTATAGTTTTAACCTTAAAGCAATCAGACAGCCAAAATTGTTAATTGGGATGTACTGTATAGGAAAAAGGATCGAAAAGTATGAAATTGTAGGGCGGCAATCTAAGCCAAAAAGGAGGGAAGGAAAAAGGGGCAAGATGATGAGGTAGTGTTTGAGGGGGGTGGGGGCACGGGTCCAGGGTAGGAATCAAGTTTGCGTCCCTCTGCGACCGAGCTGCTGTCCAAGAGGGATCCTCGAGTTTCAGTCACTTCCCCTTACATCGCGTTTCACACTCTCTCTTTCACTCATACATAATCTGCTTGACACTGGAAATGATCAGACAGGCGCGTTTAATCATCCCAAATATCTCCACTAGTGCCCTGCGTTGACTTACGACGGACGTGACCCCGTTTGGACCGCCTGCCTAGAACCCCCCCCTCCCAAACTGCCTACAATGAGACAAAATTACATCACTGTCTGATTTGGTTCTAACCTTCATCACATGACAAGGTTCTTCCAGCCAGATTTAGATCTTCCAATTCAGCGATCCGTGTGTAAGATTTATTAATGCATCCTTTTTCTCCTATCCAAGAATATTAAAAAATAGGCTACAGTAAGAGGGCTGTATCTTGTTATCCTTGCTGAAGTTGTATCCACCCAAGTCGGGGGGGAAATTATTAAAATCCACTCTTATAATCAGCCAGCATTAACTAGTAAAACATAACAGTGTGTTACACCACACTGATCCTAATGTTTTCCTGTATCCTCAGTCACGTTGCTACTCGCTGGCCAATATGCATATGTTTATGGAGAACAGTTGCTATGCCTATGGCAGAGTTACACACACACACACACACACACACACACACAAACTCTCTCTCTCTCTGTTTCTCACTTGGACACACACACTGCGGCTCAGCGGGGACACCTTTGGACCGCGCCACCCACACAGCTTCCAACTTGGAGGGAAGTTGGGGTGTAACTGCTCTATAAAACTTTGAATGTATCCAAATGTGTGTCTTGTTTCAAGCTTGTGCGTACAACTAGGTGTGTGTGTGTGTCTGTGCTTGTGTGTATTGGAAACCGGAGTGAGTGTGTGTGGAAGGTGTGGTATGGATGAGGCAGTAGGATGGGGGGGGTGGTGGTGGGAGTAGAAGTGTGTCTGTCTGGTTTTGTGGTCTAATAACAGCAATATTATCACTTTTATGAACTTAATGGAGTGGAGGGCCAAGACTTCTACTGTTTATTGCTGAATTAATACGTTACTTTATCTGTGGTTAAATAATTTGACTTTTTTATTGGTTTGTGTGTAATATTTAAAGACTGCTCTGAGAGCAGAGAGAGGCCCTTTTATGTTTGCACTTTGCTAAATGTGTGTATGTATCCTTTATAGGTGCAGTAGCGGCATTTGTTACCACTCCTCTTGACGTGGCAAAGACCAGGATCATGCTCGCAAAGGTACACACACACACACACACACACACACACACCCTCCTCTGGCTGCAACTTTTAAACACTGCTGTCGGTTGATGGCTCGCAGACAGAGAGCTGAGCGGGCCTGCAGCCTGAGTAAATTTCAACAGTGTCAGCACACAGGACAGAGCGGACTGAGGTAGCACCGGGTCTGTAGTGAGACATACACACACATCTGTCATCCGATCTGGACTATGGACAGTGTCGTGAAGACGTGTTTGTGTGCATGGTTAGTGTTAGAGTGAGGTCTTGTTGCCGCTCCAGAGGAATTTCCATCTCAAGGCTGCTTGTCACTGAGAGGTGAACCAGAAGGTGTCCTGCCTGTTAACTCTTCTACTCTGTGCGTCCTCTCTAACAGTCCCCCTCTCTCTCGCTCTGTAGCGGTGTAGCTTGCTCTAACTGTATACCTGGCTTCCCTCACTATGTCCTATGTGTGTGTGGAAAGGGTAGTGAGTTCAGAGTCTCCCCCCCCCCCCCCCCCCCCCCCCCCCCCCCCACACACACACACACAATCACACACACATACACGGACTGTCCTTGGAAAAGACACAGTGTTCCTCCTCCACACCCACCCTCCCTCCCTGGTCCTAACTAATAAGATACTGGAATTAAGAAAACACTCAGACAGTCTTGATCTCTTGCGAGAAGCCGTTGGCTGTAGGTGGAACAGAACGGTACAAAAGCTTCCTGTAAACATTATTTGAAATGCAGCAGCTGTAATTTACCACCAGCAGAGGATTTGGCCTGCGCTGCCTCAAGTTCGGTTATAACTTTATATGGCCAAGTTTTTCATTCACTTAAAGCACCATCAGGTAAGCTGGAAAAAAAACTGCGAAGAAGCCTAACAGCCTCTACTTATTACGTTATCAGCTGATAACACCCATGTTTAATGAATATGTTTTTTATCTCCAAAAAGATTGTAAACAGCTCTCTTCTAACTGGGAATGTCCCACCTTGGCTGAAACATGCTGTGGTTCAACCTCTTCTAGAAAATAAAGAAGGGCCTTTAACCACTAACACCAAATCACTTTAGACCTATTTCAAACGAACACTTGAAGCAGCACGGAAACATGAAGGAGTGCTTTGTCAAGCCGGCAGCGGCTGCACCGCATATCCTGTTTTACTTTTTGTCCCCACACAAAATAAATCAGCAAGGGCGTCACTTTGTGTTGAAAAGTAGTGGGGACATAAAGGCTCAGATTAGGGGTGTGAGTGACAATACACTTAGGTCACGTGATGCGAAGATGCCTAATATTGGGTTTGCAAGAATTGAGATCATGAGTTGGGGGTCATATATTTTCAGCACTCCAACACTTACTTTGGAGAAATATTTTGCACAAATTTATAGTATGTTTTTTTTATTTATAGTTTATTTATTTGAAGGGAAACACAAAATTCAGGTGGCAGGTGACAATTCAAAATATAAAAATGTTATGTAATATAATTCAGTAATCAGTAGCTTGTTTTTTTTTGCTTAAAGGTTCAGTGTGTAAGATTTAGTGGCATCTAGTGGTGAGGTTGCAAATTGCAACCATCTGTCCAGAACTTAGGACAGCTACAGTGGCTGACACAGCACAAAAGGTGTCTGTTCTGAAACAGCAAAGAGTAGCCAGTCAAGAAATTAGGTTTCTTTAGGTATATTTATTAAGAAAATATATTTATTTACTTAATTATTCAGTAAAACCCTATGTTACTGCGACTGACAGATAACATGGAAAGCCAAGAGTGTGAAACACTTTCACTGTTTCTGCATCACAGTCCATTATAAACCACACATTAAATAAAGTTTATACAAAAATTGACAAGGGAAACACATTAATTCTCTCTGTGATTATGGACCCTTGCCAAAACTGCCCGACAACAATAATATCTGGCCCGCTGCCAGATTATGGTGCTTTGATAGCGGCAAAAAATATAAATAAATAAATACTTTGGTAGCGATGCTGAAACAGATCTCAGTCATGGCAGCAGTTACTCACTTAATCACTTCCTCTTTAGTGGTTTTGCTTTGTTTACTGTAATGCTGTAGTTGGAGTTGAACTGAGCTTTTACTTTTTGAATTTTCTGAACGACATTAAAAGAGTCTGTAGCCTGCTTGACACACCTCTGAAAGATCCATCAGAAAACATGATTCCCCTAAATGTCCCCTGCCTGGAGATACTGGGGAAATTAAAAAGCGTCTGTAGGTTGATGGATGTGGATCAAACACTGCAGCACATGTTTTGTTGTTAACCATCAGAAACAGTTGCTGCAGAATCAATTTGTTGAAGAGAGAAAAAAACATTTGTCTTGAACACTCAGTCTTCAGTGTGAGAGTCCTGCGCCTTACTGACTGAGCTAAACGAACAACGTGTTGATGCATGTCAATATTATGTCTTATATTCCCACCCACATCTAATGGTTGAAAATATTGCTCCAATGCAAAACTTACTTGTAGACCCCTGCTGTATATTAGTACTTCTTCTACTTAGAATGTACGTATTCAACGTAATGATGAGTGTCTGCACTGCCTGAATTCTACCAGAAGTAGAACAAGAAGAACGTCGTGACAAAACACACTCTGTAGCACTGTTAGTCTGTTTTCAGCTACTGTAGAAACATGGCGACGCAACATGGCGGTTAATTTCCGCTTAAAACAGACCCACACAATGCTGAAATAGAACCAAAGACACTATCATAAAATACAGGCTTCATTATCATGTCTAATTCCTAATTCTTATAATTTTAAGTTTTAAATTACTAATTTTTCTTTTCCTTTTCCTTTCCTCTTGCTCATGTTGACTGTGAATGCAATGTAATCTGGGTTCAATAAAGCAGGAGTCAGACACTTTTGGGAAATTAGGAATTTTTGGTTCTCTTTAAATAATATTAAACAGAGTACGTTCTAGGCCTGCTCTATATAAAAAGTGCAATGAGATGACTTTTGTTATTAATTGGTGCTGTAGAAATGAAACTGAATACATTTAAAATAACAAACCTGGATTTTAACATTTAGGCCTACCTAGTCAGGCAGAACTTCTGAAATCCAGAGCGAAAACAAATGCCATGCCTATCATAAAAAAGGTTTCAGAAAAAGAGTCACAACAGAAGTAAAATAATAAACTCTATATTGATGTTAAAATGTGTATCTACGATAACTAATCCACAATTTCACTGCTCATGCCTAAGCACCAGTGTTAGCTGACAATTACATAAAATATGAAATGACATAGTGGTAATGAAATGATAGGATGGGCTATCAACTAGCTATCATCAGATGGCTCATTGTAAGTAAAATAAATGCTAATTACAAAATTCTGAAGGTAGGAAAGATAAGTGTTAAAGCAGCTAGATAGCTAACTACTGACATTAACCTGCAGCGTCTCCATTCCCGTGTGATGCACTGGACTGGAGCAGTTGCCGCTACAAGTGATTCAGACAAGACGTCCAACTAACGTCAAGGTTGGGAAATGGCATGGTCCATTTTAGGGGTGTCTAAAATTGTATTTCAAGATTTTTGAATATAAGGCATGAGTATGGGAAATATATTGTAATATTTACAATTACAGGTTAGAAAGACCCCCCCTGAACTATTCCTTTGACCACGTTACTTTTTTTAGACAATGCACATTTGTTTCTTCTATATTAACATTGCTTTGCGTGTTTTCTTTTTGTGCAAATAAACCTTCATTTGTTAGTTAACATTTCTTGTTGCAAGCCTTTTTTGAGAACAACAAAGTTGGTAGGGACAAAATCAGCCATTGGTGGGGACAAGTTCCCAACATCCCCAGTGTAAATGACACCTAAGTATATCAGGTTGATCAACAAGAGGAACATGTTCCCGTCAGTAATAGTCACTTAAAATTGATTTTTTTAAAAATGTTTCTTAATTGCCACAATGTTAAAAGTAAATTCTGCACCGCTCCTGTCAGTGTAACCTAACGTACACCATGCATCATCCATTGTTCGGACATCTGCTAATTTATTTAGCTGTAAAGCACTTTGGCACAAACCTGGTGTGTTTTTAAAGCACTTTATAATCTGACCTTGACCCTAAAAAGTAACATGTCATTTTAAAAAAAAACTTGTCAGACTTAAGTTTGGTTTAGTTGTGCAAACTCCCATGGCAGCAAAGGATGACAAGTCCAGGCAGGAGAGTGAAACAGAAACTGAGAGAGAGCAGGGCTGCTGTTGATGGGTATGGACGGTTTGGATCGGACGAAGGGGAGGAAGTGCGGGTGTTGAAACTTGTCACATTAGTTTCCGTCCCACGGCAGCAGAGGAGAAGGTTGTTTCTTTTCTGCGGCAGGCAGAATGAAAGAGTGGTGTGTTACAGCAGACTAGACCGAAGCGGGCGGTCGTTCAGGACACAGCTGAACGTGTAAAGCCCCTCCAGGGCAGGACTCCTGCCATGCCGCCCTGGCTGCGGCACTGGCAACAAGCCTGGCACACCGCGCTGCTGTGCGCCGCCTACGCTGCTACTGTACAACGCTGCTCTTCTTCTCAGGCTGATGATGTTTGCTACCCTCCACTGGTACCAAATGTGGCAAACACAGGAGTCAATGTCAGGCTGATAGAGAACATGGAGACATGAAGCTAATTCTGTAGTACTCGCACAAAACTCAGATAACAAAGCAGCACGCCAAAATAAGCCAGAGAAACGTATAGAATGAGCTGCATGAAGATATTTTTGTATGTCAGCACAAGTTACACAGGGACTGTGTGTGTGTGTGTGTGTGTGTGTGTGTGTGTGTGTTTTGGACACCCTTCTTCATTCCCTCCTTCCACCATTCCACAGTGGAAAGGAAAAGAAAACTTGTCAGACGAGGAGAGAGGAAAGTCATTGCTCAGCCACCTGTCTCCAACAGAAACATAAGGAATAGGCCCCACAACCACCACCACATGAATAAAATGAGGGAATCTTCCTCTCCTTCCAGGAGATCTTGGAGTCACAATTTACAGCGGACACCACAAAATGTTTCCTACATGCTCAGTGAGCTGTAGTGTGCATTGCCGTGCACACACCTACACACATACTCCTCCTGCCAGTACTCCCTCCTTGCTTCTCTGCACTGCTTCTTTCTGTTTCTGTCTCCTCTGGGGTGCCACCACCCACCCTCACTTAACCCTGAATGGTCCCACCCATGCAGGTCTCATACCCCTCGCGCAGCTCCACAGTGATGGATTAAAAACTCTCTGGCCAGCTAAGCTGTATTGTGTAAATAAAAGTTCTAGACTGATGGGTGTGGAGGAGAACTTGTTGAGTGTGTTTTTGGGTGGGCAAATGGCTGGGCGGGTTATGGAGGTGTCACCTTCGCTGACACAGCTGTCCATGAGGAGAAAGAAATGAAAGGGAGGGAAGGAGGGGGAGTCGGAGGAAGCTCAGTTGAGGAAGACTAAACACAGTGTCTGTTGGAGGACCGGGAAGTGAATGAGACGATCCATCCGTCATCACACCTGTATTCTCTCTCTCTCTCTCTCTCTCTCTCTCTCTAGGCCGGGTCGACCACTGCGAGCGGCAACATCCCACTGGTGCTCTACGACGTGTGGAAGAGCAGAGGCATTACAGGGTGAGCACGTGTCATCGTGATGGTTTCAAACCAAACAGCCTCTTCACACAAATCGTTTTATGGCAGCCCATTTAAAAACCTCTTATTTTACATGATTTGATTTAACTCAGGCCCGATCCCTCGCGTAATCAAGTTTGATGATAGAGTCGCTACTCTGGGGGACGAGAATTTACAGCCGCAGCTGAAAAATGAGATGCATAAAAGCTTTTTCCTGCTGACTTGCTGTGCTGTCCTATTGATTAAGGTGTTACAGGGGCCAAGAGGAAGGGTTTATTTGAGTGTTTTGATGTGTTCATAATGCGCACTGGACAAAAGGCCAGGTCTAATGGGGCCTCAGAGGGCTGCCAGCACTAAAACAAACCCTCAGCCGCTGTGAATAATAGGCCTGCTTGTATACAAGCTGCCATCATTTAGTTAGGATGCACCTCGGCTTAATGCTCATGGCAGATTTGGTTTGGGACTGGGCCAACCACCAGTGGGACATCTCTCTCCCTCCCTCTGTCTCACAAACACACACTCACAAACCAAACTGTTGTTTGTTTATGTAGGCTGCAGTGCTGGAATCTAATCGGAGAGAAATTACATTTCAGCTTTGTGTTTAATATGAGCCAGGGGTAATTCCCTACATGCTGCTTTCAAACATTAGCAATAACCCAGCCTTCAATTTCAATAAAGATCATGTTTGAGACTACTGCACCATCTCAATGAGGTGATAGTTGGCGGGCCCCTGTGGAAAAGCATAAATCCCACTCTCCCAGCTGCAACAGTAACCAAGTGGTAATGTACAGGGGAGCTCTTTGAAGCCAGACCCCCACCTCTGCACCACACGGCAACCTTTTGATGTTTTTCCTCTCTTTCTCTCCTCCACTATCTTACCTCCAACTATCTTCTGGGGCAACCTGGAGAACTCACTCATATTGTGCAGCCCAGAGAAGATTAACCACAAGCTCTGCAACATGATTAACTCCTGACAAATCATGTTCTCCCCTGATATGGATGTGACTAGGAAAGGTGCAGAATGAGAAGAAAGAGAGTAACTATGAGAAAGAGACGAGAGAATGCAATGTAGAAACAAAGGAGAGTGTGTAGCAAGGAAAAGGGGGGCCGTCTGCTCTGCAGTGCCAAAGGCCTGGTGGTTGCGCTGGTGCATGCCTGATACAAATTGCTGGGGCTTTAAAGCTGTAATTATGGTAATAGGCCCAATTGCAGTGTAGTGAAGCTCTAAAGTGCTTCCATGTGTGTGCCATGCCCCAGAGACCCCGGGTTAGCAGAGACCGGTAGAGCTCACACCGGCCTCCCCAGTAACCTGCAAAACAACAAAACTGCACCAGAAGTCATGTCAAAACAAAGACTAATAATCCTCCAGGCGGTGTCTGCTCTGTTCCTTATGTAAACCAGAATGAAAGAAAGGTTAACAAATGACAAGTTTGTACCACATACACACAACAAAGCAGAGGCTCTGGAAGTCTGTGGTAAGCTGTTATTGTCCTTTTTATGACATAAGGAGTCGTTGTTCCTCACAGTAAGAAATACAGTAAAAACCCAATTCAAATCAAATACATGACACTTTATATACATGTGATTTTAGGTGTAGAGTCATGTGGTGTAGTAGGTGTCTGTAATGGACTTTCTCCTGCCAGTCGGTCTGCATGAGATCCAGATGGTCTCCCAGTGGAGTATTTCTGCTTTAAAAAGCATTTCTGGGGGGATTTAAACCATTCATATCCTTTCACCACACATACCTATTCATCCTCATGGGAGCAAGGAAACATCTCCTACAAACAATAGTAAAGAGTAAATATGAATTTACAAATAGATGCTGAGAACGTGATGGAATTGGACGTTAAATTACATTAATGCATGCTGTAGTTTCACTCTACTGTTGCTGGAGAAAAGCTACTATTCACTGGGGATCCCAACCCAGCCTACAGATTGCATACTAAAGAGGGAATTTATTCTAAACATTTGTTCAGTGGATTTGATGCTGCACAGTTAAAAGAAAAGTCAGGCCATGTTCTATATTTCTATTGTTGTCTAAAAATCTACAAATGATAAGATCAAAGCCAATAGTGAGTTAGCGCATGTCTTGTACTTCTCCATCCTGCCTGTGGCTCTCAGCCCCATGCCTCTTAGTTCCTACTCAAGAAAAAACTAATTTAAAAAGGCTAAATAATCTCCTAAAATAGCTCGGCGCTGTAGTTTTCTGAAAATGTCACTCAAACAGGAGTAAATTAGCGCATTTGATGGGGACTGTTTTCAGCCATGGATTTGGTGCGCTAATGACTATTTACAGCAGCAGGACGGTGTATGTAGGAATGAGTCAGAACAAGCCACAGTGCTCATTTTCATTGTAATAAAGGAACATGTCACCCAACGCAACGGTGTGGCACACTGTTGTGCTGGAGCTCAGTGGCACAGAGGAATAAACTATATAATGCTTTGTGTATTGATAGTATAGGATCAATTCATGGGTAGTTTTGTTATCAGACATATCCGTTAAACAAAAGATACTAAAACACAGAGGAACAAGGATGTCTGCAGTTGAGAAAAGGAGTATTGTTGGCAAAGATGTGCCACCCTTTTCCCAAAAAAACAAACAAAAAAAGAAACCCTATGCCACAGACACAGTGTGTATCCTTCACTGTGTGTGGGGGGGGCTTGGGCGGACACATTTGGGTTTTGTGTTTTTAGGGAAAGTGCTATAACATCTGTGTTTTTGTTATCATTATCCACCTTTTGTCCCCGACATTCAAGTAGATCCACCCCCTACTGAAGGAATGTTTCAAACGTCAAACCGTACGTCACAGGTTAAAACTGAGCTATTTGTTTTGAATGCATCCTATGAAAAAGTCCCATAACTAATAAAGGTTACTTATTATTACCTCGGCAATGTTCCTGCTCCTACACAAGTGCCAGAAATTTGCTCCCACATACATTTGAAGATTCCCACTTTTCTCCTCTTCAAGAGCACCCGCATTTTTTTAAACTGCAGCCAAGACATTTTCTTTGAGTTCACTGCTCATCCTCTGCACTCTCATGCCCTGCCTTGAAACTATATTTAGTCCGATTCCTCAGGAGAGGCGGTTGGCCCGCAATAGAGGGATGACAGCGGCTGGCCAGGCCGTGATGTCAGAATGAGTCAGGGCAAACGGGGGGAAACCGAGGGGAATATTTGAGCTCTGGCTCTGCTTTGACGTCTCAAGAGTCCACAGGTGGGCCTGATCCCAGACAGGAAATGTAACAGTAGTCAAGAGCTGAGACAAAACAAGAGTGTTGAGATTAAAATGAGTTAATTCCCCACACTGCTGGCAATCAGGCCCATCACCAGGAGAAGACAGAGTGGAATATGTCAGGACTTGTTGTGTCTACTGTGTTGTTGTGTGGCTGCCCAGCTGCTCAGTGTAAGAGTTTGTGTTTCTTTGCTTTTCTCTCTTTCTTTCCTTGGATTTTAGCTTGGGATCATGTGTAATGTTCCTTTGTAAGTAATGCTAAGTACTTGCCTGAGGCTTATGTTTCATCAGGTGGCGATAGAACGGCATGTTGAGGTGGAAAGAGCATTCTGAAGGGCAGGACAGCGACCTCTGACTAATGTATCCACGTTTATTTGGAGCATTTACACCAGCGCATGCTTACACAAACAGACTTGGAATTCTCTCTCTCTGGCACACATACTCTCTTTGTGTCTAACCCGTCACTGGCCGTCTCTTAAAAACACACCCGATCTGGGCCGGCCACATTCTGAAACGTGGCGTATATGTGAATGGCCGGGAGATCCCTGGCATTCTTGGCACCTTGTATAGCTTTGTGCAAGCAGCGAGTTTGTTTGTGACCCAAATCTTTTCCAGTGAAAGAGTAGCTAAATGTAGGGCAGTTAAGAGAAATGAACTACAGCCCATGGACTGATTCTGATAGTAGGAAAAAAAAAAAAAAATTTTACCCAAGGGATTTACCCACTAGTTTTTTTCCTAGGATTTTTAACCATATCTCACACCAGATGATCATCATCACGATCTATTTTTCTGAGCACTTTATTTCACTTCTTGTCCGTGTTTGCATAAAAGTTGACTTAAGAACCTTCTTTTTTGATATGCAGGAGGAAACTATGATCACAAAAGATCGCGGATCGTCATACGATTCCACAAAGTTGGGAGACTCGCAAATGACAAATTAAGAAAGAATGGTCTAAACTGAAGCGGCAGAGTCCGAGATATCCAGACTTTTAGCTCCTAGAAAGATAGATGATAGAGAGATGTGGTGTAGGAATAATCGGAAAAATACTTTCCCGACTGGGAAAATTCATGTGAACACCCCCTGGAGTCGGGACAACAACTTGGAAAGTCGTGGGGAAATTTTGGTACACGACTTGCCGAGTTGTTGGGTCATACACGTAGAAAAATGGTGGACAAAGTTGGTTAATGGTTAGAAACCTTTGATTCATAGTGAAAAATCACGTATTGCAATGACATTTTTTGCTCGTTTGTAATAATGTATTAGATAATAACAATTAGTTTGCTGTCCATGTATAGTGACCCAAATTAATTAGGAAGGTTATTCATTAGCAATATTTGTAGTACAATCAATATTTTAGTGGTCTCATGTAATGTAATAGTACAGTACCAACTCTAGGACAAAAATCATTTCTTTATAGTACCGTCTTAAAAGTTCACAAACACACTAAAGTCGTAAGAAAGACTTCACAAAACCAGAAATGGGAGCATCTGAGGGACACGTGAATGCACATGTTTTTTCAAATTTTACACGCAGCAGTAAAACAGACTTATACATTTGTAGACTCCAAAACAGGGCCAAGGATAACCCTGATGATTTCATAAAAAATACCTAACATGCTCACTTGTAATTAGGTCCATTTGGCTCTGGAAGTGCTTTTATCTAATGACACAACAAATAATAAGAGGCTGAAGAACTTGAAGTTGTTTCCTCCTTGTCCTTAGGCCCTCATTTGCAACGAAAACTCCAAAGCCAGACACCAACCCGCCCACAAATTACAAGATCTTGGAAACTTGTTTACAGAAGACATTCTGACATGTCACTGTTGCAAAAAAAAAAAAAGTACAAATAGTAAAATAATGATGCTTAATTCCAGTTGGCTGCTTCAGCTTCAGGGTCCTAGTATGCTGGCTCCGTCACACTTGTCATGGCTTATTGGGACACATGAATAGAACTGAGCCATCATTAATGTTAATAGTGCTTTCCCTCCTATGACAAGTCAAAATGTCTGCCGTGAAAAAGGTAAACATTTCGGAATCTCTGTGCAAGCACAGCTGATGGAAACTAAACGTGTTATATTTATTAAGCATTTTGAAAATTTAAAATGGACAGAAGTAGTAACACCCACAGCCACGCAGGTGATGAATGCAGACACCCATTTTGTGTGCATAGACACTTCTCCTCCCACACACACACACACACACACACTCTCTCACAGGCACACGTCCACAAACGGACAAGTACTCTTCTATCCAGTACATCTGGATCTGATGGGGCCAGACCATGTGAGCGTGGGGGCTTATTGGCAGACAGAAGGTGTTGGTAGGCAAATTCACAGCGAGAGAGACAGAGAGAGAGAGATGGGGGGGGAATAAAAAGGAGAAAGAGACACGCAAAGGCAGATGGAACAGACGGGACGCAGTGAGCATGTGTCTGAGAAGTGGATGACGCAGCAAGAAAAGGGAGACGGAGGAGAAATCCCCGAACAACTGAGCCAGCTGAAGGGGCCGTCGCTGGATGGAGAGGCCGAGAGAAATGGATGGATGGACAGCAGATGGACATGTGTGGATGTCATCTGGCCATCAGTCACGCACAGAGAGAGAGAGAAAAAGAAAGAGAGAGAAAGTAAGAAAAGGGGGGGGGGGGGGGGCTCCAGGGAGGCCCCAGGGGGGGGGCTTGAAGCCTAATCCCAAAAACAGCTGTGCGTAGCTGGGAGGGGGAGAGAAGGGGGCTGGTTCTTGGGAGATGGGTGCTCTCTCATGGCTCATCACATCGTCTGACCCCCGCAACGTCAGCAGCTTCTTCTTGGGCCTCAGTCGCTGTAACTCTTTTTATTTATTGTAAAAAGTGGCTCCACGAACAAGGCCTCATGTTTGACCCGCTCCCATGGATCTCTGCACCCAAGCACGAGGGCCCTGCTTCCATGAATGCGCAGTAAATCACTCCCAGATACTGCTGATTGGTGGAGTGACACCTGATACAGCCTGAGCGGCCCTTCAGCTCTGCTCACGTGGAGATCTTCGTGGAGATAATTAAAGCTGCAGCAGGCAAACTTTTTTACAACACATTTTCCTTCATGTCTCAGTGGCTTTAGCTTAGTAGAGACAAACTAGTTCAAACCAGTCAGAAGCCACAAGGGGCTGGTGCTATCTTTTTTTTAAGCACAGTTATTCTGAAAATTCAAAGGTCTTTCAGTTAGAGACAAGTCAAATGTTATAAATACACCTATGAATGCAGTGTATGTAACAGTGAAACCGACAAAAGTAAATGTAAGATACTGATCCCACACTGGGACAATTCACCTGTCACAGCAATTCCAGATACAACGCAACAGATAAGAAAAAACACATTCAATGAAAATATAATAGAAAAAAAGATAAGAATAAGAGTTATCTGTACATTATATACACCTTTTATAAACAGATGTGATTTATACGAAACGTTGCACAGATCGCAGCAGGAGGTGAATTGATGCACAGTGTAGAAATAAAAAAAACAAATATAAAGGTAAATGTACACTCACATTTCATCTGCGTGAGTTGAATAAAACGGACTGGATTTGATAGAATTAGGATTGCATCTAGGGATGCACCGAATGTTCAGCCACCGAAATTAATCGGCCGAAAATAGCAAAAAAAAGCACTTTTGGTGTTTCGGCCTAATAAGTCAAAAGACCAAAGAAATTTTACCAAACAATTATGTTGACATGTCGGCAGTGTAGAAGCATTTTAAAGTGTCCGACACACACATAATTATGTTATATATTATATATTGTGTATTATAATATGTGTGAAATGGGTCATGTGTTGCTAAATTTGCAAAGGCTCATTAGGAACTTGAACAACGCAGATTAAATGAAAGTGTGCGGACTAGACATTGCCATTGTGTTGTCATTGGTTGTAGTACAGGAAGGACATTTAAACGTTCGGTGTGTAATGTTAAGGAGAATCTATTGACAGAAATGGAATATAATATACATAACTATGTTTTCAGTGGTGTATAAAGACCTTACATAATGAACTATTGTGTTTTTATTACCTTAGAATGAGTCATTTCTATCTACAAACACGACAGGTCCTCTTACATAGATGTCGCCATGTTGCGCCGCCATGTTTCTACAGTAGCCCAAACTGTCAAACTGCTCTATAGAGAGCGTTTTGTAACTATGCTGAAGAAGTAGAAGTAGTAGTAATAGTAGTAGTAGTAGTCGTCTGGTTTATTAGAAGTAAGAAGAGAAGTGAAATTTGGACAATAGAGGAGCAAATGTATTATTTAGCCCAAGAGCCTACAGAGCATGTCGGCCACCGTAGCTTCTCCTGCGTGCTTGGAAAGGGAGGGTTGAGCGGTGACTGAATGAAGTGTACATAGGACAGCGTCCATGTTAAGAGCTCGTGAACACACCAAAGTCAGAAGAACGACTTTACCACACAGGAGATGGGACCATCCGCGGAGCACGTGAATGCACTGAGCCGTTCGTTGCAATTCGCAACCCTCACCACTAGATGCTACTAAACTCCCTTAAATGCCAATTTGCTTGAAGTTGTATTCATAATAGTGATTTTAAAATGATTGGCACGTGTTGCTTTTTCTCTTCCTTCCCTGCAGTCTGTTTGCGGGCAGCGTACCGAGGGTGACTTTCATCAGTGTGGGCGGTTTCATCTTTCTGGGAGCCTACGAGAAGATCCGCCGCACGTTGCTATAGCAGCACGTCCTCAGTGACTGTCCTGAGCCCTGACCTGTTGGAGGAGCAGCGGGAGGGGGAGAAGGAGCACCCTCGTTCCCCCGGTGGCCCTCCATGCACCTCCACACTGCTGGCCCCCTCCTCAAGAAGCAAGGTCCACCTGGTGCTTCGAGGAAGAGTCATCCGCGGGGCTGATCGCATTACCCAGGGTGCTGCATTCCTGCTCATCAGTGCCCTGCGGTAGTTGAGTTGAGCAGCCTGAGCTCACACTGTAACAGCACCAGCGGTTTGATGAAATTAAGCCTCACACAGGACTAGCAATGCAGCATCTTTACTGTTTAATGTGTGTGTGACAGACTTATGGTATTAAAGACCGTTTCTTTTTATGCTTTGAGTGTTTGGTGAATCCTTAGGCTCCCCGTACAGGTTCCTCTACATAGTTTTATGATCATTTTCAGTGTTTTATCAATATATTTTTTCTCTCTGCTAAGCCAGGCCACCTGTGATAAAGACCCACCTGGGAGAGCCGCAGTAATATCTCACTGTTGTTACATTCCTGCTGGAGCACAACTGAGCTCATCCACCTGCAAGAGCTTTCATTTTATACTTAAGATGCCTACAACAATAGAACACTTTGTTAAATTCACAAGGCTTTAGTTTTATTGGGAGCCTCAGGAGTCCTGCATTAGTTTTTGCTTTAGTTTGGGTTTTTATCTATCTATGTGTTTATTGTGAAATGTTTTTATTAGGGGACTGGAAAAGGATATTTAGTGTTGCTAATCTTTTACAAAACCTCCCATTCGTCCTACATGAAGTGAAATTAATTAAATGGGTGATTTACATAAGTTGACTTCATTTGTGTTTGGAGCTCTTGTCAAAAAGAGTCTGGAAGGAGTTATTCCTTCATCTCAAATGTGTGAAAGTGCAGGCTTGTCCAAAGTTAGTTTGATAAAAAACAGCCTTTTATTAATCCCACCGGTGGAGCATACGGTGTTAAATAATTAGCTGTAGTTTTGAGAGAACATTTGTTCATTCCTCCGTCCAATGAGGATACTTATAGCAAATGTTGATGAGATACAAATTGTTATCACGGTTGACTTTTCACTGCCGAGTTATTTATATATATATATATATATATATATATATATATAATGTGTGTTACATGTGTTGGGAGTGGAATCAATCTTCTCATCTAAATCTCGGCAAGAAAGCGTATTTCCTGAACTGTACAAACAATCCTTTAAGAAATTAAAGAGGGAGATTGTATTATAGATTATAATACAATAAATTAAATGTACTTTTATCACAGAACAAATAGTATAAATTAAACTGGCTAGATTACTTCGTATTTGTTTACTTGGAATAGGCAAAATAAAAGCCGTGCACAAACCTAAAGCTGATGATACACGGGGCAACTTTTTGAGCAATGTTGCTGGTCAAATCTGGCTATGTTTTGAACAGATAGGGGCGGGGCGGGTGGCGGAATGGTGGGGGAAGGGGATTACGGTAGTAATCTTTACTCATTATCATTGATGGCAACGTTGCCCTGCACGATTGCTCTAAAAGTTGCTCCGTGTATCATCAGCTTAAGGGTCCGTTCACCTAAATCACAAAAAAAAGCTATTTTTCCGACTTACAAGTGGTATGCAGATGGTTTTGATTTATTTGCCTAGTTGCTGCATGTCAAGATCAAGGGAAAAAATATGTTTTTGTTTTGTCTAAACTGACCATTTAATAAATATCAGTAGTTAAGACGATACAGCATGAGCTACAGATGTAATTGCAACTGGCCTTACACAGGAATTGATTCTGTGAGGGGAAAAAAGCTGATTAATAATTGTGACAGTGGGTTTGCTCACCACTTGTCCCTTACAGGTGACCATACACATTGCACCATGTTATTTTATACATAGCACTCATGTAAGTGTTTATTTTTATAATTTACCTTTGCTTGTGTAGCAGTGCACCACTTACTATCTGTTTGTGTTCGCATTATGTTACAGTTCACAGCTAAGCTTATGATGACTTAAATTAAAAACACAGTCATAGGTTAGTTTCAGTTACATTTTATTAGGTTACAGGTTTGGACATGGCTTAATTGTTTTCCTGTGTTAATACTTACCATTGTTTGTTCTATTGGATACTCCACAAATTGTGTAAGTCTGTGGTGTAGCAAAGGCTGGAATTAAATGAATGCATTATGTACTTTATTAGATGATTTATTAGGGATTCATTGCAGTACTAACGGATGGTTTCCACGTTTCCAAAATAAGAGCACACAGTTATCCAAGATAACTCATTACAAGAGTAACAAATCACTCCCCTACGTCGGTTTGAAGAAGGATGATTTCAACCACATATGCAAGAGCAGTTAGCTGTAGCTGTAGCTTCCCCTTGTATTGAGTGAATTGGCTCAGTGTTGTCCTTTGCAGTCACTGTGGAGGTAAAAGTGAAGACTTGATAAATCCTGTCGGGGGGGCCGAAGGGAGACTGATGGTCCCACAGGTGGGAGTGTTTGTCATGCTGCTTGTCACTAGGCTGTTGGACAACAATGGTCGGCGTGTGATTGGTGGAGGCCACGGCTGGGGGCATGTCAATCACTCGGTGACAAACACCCATCTGGAATGCACATTCTGGTCAGCCACTGACCCCCAGTCAGCTCAGACTCAATAGAAAATATTTTAAACAGCCCGCAGAAGGAAAAAATATGCCTGCTGTCTTTGGAGCTTCAGGGAGCCAGGGCACATTCCTGGTTGGAAGATTAGCTTTGTGTGCGTGTGTGTGTGTGTGTGTGTTTGTGGTCCAGGCATAAGCTACTTCACCGCTTTGAAGATCAAGGTCTCTGGATCTCATGTCTTTCTGCATGCTCCATTTGAATTGATGGCTTCTCCACAACCACTGTGACGTGAGAGCGGCGCTAAACGCTAACTCAGCTGTTTGCCATTGTGTTTTCACTGAAACGTCCCTTCATTCTGTTCACGCAGGCGACAAAACAAGCGAAACACGTGCAATAATAGCAAAATGGGATTTTATTAGACACTTCAATGCCACGTTAGACACTTCACTGTTTCAGCTTTGACATGGGTACAACGGTTTGTTTCAATAAATTACTCCGAAACACAAACTGCGCCTCGCTCCCTCTTGTCCCTTTTACCAGCTGCACTGGGATTGGGTTTTCCAGAGATCTCTGATTGGTCTTGCTGGTAAAAAAAAAAAACGTCTCTGATAGGTGCTATAAGGTGTAACCAGAGGAGCGTGTCCTCCAGTTTACCTTGATAAGGCCACTGGTACCAGAACACAGCTCAGACGAGGACACGCTGGCGAAACGCATGCATACATTAGACTATGAAACTACTTTGACTGATTTCTGAGCCAGTGTATCAGGGGATCACAACAGTTGACTGCATTAAACCTCCATGTTTGGTTAGAGCAAATTTCACAAGCCCCCCCCGCCCCCGCTGTTCACAGCATGAACCTGCACCTTTTGAGTTACCTCAAAAAAAACAACAACCTTATTCTAACTGTAGTGATGATGTAGAAATGTCCTTGTTACACTGTGGTGATGTGACAGAGGCAGAATACTGGCCGTTTAAATGCACAACGGTGGATGTTGAGGCACATTACAGCAGTAACATGATGACACGACATCATTCTCCCTGATTCTCCGTCTTTCTTGAATTCATAGCATGAGAAAGATATAATTAAGCATTCCACATTATGAATGTGACCAAGAACACACAACTGAGATCATTACTAGCTTACAAAACAGCTGTTAGCCTACGTTTGACCACATCTGGTTGCAAACTTGAGCCAAAAGTAATTTTCTTGGAGTACAGAAGAATATTTTCTCCCAAACTGGATCAGAGCAGCTTCGCAGTAACTTGTAGTATTGTGAAACAGGTGGAAGAGCCTTAATGGTACAGCACGTACTGTCGACTTTACCGCGTCGGAACAAGTGGAATGTCTCCTCACACAGGAGGTTTTCCCCGCATTCCTACTGGCAGGTACACAATCTTGCTTGTTTATGAAGTGAATATAAAAAAAGTGCTTTAACAGAGTGCCCCCACAAATATCCCAGCTTGAAAACATCTGACGTACCAAAAATAATTGACATCAAAGCTCTTCCTTCATACAATTACAATGAACGTGAGTTGTGTTTCTGTAAGGCCATGGTTGGCAGAGAAAAAACAAACAAAAAAACATTCAAGTGCAATCAAGTGTTTGTTTTGTTTGCTATAAAGAGTGTACCAGTATCTCTCACAAAAAGTTTCTGGGTATATGCTATTACAAGTTGAGTTTTCTTTGATCATGCAATAAGGCACCGCAGCTGAATGTTGGTAAAAGCTGAAAAGGGCTGTTTTTTTTTTTTTTTTTTGTTGAAGAAAAATAAAAATACCATCACTCCTTTCTTTGTCATGCACATAAATTCAAATACTCTTTTGTAAAAGTTATATAATATATAATATAAGAAAACTCTTATGTACAGTCAAATGTCCAAAAGGTATATTCCTCTTTTTTTCTCCCCCCTTGCACATACACATACTGTACAAGATTCCCTACATTTACATGCTTCAAATGCAAGTCACATTTTTTTGGAGCTAGAACTTTTATTGGTCACCTCCCAAAGAAAGGTTTTTAACTATGTACAGCTGATACGCTCAGATGGGACGCCACCCACACAAGCTCCACCTTCAAACTCCGGATGCCCCCTGCCTTTTCCCCCTTCCTGGTGCTCCCTTTCAGTCCAGATCCAGGAGGCTCAGGATCAATCGCCTCGATATGAGGTAGCAGTTACTTTCCCAGTGCAAAAGAAAACAAAAAAAAAAAACATGTTTAGCCCACTCAGCTACTGCGAGTCCAACATTTTGGGCTGGATGGAGCGCCTGCTAGTCGCTGGCTCTCCTTAGGGGGGCGCTCTCATTCTGAGAGGCTCTGAGGGTGTGTCCGTTAGAGAGCAGGGTCTGCCTTAACTCAGGCTCACAGTCACTGTCCAGGCCTCCATGGCTCGTCACGGCGTCCAGCTTCACCGGCTTGTGGAAGGAGTCCTCCTGTGATGGAGAGAGCGCCGGTGCTTGACCCGCTCTGCTTGCTGGCGAACAAAAGGAGGGAAGTTTAAGTCAATGACAAATATGCATTCAGCTTTAGGATACAGAGGCGGTGGAATGTATGCACAGGGCTGCGTTGACATGCGGAGGTGAGAATTGGTATTTGGAGGCCAATACCACCGGTATCAGTCCTCCCAAAAGAAGCTGGATCTCGGAACAGGCCCAGACGTGCAACAGCAGGGAGAAGTCAGTGCGTCTTTACAGTGTTTTCAGAGAGATATCCTGAGGGGCTCTGGGCGTGCAAATATGATACACTGTCAAATGCTGGTAGGAACCAATCCATCAACAACTACATTCAAAGGAATTTGCCTCGACAGGGGTTCCTAAACTGCTGATCGTTTCTCATGGTATCACCTGATTTTATTCCTCGAAAAACTGGGACAGTTTGGGGCTTTAAAAAGGAAAAGTGCTTTTGTCTAAAGGATAAGGCTGTTAGCATTTGTTAGCAGTCATAATGAAGGCTACAAACTTTCTTTCGAAACATTCAAAGTACATTTAAACTGCACTCTAATCCCCTTACCTTTTCTATCATGGAGGTTCAGTTGTAACGTGTCGTGGTTTTTTGGAAGCGTGGATCCCTGAATGTCCTTTCGCATCCCGTTGGGTGTTCCGTTGCACAGCGGGGTCGAGTGCTGCTCCCCTGGATAACAGTGAGAGTAGGGCGGGGGAGCGACGTGTTGCTGGTACTCCATGCCTCCAGTGGGTCCAAATCCGTGTCCCAGGTAGTCAGGATCTTTGGAGTAGCTGCTGCCATTCTCCATACAATCCGTACACACTACTGCGCCGTCGAAACCTGCAGGTGGGGAGAGGGGAAATAGATGATTTGGAGACAGAAAATCAACAACTGCATGTCAACAACTGGTTAGGGTTTGTGCTGTAATTATTTCTGATGCCGAGCAGGCCTTCACAGACAGCGGCGCTTCCTTTCATTGTTGTGCAACACACAAACTTAACTCATGGGAAAGTGGGAGAAACTGCTGGGCAAACAAACATTTGGAAGTCCGAGCAGAGGCGGAGCAGTCGGGTACCTGCTGTGTCCACGACGTGTCCGTTGGGCTGAGGTCCGCCACCGGCCTCCATGCGGATGCACACATCCTGCCGTTCGGACAGAGTGCCCTGGGAGGAGAGGTAGCTGGGAACGTCTGGAGGAACTATCGTCTCATCTGGGAGAGACGAAAGAACACAAGACATTACAACCAGGGCTGTGGATACTGTGACACTAGAGCAAAAACTTATGCTTCATTAATTACTATTTTGATAATCTATTAATCGTTCAAGTCATTTTTAAAGCAAAAACTAAAATCACGGGTTCCACCATCTCAAATGTGCAGTTTTCAAAGTTTCTAAAGTCATTTTTTAAGAAAACATGCCAAATGTTCTCTGGTTGTAGCTTCTAAAACATGAATATTTGTTGGTTTCCAGAGTCTTCTGATATTTAACTGAATGTTGTGGCGTTTTGGATTGTTAGCTGGACAAAACAACTCATGTGAATATGTCAAATTGGATTTATTTTTTTTTCTACTATTTTCTGACATTTTATAAGTAAACCATTAATATGTAAATCAAGAAAAACCAACAACAGATTAATAGATTTAGTAATAAAAGTTGCAGCCCTGCTCTGCTGATAAATTCTTTGTTTCAGATGTTGTGAAATGTGGAAAATATCTGCTTTATTTGCTAAGATTCGTTCCTTTTGTGTTTTTATTATTTTAAATTAAATAACAGAAGAGAAAAGATTGTTGAGTCACCTTGGGCTCATTGTCATTTTTTTCCCCATAGACTAAATAATTCATCTGCAAATCATGAACAGATTAATTGATTACAAAAAAAGTTTACAGCCATATCAGTTTTTTAGGCAGATTACTTTTTTTGTTGCGATTGCCTTAAAAAAAAGAATTCCATGATAATGACACATAACAGATCCAAGATCACCTGTGTTGGTGACACTGCACTCCTCGCTCTTCTTCCTGGTCTGGTAGATGATGCACACCCACACCAGCGACGTCACCACGATACTCGTCACCACAGCGATGACTATGATCCCTATAGTCACCGTGCTCGGCCCCACCTGCGGTGTGCAGGGGCTGCGCCGCCCGGTCACCACCAGCTGGCTGTGAGCACGCTCGGTACCCAGGGTGTTGGACATGAGGCAGGTGTAGCGGCCGGCGTCCTCCAGCGAGGCGGAGCCGATGACCAGCAGCTGGTTCCCCGGGGTGAAGTGGTGTCTGTCAGAGGGGCGCAGCAGCTGGTCGTTGCGCAGCCAGGTGATGCGAGGCGGCGGGCTGCCCAGGGCCTTACACTGCAGGGCCACCGTGTCCCCGACCACCACGCTGCGGTCCTCCAGGTCCTGGGCCAGGTGGGGTGTTTCTGTGGAGGAGAGGACTCCTGAGGTCAGAGCTGATTATTCGTCTATGGCTTCAAAGTTTTAGGCTTCTGCCTCAGCTCAGCTTGTTCACAGTATTGATTACAGACTGGTGAGTCAGCTGGACAGACTGAGTTTGATATCCACGATCATATTTATACATCTGGGGTTACATCTGTAATGCTGACAAATTCATACATTTTAATTAAGGCACTCAGACAAGATTCCTGTTGGGGCAGAATCCTCCTCAGAGCGAGGTTTCACAGCAGCTTCACATCGTGCTGAACTGAATGCGAGTGTTAACAGTAGGCCTCTCCTCTCAGACCGAGCACTTCCCCTCACACTGGGACATACACAGATTAAGAGATCTCACTTAACCCACTTCAGTCTCCCCTCTCTCTTCTATCAATAATTTCTCCCTCTCCATCAATCCCCCCGCTCTCTAGTACCCTGCCCCCTCTTTCTTTTTCTCTAAATCCCAATTCTGTACCTTCCCCCACACGCCGACTCCTCCATTCCAGTTCTTCTTTGGCTCCCACTTTTCTCCCCTGCCACTCTTTTCCAGACAGGGGCCCCTCAACTGCAGCCAGCCCCCCCCCCCAAACCCAAACCCCAAACATCACAGATTCAGTCCAGAGGCATGGTCGCTTGCTTCAATATTTTACATTGTTGAGTGGATTAGAAGTCTAACAAGTCTCTCACAAGTCGCGCAACATGCAAATGTGTCACTAAAACACCGCCTCTGACCATAGAAACCATTGCTGCTGAGCTCTTTAGGGGACATTTAAGGCTTGTAACTATTATGTGTTAGCAAGGATACCTTTTCTTTTTTTTTTTTTAAGCTTTGTTCAACAAGGGACTGCTTTGCTCAGTTCAGAGACAAAGGACAAAGATGATCTATGTCCTGAGATGGTTATAAGAGAGCAGCTCAGTTTTGTTTGATTTAACAGTGTAAAACAGCCAATAAACTGGGAGCACTGAGGCCTGCAGTGAAGCAGCCATGACTGTCCCTCCCACCAAGAGAGGAGAAGGGGGGTGGGAATGCCTAACAAACACCCCTCTGTGAGCCCTCCTCACTTCCCCCACCATCCCCCCTTTGACCCTCAACTGTGACCTTTGGCCCTTGACCTGCACCAAGGCCACAGCTGCAGAGAAAAAGAAAAATATAAAGCCTCTCATTCTGCACCCTCAGACTGACCAATTCCCAACTGAGCAGTGAGGTATTTACAAGTGCTCATTTTTGGGGATGTGGGAAAATGATGGACACTCAACACCAGTCGAAAACGGGCCAATATTAGCTCAAGTACAACTACTCAACAAACAACTACTTACCCAGCACGGTGAGGGTGGCGTTGGCCGATACGGTGCCCGCTGTGTTTTTGGCTGTGCAGCTGTACACACCCATGTCCTCCGGCTTCACGTCCATGATAAAGAACACGTCGTCGTCGGGCATGACGTGCATCCGGCGCTCCCGAGCAGCAGGGAAGTCCGTGCCGCCGTCCTTCTGCCAGGCGATCTGCGGTACCGGGTGGCCCTCTGCCGCGCACTCCAGCCGTGCCGTGTGGCCCGTCCTGATGGTGCTGTCCCGGGGGGTCTTCAAGAAGGACGGGAGAACTGTGGACAGAAGAGACACCGTTTACAAACAGTATCGATTTCTTTAACCCTTATACATTCAAATCAAGTTGACTGTCCACTTATTATTTAAGCAATTCCCCATTCCTAGTGATACAGCTCTACACTTTCACATGTGCGAGATGATTACAAACCCTGCTGGAGCAGTTTTGGGTTAATAACCTTGACAGCAGTTGGGTTACAGAGCATTCAGTTTTTTTACCCACACTTTTCACAGCTGGTGCTGACATTCGAACCGGGGAACTTCCGGGCACAGGTCCACTGCTCAAACCTCAACTGGTAACTGATGCGCCAAGACAATGGGCAAAAATAATTCTGCCATTACACCACAAATTAAAGAAGCAGCTAGAGAACTGATGCAGACTCGGGCAGGGAACCAAACTCTAGATAAATACTTTTTATTTGCAGAAAAGCAGAGTGACAGAGTGCAGAGGAGATGGCCGCTGTTAGCGCTGACATGCAGCTAAATCAATTTGTTCCGAATACCATCCCGGGAGAGATGGAGGCCGAGCCAGAGAGGAACTTTATTCGAGTGAAAGAGAAGAACTCAGCATGGCCACTAATCTCAATCGCTGCTCTGCCTAATGGGACAATTGACACTCAGTTAAGTCTAACATAAACAGGCATTATATTTGGTGGAAATGATGTAATCACATAAATATCAACAGAGATATGGGAGTGTTGTTTTTTTTCCAGCCTATTTTTTCTTGCCGCTGGATCTCTAATATTCTTCTATTTTCACATTTTAATTGCCATCATACTATATATATATATATATAAGAATGACTCAACGCTCCTCTTCCTTAACAATAATATAGTCCATCTTAATATAAAATTCCTTTACTGAGCATCCATTTCAGACCCAAAAGTTCTTTAACCTTTAAAAAAAATAAAAAAATAAAAAATAAAAAAAAATTAAGCAACCTACCATTGACAATGAGGCGGGCCTTGCTGGAGTAGGTGGAGCCAAAGTGGTTGGTGATGATACATTGGTAACGGCCCTCGTGGGCGAAGGTGACGTGCCGCAGGTGTAGGATAGTGGTGTACTCCATCACGCCTCCGACTGCACCCGGCGCATCAGTCGTTGTGCCTTGGTGGTGAGCGCGCACGTGGGCGTAGTTCTCCGTCTCTGCGTGGCGAAGTGGCTCCTGGTCCTTTCGCCATGCAAAGGTCATGGGGGAGGAGCTGCTGCTCGCGGCAGTACAGGTGAGATGAACGTCGCTGCCGAGGACCGTCACTGTAGTTTCTGGCTGCACTGTGATTTGGGGCTTTGGAAGGTCGTCTGAAGGTGGGAGTGCGATGGAAAGGCAGAAGAAGACGGAAGAAAGAAAGTGAGAAAAGGCAAAAGTACGTGAAAAAGAAGAAATGGAGCCCGGAGTGAGGACAGTTATTAGTTAGGGAAGAGATAAAAAGAAAAGACAAAGTGAGTTTAAGAAGGAAGCATAAATCACGTGTGGTTGATGCCAACATCACAAATGTCTCTCAGTAGGTGTCTACTTACTATGCATAAATGGAGGCCAATAAAATACACAGAAGAACATTTGCATGTCTGACTGCAAATGCAGAGCTAAACTAAAACGCCACACACACAAATATGTGCGGCTACACACATAACAGAAAAGTGCCAAGCTGTCATTGTGGCTCTTGCTCAACACACCCGCTCACATAAACACAGACTAAGCACACACATAACTCACCACACACAAAGCTGCTGGATGGAGCCTGGAAGATGCTGGTGCCCTTAAGGCTCTCCGGGTGGGCACAGGTGGCGTTGACCCCGGCCTGCAAACCACGTGTCACCAACCACTCGGGCAGCCAGTGGAGCTGGCAGTCGCACAGGAAGCTGTCGCTCTGAATGACACTGTGGAGGAGAGGAGAGAGGTGAGTACATGTGTTATATATCACATCTATTGCATCTGTAACTGAATATCTGTTTGTGAGAGAGTGTGCGGATGCCAAAAGCACTGAGAGATTTGAGCCGTGTATGGGTGTGTGTCTGCTGCTGGCTGTTTCCGCATGTGTGGATTTGTGCGCATACATTTAGGTGTATTTGTGTGAATGCATCAACATAACTCACAGGGTTTTGAGGTTCTTCATTTTACTGAAGGCATCGGGTTGGATGGAACGAATAGCATTCTCTCCCAAGTTCCTGTAGGGACATTACACATTGTCTCATAAGCTGTATACACACTGCAGCCACACACACACAGACACGCTTTCATTAGCAAGAAACTGACGTCTAACCAAGGTAGAAATATATGTATGTCTTAAGATACACGCCAGCTTTTCCGTCCCTCCCTGCCCTCATCTGAAAAAGGCCTGTGAAAGAGCTTATAGGAATTCCATTTCTTCTGCAGAACTCACCATATGCTCAATAACTTTGTTCCTGCGCAGAGGCAGGAAAAAAAGGCCAAAGTTGAGATTGTACTAGGCTAACGAGAGAGAAGCAGCTGGGCGCACGCAAAAGCCTCTGTCTTCTCCTTTTACAAAGACGCTATTAAATTGCTTGCAGCCTGCTCTCTGCCAGCTACTTTTGGCAATACCCCCCCCCCCACACCACCACTACCACCCAACCTTCTTCTCCCCACACACTCTCTCCCTCTCTAGTTGGGAGGAGCAGGAGCCAAGCATTTTGGGATACTTACAGGTGTTCCAGGGTCTCAAGGCCAGAGAAGGCTTTCTTGGCCACCGACTTGATCTTGTTTCCAAACAGAGTCCTGCCGTTTCCAAACATGAAGGGTGTCCATAGATGAAGAGAGAGAAGCAGAGGAAGGGGGTGAGAAGAGGGGGTGGGAGGGGGTTGAAAAGAGAGGGGGGGGGGGGGGGGGGGGGGGGGGGTACAATTAGCAAAGGCTGAATCTGATAAGAGTGAGGGGATTGAGGTATTGGAAATCTGAACTGTGTGGAGATTAGCCAGGAGGAAGGGTGAGGGAGATTGGATGGGGTTGGAGGGTGTGTGTGTGTGTGTGTGTGTGTGTGTGTGTGTGTGTGTGTGTGTGTGTGTGTGTGTGTGGGGAGGGGGAGGGGGCACCTGGGCTCTGCGCTGCTCTTCAAAGACCACTTTTATCTTTATTAGAATTTAATAGCAATGACCGTTCGGGGCTGTGTGTGTGTGGTGATTTTTTTCCCCCTGCAGAGCTTGTAAGGACACACGGGCAACCATGTGAGTGTATGTCTGTGCCTGTCAAGCCTGGTTTGAGCCAAGAAGTGAGCCGCTGTTCCCTCTGATTTAGGGTTCTAATCCCTTCTTCCACCCTCTCCCCGCGGCCACCCCACCACCCCCTAACCCAGCACCCTCCCTCGTCCCTCTCCTGTTGTAACCTTCACTTCACAGGAAGAGGAGACACGGCTGGCTGGTTCACAATGAAGACCCCAGTGTTTGAACTCATCCACATGTACATACAAACGAACGGCTGTCTCGTCACAAGCACCATAAAACGGCCACTTTGTCATTTTTTGCAACTTGTATTTTATAGGAATTAGACTGGGCTATCAAAAAAAAAAAAAAAAAAACTGGATAAAATCCAACCCAATGTGGCGGCCTTCACAAGCTGCTTTAGGGGAGTGTGTGTGTGTGTGTGTGTGTGTGTGTGTGTGTGTGTGTGGTGGACACTTTGATGTCTCACCCAATCTTTCTCTTTTCTACATCTCTTCTTTCCCATGACTAGCTTTGCCAGCGTTTTGGATGCAGCGGGCTGCTTCCGCCAACGGGGTGACAAAAAAAGGGGCAGGGTCAGAGGGCGGGGCGTGTGGGGCGCTTGATGTTGATGACTGAATACAGCCCTCAATTTCACCCTCTCTCAGTTCCTAACAACAGGGACTGGGAAAGAGGGGACGAGAGGAGCGGAGGCATGGAGGAGAAACAGAAATAAGCCTATTGGGGAGTGAACCCCTGCCAGCTTGAAGAAAAGCCCTTTCTTTCTCCAGTTCTTTCTCTTTCAGCGGTGCTCACACTGGGAACCATCTTGGCTGGACATCGTCTTTTCATACTACAGGTTGATGATTGCCGCTCAGTGCCAGAAACTCCACGTCCGCTTTAATTTCTCAACTGGCCAACTTTTGACATTTAACTTTTTACTAGCTGCCTTGATGGAAACATCGATGAGTAATCATGAAAAACAGATAAAAAATGATTCACTGTATCTCCTTCTTGAACCATTAGCAGCAAGGGGAGCCCCAGTTTGGCCATAAAGCTACACTGAAACAATGAAATCATAAGATGAAAGCCAGACTGAAGTGGGGAGAAACTGGTCTGAGCTTCCACAGGATGACAGGAGTAAAAAAAATTACCTTCGATGTTTCATGAACAATAATAAAAAGGGAAGAGAGTCATCGCTCAGTACAAACACTTCCCTACTAAGTAAAGTGTGGGGTCCTAAGGGGACCGATATCGCAAACTCAGTGGCCTTAAATCGGACCAGCTAAAGTGAGCTGGCAGTTAAGGGTGAGTCGGGATTTGGAGGGGAAACTTTTGGATGCAATTTTGGATTGTCTGTTTTTGAAGAACAGCAGAGAGGAGTGAAAAGGAGGGGTTGATAGCGGTGGAAAGGGGGAGGGTGCGAGGGAAGATACTCACAGCTTGTTCAGGCTGTCCAACCCAGAGAAGGCCCCGTTGGTGTCCTCTATTGTCCCCGAGATGTCGTTATGGTCCAGCTCCCTGTGGAGAATGAGGGAAAGAGGGGGATAAGAAAGATGGAAGGAGAACGGGGACAGGGTCTGCCAGCACTGAAGTGTTTCACGGCCCTGGCAGAGGCTGGTCTGGAAGTCATGGGTTACCCCTTCGCCCACACTCCCCTCCCTTCCTACATCATCCTCCCCCCTCTGCACCTGGCCTTAAGAGCCCCTCCGCCGCTCTGCTCTGCCAACCAAGCGCATTCTTTCCTTAAGAGGGGTGGAGAAGGAGTGTGCATGCGAGTATGAGTGCACGTACGTTGGTGTGTCGAGGCAAAACCAGCACAGGGAAACACATGTATAATTCATGAAAGCATGGAGGGATTGGCGGGAACACAATGCTTTGGGAGAGGCCAAGCAGTTGGGTTTGTTTGTCCGATGGCGGCAGGTATGGCACAGCCAAAACCAAAGCCAGGATTCTTACTGTAATGAGGTTAGGAGCCGAGCTCAGCCATGGCCAGGCAAAGACAAAGTGTATTCAATGACAAGAAAGAAAAGAGAACAGAAAAAAGAGCTTCTTTTAAAGCGTTTGGGGGTTTCCAAACACTTGTTGAATGCGCTTCATTTCCCCTTCGCAAGGTCTAAAGAACCACCCCTGTAGGTGAAGTCATAGCTGCAGAGGAGCCACCACTCCACCCCTCCGCATGGTAAGAAAAACAAAGGAGTCAGAGGACTCCTCTGAACCATTAAAAGACTTTCTTTCAAACTTGAGAAAGGCCTTTGAGTTTGATGGTCAGCCACACCCTCCACAACAGCATCCTCTGCTCCTCCTCCTCCCTTTGCTTTCCAAGCATCTCTGTTCCCCCTCTTCTTCTTTTCAGCCTCCATTGGCCGTTGTCTTAGTTGGACTGAACAAGGGCTGCCAATTTCCTACTCTTTCTGGCTGGCTGGATGTGAATGGCCACTGCCTTGTTAAAGCAAGGCCAGTGGTGGGGGCTGCAGAGCAGGGAGGCGCGGGCACGGAGAAGGGGGGCCCCCGATGAGCCGACGACCCCCGTGGCCGAATTAGAGGGCAGGCGGGCTTGTTTGGAGCTTTCACACCCCGACGCAGGCTCCAGCCCCATGCCAGCACGACCAGCAGCACAGGCCCAATTAAAGCTCCCCCAGCTCCTTTTCAGGGCCCAGCCTATGCCTGTCCTCCCCTCCAGTGATTAGATTAGGCCTGCCTCAAAAACACAGAGCGTGGTGCAAGAGTAGGAGAGAAAAGATCACGCAAAATCACGACCGAGATAGTGTGTGTATTGGGGGATAACAGAATAAACTTGGGATAAAGGGAGGGGAAGTGTGCTTTAAAGCCAGAAAAACAAAGTGAGCAATTAAAAGACAAGAAAGGAAGGCATCAGAAACATGAGATATGTCACAAGCTCAGCTCCCTATCCCACCATATGTTTCCCTCTGTAGCTAGTTATCTAGCACCCAGTGTGCCAGCAGAGAGAGGGCTTATGTGCCTTGGCTCGTCACCCAGTTGTAAGAGAGCTTGTCTAGCGAGCTCTGGCACAACTCTCCCCTCTGGCTCTCTCATCGGGAGGAGGCATAGCCAAGAGGACCTTGGTTGGGAACCAAGACCCCCAAGTCTTTCTCCTGGATTTATCCGCTGACTTTCTCCCTTTCATTCCCTCCTTTTCTTTCTTTAGGCCTGTTTCGGCTTTTTGTGCAAAAGGTGGATCATTGGTGGAAAAAGAAGCCTTTGTCTTTATTCATGGCTTCTAAAACGGGGAAGGATCTCAAGGGACGTGAGCTGAGAAGTTTTTGGGAACCAGTGTTCAAGACAAAACAAAAAACCCCAAAACAAAAGCAACAAACTGAGAACAGAAAAAGCAGTTGCCACAGAAACTACGACACGACAGTGTTGCATGAACACCTCGTAAAAATAAAACTGAAACCTCATTAACAGACATGAATGTAAATGAGATCTAACCTGTATTGAAAAGCAAAGCTTCCTGAAGTCAAATGAGGCGAAATATCAAATATCACAGAGGCATACCAATAACAAACATCTCAGCTTTCACTGCTCCCAAGTGGCACATCTTAGCCTTATTGTCAGCAGTGGCAAAACCGTTGGGGAGGGGTTGGCGGGTGGGTACTTACAGGATGCGTACGGCCTTGAGGCCTCTGAAGGCTCCCTCGGTGATGTGGTTGATGGAGTTGTGGCCCAGACGGAGAGCGTGGAGATCCCCCAGCACAGCCAGGCTGCCTTCATCCAGGCGAGTCAAGTTGTTGTACGACAGATTCCTGGAGAGAGAAACGGAGTGCAAGACAGACAGAAGAGAGGCAGACACGGAGACGGAGAGCAAGAGAGCAAGGGGAAAAAAGAAGGAGAAACGTTCTGTGTGAGGTCTGGAAGGAGATGACAGGTTGGCAGCATGCTGAGGCAGCTCGCGACATCATTATACTTAAATTTCATGGCTGATGTCTATTTGCAACCCTGTCATGTGTTTTTCCATTGTGCCTTTTACTTCACCACAATGTGAACAGAGAATGGACTTAGCAGAGCTTAGAGCTCAACCAAAGTCCAAACCTGACAGGGAAGAAAAGAAACTCTTGGTTGCAGCTTTACATGTCTACAACCTCCATTTATAAGCCCACTTGAGCATGTGGTAAACCCCGGGGGAATGTACTGTCACTCATTTGTGCTGCAGCCCTCAAAATGTTACTTATTTTCATATCTAGCCGTCAAGTCTCTTTTTTTCTTACAAGGGTGGAGGAAATTCAAGTGGGATGTTAACAGTACATGGATTTCCAAGTAGTTTCACTTGATTTGGGAACGTGTAAATAAAGAACAGCTGACTGGAGGACATTTTTGATATATGTTGATTAACTAAATAAAGTCAAAACTTATTTAAATGACTTGAATGTTTTTCACAGTTTGCAAATAATTCAAATAACTTTTGACAAATCTTTTTTTGACAAATTGACAAAATAAATGACTGTGATCAAATGAATGATGGTCAAAGGCAGTATTGTGCCTTTTATTGCCCTCTCCGTGGCCCCCCCCCGCTGTCTGTCTCTGCGGCCAGGCCTCAGGTTTGCTTGACCAGTCATGTGTGCAGAAATTCCCACTGATGACCAGCTTAGCCTGGCCCATTGGGAATGCAATAACAGGCTCCTCACAAAGACAAATCACTCTCTTCTATCAGTCACAGGGGTCATCATAACTCTAGATAAGAAAAATCATGTAACCGTTAACTGGTACAGCGCCGGGAGGATTCAAGGGGATGGCGCTGGGAACAATGTGTCATTCACAGACGTGCGCACAGGAACCGGCACTGAGATAGACAGAGCAAACTAACACGAATGCCATCTACAGCTTTATCCCTTCTGACTGTGACACATAAACAAACATAGGCGCCACAGATATACCCCAGGCCACCTCGCAGTTAGCAACGCCTCACCTGAGTAAAGCACTTTACAGCAGCAATACGATAGTCATGTCAACAGAACAGGAAAGACTCACAGATAACTCCTCGTTGGCTAGACAAAGGCTGTGAAGGTGATCCTTCAGTGTAATTACCACAACACAACCGGTAGAGGATTACAAGCTGGTCTGCCAAACCCCCGCGCTTCAGAACTGACTACAAAAACTCTTGTAGAAGGGCTTCAGTGCTGCTGAGCCCAGCTCTAATTATGGGATAAACAGGCTTATTCTGAGAATAGCACTGCGTATATAGTGTTAAAGCACAATGTCACTGGGAAAGGTATATGGATGATATGGAGGGGGGTGTGGAGTGTTGCCAGAGACAGGCAAAATTTCACTCAGCAGTTATTTTTTGTTTTAAATATACATCTTGAACTTGTGTTTTTTGTCACCTCTAACTCTCCCACTGAAGTTATCATCCCAGGTGTGGGAACCACTGTCTGTGAGTGTTCAGGCTAATTTAAATGCTAGTACTCACAGTTCTCTCAGCTTCTGGCAGAACTTCCATCCGTCAGGGTTGATGCGGGCTATCGAGTTGTTACCGAGGAATAACTGCTGAAGGGAGGTCAGGCCGTACAGGGAGCCACTGTTCACCTCTGTCAGGCTGTTGTAGTCCAGGTGACTGCGAAGAAATGAGCAAAATAGGTATTACCAAGAAGTAGGAATTTAAGGATCTTGACACAGTGGTCAATGGTTGGTTTACGGGCAACATTTGAGTTTGGTGATAATTGTTATGCCCTGAAATAACTAAATTTGCAGCAGCATTTCTAAAAAAAATGCAAAGCAATTTGTGACCATTACTGTGTTATTTTGCATGTAATTGAAATAATATGCAAAAATTGCAGGGCCAGCAGGAAAACGTGTGATTTCTGCAATAGTGAGCAACTTCCAGTATGTACATAGAGATCTTATTCTTATAATTTGCGGTCAGTGACTATTCCTGTAATAGTAACTGGTAGGAGGATAGGATTAGCCTATCAGGTAGTGCTTGCTCCAAGCTATGTGCTGCACCCACACTCCATAAATCAGATGGTAAGTCTCAGATATTAGTTTACATATTTTTTGTTTTAGGATTCTGATGTGATGTGGAGTGTTTAGTGCAAAAGAAGAAATCGTTCACACTATGTATAATACTCGGAATAAATGTAATACTATGTTTATGTATTGATACTGTTTTATTCTTTTTACATACAGGACTTTCATCTTGGCCAGGTCCCAGAAGGCCCCGTCAGTCAGTTTGCTGATGCTGTTTCTTTGCAGTTTTAGTACCTCCAGGCTGGACAAACCCTGGAAGGTCAGACCCTCCACCTGACGAATACGGTTCCTGTTCAGCTCACTGCAGGATGGACGAACAAACGAAAAAAAAAAAGGAAAAGTGGCAACTGATCATTTGTGAAATCAGTGAGGAAGTTAATCATAATTTAAACTAAAAATATGCCTCACATTTCAGAGCAGGAAAACCATTTTTCCCCCTTTTGACTGGAGGATGTTCTGCCATCATTCTACATCAGCATCGATCACACTGACGTCAAAACCAAAGAATCCTGTAGCCCACACGCTTCAGTCAGACCACTCTGTAGTTAACAAACCCCGGGCTTAACGGGCATTCCTCAGTGGTGTCCTTTCCACCTGTGGCATGAGACCAGCGCTGTATAGCCAGAGGCTTTAGCTTATAAACAAGGGTGAACTTATGACCCTATGAATTAACAGTGGTACTAAGAAGATATGAAAAGACAACGTGGTATAAGATTTTAAACGCCACAGTGATTCTTTATTCTGCATATGGGCCTGAGATGTCCCTGCATGCAACAGTGAATCTGTACATCGGGTGTGTGTGTGTGTGTGTGAAGGTTGTAACAGCCCTCAGCTGGTGATAACTATCCACACAGGTTCTTTTGTGTCGTATGTGTGCATCACCACTAGCATGTGCAGATACAGTGTCACCGGGGCCACCTGTCCAACAAAAGGCACCAAGGACTCCCATTACGCGAGTGCCTTTGCTCTCCAGAATGGAGGCGTTGAGCTACAAATAGGTGGACCTTACTTCTACGCTGGAGGGAAGTTTGGCGAAGATAATGGTGCACGGTGTGGGGAATGAACTAACCGCTTTGGGAACATGGAAGAAGGCAATAAATCACAGATAATATGGCTCCGGTGTTTGCCTAGTCAGACCTTATCCACCCCTAGAGGTATAGCTCACACTAATGGAGTTCCAAATGTTAAACACACAGAGTTCGCTCAACAGACACTACAAACTCCTCCTCAATTAAACTCGTAATTCTTTTCACTTCTGTAATGTCTCCAAATGCTACAGCTGGGAAATTCATTCGTTTTCAGCCTAAAACACTAATGTCAAAAAACATACTGTTTTTGCAGGTTGACCTGTTCTGACAGATCAAAACACGGCCGTGTCAGCACACTAACTATGTTGTTAAACTGATGAAACCCAGTGGTACTCACAGCTGCGTGAGCCTCGGGAGCTGGAAGGCTCTCACGGGGATCTGGCTGATGCGGTTTCGGCTCAGTCTCAGGACCTGAAGAGTTGATCCCAGATGGTCCAGGGCGCCGAGCTCCAACCCGCTGATCTTGTTGTTGCTCAGGTACCTGAACACAGAATTTGCACATTTTGACATAAGAGATTTGTAAAAAAACAACATGTGTTTATGAATGGACTTGTTATTTTACATACTTCTTGTACGCTGTAATAAGTCTCCCCCATATGTTTTCATTAATTCACTCTATGCAGCTTTGGTATTGGTATTATGGATACAAATCTTAGGTTTGTCAGTTTCATTTTATTTTACGACTAATACTGATTGTTGTAAAATCCTTATTTCCCCTCAGGGACCAGTAAAGTCCCATCTTATTTTATTCAAGTACCTACATTTTGATGGGTGTGTTGTGTGCCACAGTAATACTCAGACATTGTACTTACAGGTCTCTGATTTGGAGGCCCGCGGGAAAGCACTGCCCTCTGAGCTCAGTGATGTCATTATTGCCCAGGTCCAGGGTTTCCAAAGAAACCAGCCCTCTGGTCCGCCTGCCGTCTATGCTGCGGATCTTATTATGATGTCTGGAAAATAAAATAAAAACACATAAAAAGGCATTAGGTGTGGTTGGAAATCCAACTCAAAGACACACAACTCTATCCTCTCCGTATTATTATCTTGGAAAATATTACCCTGCCCAACTACAGTGTCCTTTTCCCATCATCTCAAGGAAGACACTCCAAATCCCCCAGCTTCTCTAAACCCACTCTCAAGCACAAAGAGAGCAGAGTACACAGAACAAAGTGGTCTTCATCAACCACAAAATGTGTACTCTAAGAGCTTCCAAACAGAGGCTGGCCTTCTTTAAACAATTCCAAGGACACCTGTGCTTCTCAACAGAGCTTGGACACAAAATTGACTAGATAGATGGGGTCTCGGTGATCAACCAGAGCCACTTAAAGGGGGGTTTGGAGTACTTCAGTGTGTCATGGAATGAAGAGATGGCTGTGTGATTCTCAAGAAGCTCTTGTCTCTATAATCTTCCAAGGGCAAAGGAGCGGGAACTACTGACTACATAACAGGGAAGCAAAACTTTAAACAATCTCGAAAAGATGCAACAAAATAAACACAGGAAAGTCGATGTACCTGAACCCAGAGTGGAGCAGTAGCATAATCACCCTTTCTAGTTCAGTTTCCAGAGCCAACTACAAAAACACAATCATCCCACTTTTAGGAGTCTCCACACAAGGAAACATTACATCAAAATGCTTCAGCTCACACACACATTAAAATGTATACAGTGGGTGTATAATATGCAAAGCAAACAGACAAGTAACAGAAATATACAAACAGAATATACAAATAGACATCCTTCTTGGTACATCAGTGGCCTGTGTTACTGTGTAGGTATATGTGAGTGTGTTAGGAGTCTGATGACCAGTGTTATCTGAGCATACATGAAAGCCTTTGCTGGGTGACACTTTGACACATGCCTGGGTGCTAACTAGGGATGGGAATTTCTTTAGTATCACTTTCATTTACCCGACTATTCTAAAAATAAATAAATAACAAGAGTTTAAATAAAGTACCTTTATTTGTTACATAATAAATGATAAAAAAAAAAAGCACTAGACAGATGACACCACGTAACAGCCATAGCTTCATGTACAGTCTGTTTATGAGGTGCTCTCCAACTGTAGTGTTTTTGAGTGTCAACAGTACTTTTCCCTGAACTACATCTAATGCTATCCATCTACTCTCTCACTCACACACTCTCTCTTGTACGTGTTCATGTGGATCTGACGCAGGTCTCCTCAACGCATGGTTGACCACCATTAGTGTAGGCTTAGCATAGACTGCAGCTCCACACTTGGCAGATAAACCAGATAACTACTATGAATTGCATCACAGGAAAGAGAGCCAGTCTGAATGGGGTATTTGAACGTCTCTTTCACACCTAGGACTTGTGTTTAAGCCCAATTTTCAAGCTGACCTGCCTGGGATCCATTTCACCCGAAGCTGATGACCCGCATGGGTTATCCCAAGGCAAGCCATTTACACAAGATGCAGGCAGGAGACAAACCAGGCAGTGCATCACGTCATCATCTTTGCAGAGGATGGATAGTTAATCACTTCAGTCCAGAACTGATCCCTTGTCACAGAGTGACCTGGATTACAAGTAGAAATGTTAACTAAATCGTAGATCTTGAGATCAATTCATTTGACTATGGAGCGTTTGAAAAAAAGTGATTGTGTTTGACAGAAAGAGCAACAGAGAGAGAGCAGGTGTTTCACCAGTCACACTTTAAAACAAGGTCAGTCTCTCCTTCCTTTCTAGCCTTCAGCCAGATGGACACGCACGCGCGCACACACACACACACACACACACACACACACACACACACACACATATTTATTGGTGTCTGAGAGAAGGAGGGGTCTCACCACAGTGGGCCACCTGAATAAACAGTGGCAGAAATGGTTAAGGATGAGCTTTGCAAACACGCCTGGGCAAAAACACACACACACACACACACACACACACACACACAACAAATAACAAACGCACACATGGGACAACAGACAGTGGCTACAGTGAGCCTGAGCAAATGAGGGAGGGAAGGAATGGGGGACGAAAGGGGTTGGGGGAGAATGAAGGGATGAGGTGGGGTCAACAGCTGGTGACCTTTGCTGGGAAAAACAGTCTCAGTCTCAAACTGGTGGGAGAGGCTACCCTCTCTCACTCCGCTTTCCATCCACCACTCAAACCAGATTCCCTCTCCTCTCACCCTCTCTCCCTCCTTCCCTCTCCCTCCCACAGCCAGAGCCCAGCTGCGTGTGAGAGACAGATAAAGCCCCGGCGCTCAGCGTGTTTGAAGTCCACACATACAATAGGAACGTTTATAAAAACTGATTATCATACGGCCAGTGACATTTCTGATAAAGAGGAGCTGGGTTCACTCTTGTTCCCTTTGATGCCCGGGGGCCTTATTCGCCTTGATTCCACTTAATTCCAAATCTCATTACCCTGCCCCATTGACCATCTGATTATCATGAGCTGGGCTCCTTTTGACACTTCTTTTGATGTATGGAAAGTGCAGCAGCGGTTTACACTAGCAAGCCAGTTTCCAGTGTCATCTTTGGGGGCGATTGTTTGGCCCGTCCCTTTCCGTTTGAAGTTGCCGGTCGGGACAAAAGGAGATTTTTTTTCAAAATCAGATCATCCAGCGGGCCATATGATTTCTATCCCGAGCTGTTTTAAAGGCTCCCTTTGATGTTGACTGGGCAGGCGATGAGCACAATAGGAAAGTTTGTGCTGCTCTGCTGTCACTTTGACAGTCTGTTTTTTTTAAACTTTTTGATGCTTCTTTTTTTGCCATCCTGCTGCGGCATTCTGGGAGTCTGCGGGATGCCAGTGGGCTCGCCAAGTGCAGTGTGGGACTGTGGGAGCCTGGCATATGGTCTTTGGTTAGTTCAGCAGTCCGCTGTGATTGGTTAATGGGCATTTCACCAAGTGATAGTGACTGGCCCGAAAGACAAGTTTAAAGTGCAGCAACACAAACACACAGTCCAACTCATCTGTGCCTAATAAATTCCACAAGAGTGGCAGCCATCAAAAAGAGCTGCCGGACATGTCAGTGAAAGGAACGGGATGAAAGCTACAGGAAGTGGAAAAAGGCAAAAGAAAACAAAAGAAAAGCCACTTCTTAGCCACACAAGAGATTAAGAACAATGAAAAAAGCAGGGGAGAAAAATCCAGCCTGCTCACATATCCCTTCTTAGTCTACCTATTTGTATTTTATTTTTGATACAAGACTACTGTACGTCTTTAGAATTTTGTATATTGTACAGGAGTAGGTCATCAAGCAGTTGGTACATAAAAACGTATCTGAATCAGATAGCTTTGAATAGCCATGTGCTGATAAAATTACACAGTCTGATGATTATCTTGGAAAAAGTTAAATCATCAACAATCTCGACAGCTGCTGAATTAACATGAAAATCTTTAAGCAGTATTAAATATATGCCAATGACTACAAAGTTATTTTTTGGTATGGAAATCACATTTACAATTAAACCATGTAAAAATATACAATGTTGAACAAAAACTGTTGTTTCTGTTGCCTATTTTTTGTGTTTCTGATGCTCTCTCCACCACTCAATATGACAAATACTGTGTGTAACTACTAGTGTTTCATTCAGTGCAGTGCGTGGCATAGTATGACAATGACAGTAATTAAAACTTACTAAAAAATACAAATTTACTATAAATGTTTGTCCTTTCTCACACCACAGAAATTTAAACTTATTCAACATTTAGAAAGCCAGAAATCCTGGAAACTTGCCGTTTTCTTTAACTATTTAATGTGTGTCATTCTACAAAAATCATTCACTTCCATCACAGCAAACGTCAGCAAACACTTTCAGACTCTGAGGCAGTCAGACACTAGCAACCACATACAATGGGCTCTCAGCCTTTGGGAGCGTTCACTGTGGGATGGGGGTGGGCTGAAAACAGATTCTCAGTACATTTGCTTGTGTGTTTGTGTAAGTGTGTTTGTGTGTGTGGGTGGGTGAGGGTGTGCATGCATGTGTGTGTCGCACAAACTTGTAGTCAGACGACATTCCAGAGTATCTAAAGCAATGGCACAGGAGCAGTGCCCTGCAGTCTATACTGCTGCCTCTGCCAGGGCGCATACACAGAAACACACTTCAGAGGGCTTGTTGGTTGGCAAGGGAGACGGAGAGCATTGGATTTACTTTTGGGAATAACCCTGAGCATGAGCTCACCTCTCGCTTCCCTTTTTCCCTTCCTTTGCCTCTCCATAACCTCCTACCGCCTCCCCCACTACTTCTCCTTAACCATTCCTCTTTTGACATGTGGTGATGTCACCCTGATCTGACACTAATCATCCCCCCCCCCCCATCCCTCCCTCCCTATTTTCTCATCCTTCCTCCCCTTCTCACTGTCACCCATTTTACTGTAAGCCATATGACTGACAGCTGCAGCTGCAAGTGTTTCAGCACGCCTTCACTTCAGCTGTGTGGCTTTGTAAAGATCCAACCCTCCCTCCAGCCTCCACTCCCACTAGGCCTACAGGCCTTCCCCTAGCAACAGGCTTCAAGTCAGGCCAAAAAAAGACACCACGATCATTTAGAGAGGCTGCGACTCTGCATAGCTTGTGCGAGTAAAAGGTGAACTTGCTCCGACAGAAAGCAAAGTGAACAGGAGTTTGTGCTAAACCCTACAGACAGACGGATAAACAACCTAATAACACGCAATAATAACAGCGCTAACCTTTTGGAAACCTGACAAATGTAAACAGACACATGTCAGAGTTGCTTAATCAAACCACAAATTCCCCCTTACTAACTTGTCACAGCTTACAGAAATGCTCTGTCCCCATTAGTGCATAATGATCAATTCTGAGAAGCAGCAGATGACACACACGGAGAGGGTGAAGGTGTGACTTCTCCAGAGCTCACCGTCGAAAATGATACGACGATGACCAACATAACAGGAACCAGCAGCTGCGTACTATACTACCAGTCAGTCGGACGATAAGCTAGCAAGGTGTAAAATATATATACGGAGTGAAGCTAATGGTTAGCTTAGGGGGGGGTTTAACTTTCTTGTTTCAGGTTAGAGAGATGTAAAAATGATCCCTGGTCGCATGAGGGGAAAAAACTATGGCACGCTGGAAAACAATAGTCCACCCAAAAGATGATATTGGTAAAGCTCTTACACAACTGTACTTATCCCAGTGTGTGTGCGTGCGTGTGTTTGTGTAGAATCGTAGACATAAGAAGGAACATTGCCATTTATCTTGTTATAAGAAGTGCTACAAGCTTTCAGATCAAAATCAGCCTTTTGATTTTTATCTTAGGCTTATTGTGGTCTAAACTTAGAAAGCCTTTCATTGTACTGTATTTGTTTTGTGTGCCTCACATTCCTTTAGACATTGTTGAGCATCATAGTAACGCAGAAAAATGTCGGTACTGAGATAACTTAAATGAAACTGAATACTTAAATAAAAGTGCTGAATGAATCATGAGGTCTGGCTCATGGAAGTATGGTGTGAACCATTTCTTTAAGTAGCAGTAGCTCAATAATTACTACTTTATTCCAACGAAATATTATATAAACTGCACCTGTATTACCATTATCATAATATTTAACATGATATATTACTGTGCATTTCCCCTCAAATGTTTCAGTTACTGGCTTCCAAACAGAAAGTTGAATAAAGTTGTCAAACTACCGCATTCTCGTCAGGAGTTTCCCTGCAAAAATGAGGCTGTTGATAGACTACCGAGCTCACGTTTGTGACATACACAAGCACACACACGCCCTTCCCAAATAGGGCTGTAAATCTCCAGTGGGATGCCAGTACAGGCAGTACCCACAGACGCAGTTTCACAACTGGGAGCAACCAAGTTGGAACTATATATACACGAGCTGACACTCCAAGCAGCCAGCGCCGCTCACTGTGGACAAGACCACATGGAGATAGCTAATAAGACTAGTCAGTTACTTGACCACATACTAATCGCTCAAGACAGAGCTTCATATTTACGCCGACGGAGATCAAGTGGAGAGGGAATTTCTGATCTAGTTTAACAGAGTTACATTTTGTTGCTAATGTCACATTAATGCAGCATTACTTCTGAGATGGAAAGCCATATGCATCCTCCACAGATGTCAAGATACTATTTCAAGAGCATGTAAAAAGAGGCCACTGACCTAAGAATACAGAAAAAGAGAGCCAGATAATTCTGGTGCCATGTTAAGAAGTAAATGGGGCGGTACTCACAGGTAGAGAGATACAATCTTGGAAGCAGCGTGTCCTAAATCTGGTATGGAGGTCAGCTCATTGTGGTCCAGCCGCCTGAAAGGGACAAACATATAAATAGTAGTAAGTTAGAGAACAAAACTGTGCCACAGAGGTATTTTTCCAAGTTGATGACTGAAAAAAAATAAACTAAACAAAAATACAAATTCTTATTTTAAATCTCAAATTTAGGCACAAAAACAGAGCCTGCATCAAACTAAAGCTACACTCACTGTGTAGCACAAAATGTACATGCTCACATCACGTGACACAAATTTCATTCAAACCCTGTATAAATCAAAACATTTCAAACACAACTTGTCACGTCTGCCACAGAGCAAGTAGCAAGTCATCCTTTTAAAAAACAAAAATAACATGGGAGTAAAACAGATGTCGAGGAGCGTATGACTGACCCGCCGGCCTGCCAAAGATGTCACCAGTGTGTGTATCACCAGTTAGCTTGTGTATGTGTGTGTGTGTGTATCTTGTGTGCTGGCGCTGAGTGACACAGAGCCAAGCCCTCTCCTCACCATATAAAATATTTACAAGGCCAGCGTTGGCCACAGTATCAGGTGGTGGAGGGGAGGCTTAATATAGAAAACCACCACTTTATTCTCAATTGGACTTAGTTCAAGGCAACACGTATGAGGATGCTACTAGGAAGTACAATGGCGACCATGGACGTTAGTCAGAATTAAGTCATTGATAAAAATGTAGCGCAACTCGTGGATCGAAACGAACTACAGCAACAGTCAGAGCTGAACATTTTAAAACACTCCTGACAGAGTCCTTTAGACAATGTTCAGGTTGCTGTCGACTGCCTCGGAGGGAATCACGTGCACGTGTGAGTATTTTGTAGTTGACTACTTACAGCTCTCTCAAATTGGGAAGGTTGTCAAAAGCTTCAACATTGATGGCGGACAGCTTGTTGTGGCCGAGATTTCTGAAAAAACACAAAGAAGTAAATACAATTATGTTCCAACAATCAAAATAGCAGCAGCGCCAGCGACATTTTTCATAACTTTTATTGTATCTGCCAGAGCCATTTTTCAGTAGTTCAAATAAGGATCACGATCAATAACAACAATTATCTCTGCCATTTGACAAACAGCCTCGTCCCTTCACATTCTGTATGCCTGAAAACACTGCAGTACATCCATTCAGCGGGCCCTCAAGGAGGGCCAGATCAATACTATCAATACAGAGTGTCTCTCTCTCCTGGCTCACCTTCCAAACATAACCCACATGCTATTCATCTGCAGCAGTCAATTTGCACTTTAGATGGTGTATTTAATAGCTGACACTTGACTTGTACAGAGGCTTATTAGAGTGATTTGTCCAGTGATATAGCATTACCGCCTTCAGAGACGGAGGGGTTATATGTGTGTGCACATATGCATTTCACACAGAGCTTCCCACAATATGAATAAAACTTATTTCATGCATAAACAAGACACACAAACACACACACACATACACACCCACACACACACGTCTGGCCTGCCTGGCTGGCATGCAGCCTGCCTGTTGGCAGAGAGCAGGCTGCAGTGAGAGTGGCGTTTGTGTGGTTGGGTTAGGCTAGGCCAGACAAAGGGAGCCCACAGCTCCGAGCCGCCTGCCTCCCGCCCCTCCATCCCTCTGTCCAGACGTGAGAGACAGCCCAGGAATGTTTCACAGGCTTGCCGAAAGATGGCTGCTTGTTCCCAGACACTGGGGACACTTTAACCTGATGCAACACATTCCTCATCCTCTCATCCCACCGTGGCCTTAAAAGACCACTGCGGGGGGAAAGGAGCTTTAGGCTGAACTCTGTGGCAGGAACCGTTTCTTCATGTCATGCATTCTTCTTTCTAAAGAAGGCAGGCATGGATATAAAAAGCTGATGTGAGGAGGCTGGGTCAATACCGTAGCAAAAAACTGTTATTGTCTTACATCATACACTCTTTTTATTCTATCAATCAAGTCTCACTCGACAGATTTCCCTTTCTTGTCTTTGATTGATTGCAGATAATGACAGTCTCCCTCCCTAAATCTTTCTGTGTGTGTGTGTGTGTGTGTGTGTGTGTGTGTGTGTGTGTGTGTGTGTGTGTGTGTCAGATAATAGCAGAGCATGTGTCTGCCCTCCAGGCACAGGCCTGAAAGGAGGTGTGCATGTGTGTCTATGTTATGATCATTTACTGGGGCATCTCCAACCAGGCCTAGATCACAAACTGTCGTCCCCTGTAACAGGAGGCAATTACCTCGTTGAATGGTGAAACTAAGTGAAAAATCACACGGCTTTCTTATGGGCCGCCTCTGCCTGGAGGTACATATTCTGTTGTTCCATTACCAGTCCCAGCATGACTCGCCTCGACTTGGTTTTGGCCCGCAGTCCTCCGTTTTCTATTGCAGATAGTACCCGGAGATAGTACCCCTCAATGTAGCTGGTCGTCACAGCAATACCACACACAACTGCCGCGGCATAATGTTCAATGCGACACACACACCAGCGACCCACAAACAGCTCTTGATTTAAGTTAAAACGTTTCAACATTACTCAGAATGTAAAGACAGATAAGTGGTATAAAAACTTTCCAGCTGTGTTTTCCTCTGCCGTTGTTGCTGCAGCGGTCTGTGTGACGGTGGGAGCAGAGGGCTCTGTGAACGGGCGGCTGGCCGACCGCGTGAGCTCCTCTCGCGGGTTGCCGCAGGCTTCCCCCGCCGCCACTTGGGGAGCTCCTCAACTCTGAAATCTACACAGCTGATTTCTCACCTCAAAACTTCTCAGAAGTGGATTTAGTGATGAAATAATGTATGACAATTGTAAAATATAAAATTTTCTGTTGCTGGCCTCTGTCAGGCGCGCACAATGATGACGCAGTGTATAGTGACGATTCTCTCTGACTGATCAGTAGTCTGCTGGAACCTGGCTTGGAACCTCGATGGAGGTGATGCGAAAAAAAAGTACCTGGTACCAGGTACAAGTACAACTTTCCCACAATGGAAAACCAAAAAAAAGTGAGTAGAGTCGAGGCGAGCTGGTACTATGAAGTGGAAAAGGCGCTATATATTCAGCCAACACACACACACACACACACCTTGAACTTGGGAGAGTCTCGTCATCTGGAAGAGCAATCAGTTCTTTTTATCAACCTGCTTTTGGCATAAAACAAGTCCACTAGAGAACCTCGCATTACAAGCAAAGAAAGATTTATGCAGGAACATTACATCCAAAGAGCTTTTTTAGCATTTAAAAGGCGGAGGAAATTGGCTATGCACATATTCATAGGCATGAACTCAAAGCTTAAACTAAAGAACAAGGCAAAACAGAACAAAGGGATGACTAACAAAAAAAGCAAGTCACATTTGAACTCCAATCCTGCCATACTGGAGCTAAAGGCACTGCAACAAACAAAACTGGTCCTTTGTGCGTGTACACAAGCATGCATATGCTTATTTCTGTAGTGTCACCTGTAGTGTTTACTCAACTAATGGGCAAATTCATGAAGATTGCGCATCACTTGCACCTCTATCTGCCCCCGTCTCAAGGTCCGATAACATAAGATATTGACCTAACAATATTACAGAGCAAACACGGCGTCTCTAACTGCGTGTGGCTATCAGCGTTGGTGTTTGTGAATCAGACTTTTTTTTTTTGCAATGAGGCTCATTTGCATAGGAAGGGGCCAATTTTTTGTGCCAAATTTTACCATATTGCATATTACCCAATTTAAAGATGTGCAAACAGCAAGGGACATTATTTGCTTTTCCTTATGTGGATTTGCATCTGACTCTTTTTCCCTCCATCTCATTCAGACAGATTTATTTTCTTGCCTATCAGATTAGACAAGTTTTACAGTGTTTCAACGCCTACTGTGGGAGGCAATGGTGATAACGTTGGTTTCCCTCCCAGACGTGTGGGGTGTGGGACAGACTCCAGTGTGCTTAATGCTTTCCAGAAAGTAACTTTACAATCATGCTGTTTCTGGAAGAATTTGCCATGCCGGGATCAGAAGCCTAGAAGTCATGAGAGTTTTGGACTTGGAGAGGTTTAGACACCCAGACCAGAATATACTGAGAAAAATGAGAACCTTCCACATAACCTGTCAAACTCTACACTAGGTGCAGCGAACAGACCAGCGTTTACGTCACATCATTCAACCAGTCGGAAAAGGATGTATAGCTGAGATAGGAGTGGCTGTCATGATTAACCATGGCAAACACTACAAAGCCGATTGCCTTAATGCTTCAAACACGGCACTCCATTGTATGGTACAACTAGTTTACACAATTGAGCAGGAGTGTTTGACATTAGTCAGCGGGATTAAATTCAAAAGCACTCTCTGCCAGGTATGTAACCAAAGAACGTGTGTGATCATTTAAGGCTGCATGTTGAGCCAAATGCTAATTTTCCCAATGAATTCAACCTTTGTACAGTAAATGATATATGGTTTAATAGCATTATGAAAATAAATTTATCACTGTAGCAATTTGTAAAAAACTTAATAATAATCAAACAATAACTACTAACCACAGAAACGTGCAGTGATTATTCTGGTGGCACACTTCAACCTTCATTCAACACGCAAATTCCTCTGAAGTCATCATATTTAAGTCAAATCTGTATATATTGAAGCTGGCCCCATTCAACATTTACAGTCCGCTCTAAACTATACTAGCCAACCTTTCAACTGTGTTCTAGCAAACTGCCGGCCATCAGTGCACACAAAGGTCAGCATGACCTCTTTTCTGTCAGTAGAACTGGAGAGACAAGAAACACGAGGGCAGCTGGAAAGAGTGCTGGTCTGGGACAAAGAGGTGCAGTTTATACTCCCACCGTCCAACCCCACCCAGCCACCACAACCCAAACGCCTCCCCGCACTTTACAAACAATAACCACAAACACTGAGACACTGTTAAATATCAGGAGGAAAAAGCTTGTCTATGGAACACGGCAGAAATTTGAAACGCGAGGCCGCAACGTAATAATACCACAAAAAATAGCAGACAAATGGCAATGTCTGAAACAATCACCCACCTGTTGCCCTGAAGCAGCGTCACTAGCTTAGTCAGTTAATGAGTCCATACAAAATGAACTGATGACTATGTAGATCATTCAGTAAGTCACCTATCAAGTACAAAAACAAGTATTTGCTAGTTGCTAGTTTGCTTTTCTCACATCCATGTCATTACAAACATGTACAACCTTGGGTTTTTAGACTGTCTTGAGACCCTAATAACTCATCTTTTGTTTTTACTTTTTATGGGCTTGATCAACTGATAATCAGCCAACCACTGGAAGGATATATGAGGAACCTGAGAAATATATTTATTTGAATTGAATCTGGAGAGAAAGTCTTCAAAAGACAACGTGATAAACTAAGGCCCGCCTGACTAAGCAAACTGTCTAAGGAAGAAAAATAGGGCTCAGCGCCTGCAGTACACCGTCACTGCTGGACCATGTAGCTGATCTAACATATTAAACTTATTAAAAGGCTTTAAAAAATAGCTGTGTTATGGGTGCTGTGGGAGTCGAGGAAAGCTGGGAGTACAGGAGTGATGTCATCGCATATGACACTATGCTTGTAAGTCTGTGTGTGGGAGAGAGGAGATATGGGGAGGGAGGAAGAGAGCAGGGACTTGCACATACAGAGATGCATCATCATTATCTTCCCCCATTTCTATCATAGATAAATGCTGTGTGAACTTTGCTCACTGAAAGTGTGAAGTGATGAGCCTTCTATAGACCAGCTGGGAGACAAAGGCCCTTTAATAAGGTCGATTTCAGAGCATCATAAAACTAGTCAAATAATAAGTGTCAGAGGGCCAGACGCGCACGCACACGCACGCACGACTCTTCCTGTCATTAAGGGCCAGTTTATAGCCAGGCAACTGCAGTGAGAGTGTACACAAAGCCAACACCAGCTCCAGGCCACCATCTTACACACCAGTCATCCAGAGGAAGGAAACAGGCAGAACAAAGCCGGTATCTTATCAACTTTGACAAGGTTAAAAGCATAAGCAGACGAACAAGATATGCAATAACAATGATAAAATTGATGAGCGAAATGAAACAAAAGTAAGAGTAAGATCTCGGTAGGGTTAGGAGAACTTTCCTGACCATCACCACTCTCGCACAAAGACACAACTCAACAAAAGGAGTTGCTCTGGCCTTTTGAAATCAGCCAGGCCAAGAGCGTGACTCAGTTTCTGAGTTTTTTCCGAGGCAGGAAGGAGGGCCACATCTTGGGGCCATGTGCAATGCCATTCTTCACGCTGCTGGTTTGGCGCTGACGTGGGGGGGACGGAGCGGGGCACTCCAAACAAACAGGGAGAGGGGTTGGGGAAAGGGTCTGCACTAGCCCGAGGGACTGCATGAACCCGCAGCCAGGCCCAATGACGCTGGCCTGGACACCCCACATGAGAAGCACAATAATGCTGTCCACACTACATACATGTATTGTGCACACATTGTCCACACACACACACACACACACACACACACTATGCTCCGGCATTTAACACTGGATTCTAGCGTGATAACAATGCAATTTGTTACAAATGGCGCCAGGCTACTTCATTATGAGTAAAAGGAAATGAGTGTCCCCAATTAATCTGAAAGAGTAACATAAATACTTGCCTCTTTAGTGGGGCTATTGTTTTAGTACTGTGCAGAGAGCTGACCTTGTGCTCTCAACTTCAAAAGGGAACAAAAAGACAGATCGTTAGTCAATTTCTTCCAACTTACTGTTTATTATTATAACAGAGCAAAATTCTGCAATAATTACACTCCAGCCAGCGGTGAAACAAGTGTCTAAATAGTGGACTGTGCTACCTCTACAATCTAAGGGCATGTGAATGTGTGGCTGTCTAGACAGTGGAGCTCTGATGCACCTTTCCTTTCTACAAGATCAGAAAGTACAGAGGCTAATTTGGCACAACTCGCAGGCACGGTTCAACTCAACTTCTTGCAGGACTGCCTGTTTTCTGGGGAGAAGCCTGCACAGTACCTCTCCCTCTGTGTCACGCTTTTTTCCCCTCTTCTCTCTTAACATCGTCTCCAGATTTCCAAACTCTTACCAGATGTAGAGAATTCACAGATGATTCATCGATCAAGCCCACTTTGTAGACACCGACTTCAGGGGAGAGGGAAAGGTGGAGAAAAAAAAAGAAACTTGGCGCCTTAAAGTGTCTTCACAAAAGGGCCATCTATTCTGCTGACTGGATTCCTGTAGAATGACTTGTGGCAACAGCTGTTTGATTGTCATTAAAGCCGGTGCGAGGCCATGAGCTCATCCCATATCTCCATGTTAATGTCAGACTTTATCTGTTATTAGAGTATGGCCTCGGCCTTAGCTGCTCCTTCCTAATTCGTTCACAGCTAATGTTTTGCATGAATCATCTTAATCGGTTAAAAGATCATTTTAACAATAATATGCTGGCTGCTTTAAATTTCCATATAGGAACTCCCTGTGCTTTTACTATCCAACCCCAAATCCCGATAAGGGAGGGAAAAGTAAAGAGCAGCAGATAAAAATCAGTGCTAATGATAATATCATCCTAAAGCACTATTTAACTTCAAAATATCCGCAAGAGATCATGCTTGCCTCTAGGCGAGGGAAACTATGACAATAAACAAACTTCGTATAATCACTTCCAATACCACAAGATTACAAGGCTGTGTAGCGAGAAATGCCCTAGAAACCACAAGGGGCTGAGCCCTGCTGTGTGCTGCTGCTGCTGCTGCATCTCTGCCCCAACTGCTGAAATGTTCACCTGTTTAAGCAATTGGAGAAGTTTCTGCAGTGTAATGTTCACACACCAGCCGGTCCTTCTACCGTGTTCAAACTTACGAACAGTAGAAAAGGCCACGATTGAAACGCTGTACCAAGGGCAAGCATAGTCCTACCGTGGTTTTTATTATTAGTTTGGCATGCATATTTAGTGCTTGTAAAACACAATATGTCACAATATGTGACATACAGTCCTGTGATGTTTCATTCCCTCTGGGCTTTCTCAGTGGGTTACAACATGTGTGACAGTGGTTGAGGTTTCTGACCACTGACAGGACTCTCACCAAGCACCGGAACCACCCTGAAGGCAGCAGCGGCAGCAGGAGTGACACTGACAAAACACTTCCATGCAGTGGGCGGACAGTGTCCCCCCCTCATGTTCCCCCAGGCCAGGTGATCTGCAGCCCCACCCTCCGCCGACCCGTCCACAACCAGCCAGCTGAGCTCCCTGCCCCTGTCAGGAAACCACCAACACAAACCCATTTCCTGAGGGCAGAAGCCAAAACCCACTGTTGGGGGTGGTGTTTACCAATAAGGCTGTACCGTGTGGTATAAGGCTACAGCTTGGGATTGAGTCACAGCAGAACATTTGGTGTACGCCAAACATTATGGCTGGCACATTGGGAAACCACTTGGGAAACGCTGGGTTACAAATGAGACCATTCAAGATCACACACACACAAAAAAAAAAAACAAACAAAAAAAACACACGTAGCTTTCTGTAACAGTAAAAAAACAAAAAGGATTTTACAGTCTCACAGGAGAAAAGACGCTGGCAAACAGACACCATGCATCTGCTTTATCTCTATCCAACCACAGCAATCTCAGCTAAAATTAGTAATGTTCATGCTTTTATTTACTTGCAAAACCCCATTACCCCTGTGGGCAAAAATGCTTTTTATACACATTAGCGTGGTTGCAAATAAGATAAGGCACCACTCCTGAGAGGGAATATGTGACTGTGTGAGAGCAAACTTGCTTTGAATGTTATTAAGATATTCATCAATCAGAAACAAGGGACAAGCATCTGAGACTGGTGCGTCCGTTTGTTAAGTGGTAGAAGCACTGATGTGAAACAGCAAAGGACATGTTTGAGAGAAACAAATTCATGACTGCAGGGGCTGAAAACCTGTGTCGTCAATCTCAGGGATGGGACAACATAAATAACTGATACAACAATATCCTATGGCCAATTTTCCTGCAACGCATTATCAAGTCATTAATGTTGCAATAGGTTATTAATACACTGTAGTAAATGATTGTTTTTCTTCTTTAAGGGCATGCTCCATACCTAGTCAATCACACACCTAGTCAGTTCTCCTGCACGACCCTCAATCATCTCTCCTTGTTAGCACCAGGATGTGCCAACGTGTGTTTTTCCTTGATTCCTCATCAAGGCCGCTTTCTCACCAGGGACTATTAAAATCAGGGTCCTGAAGGGAGATTATTTTGACAAGTGGAAAGCATTAGGGCAAATCTTTTTCCACATTCAGCCACAGGACTGCTAGGACTGATACTGATGGGTATGCTTAGGGCCTTATGATTTCTGCGATGCAGAATTTGATATTAAAAACAGAATCAAATGTAAAACGCGGAATATCGTAGAATCTGCCAAAATGTGGAAGTAATTTATAAAAAAAAAAAATTGTATTTTCCTTAGCCTTATAAGCGTTTTTTCCACAGCTCTTTAGCCAAATGTAAAACACAAAATTCAGAAGAATTATAAGAAAACTTTGGAGGGAAGATTTCATAGGGCCCTGTTTGCTGCTAACACCTACCCTCTAGCCACCGATCTATGGACACATATTCATCAAGGTTCCCAGAATAAATCTTGCAAAGTGCTCTGAAAGTGACTAAAAACAGAGCTCCCTATGAGCAGGAGGTGAGAGTACATAATGAAGGTCTAATGCCCACTTTATGCCACCATTAATCAAAATGTCTTGTAATTATAAATCTGTGGAGGGAATTACAGGCTGGTCTTGAGGCAAGAAAAAAAAAACCACAACATAAAATGCTCACACCACAGTTTGATCTAACACTGTATATGATGAGTTAGCCAGAACGTCTTGTTTATGTGCATGTATTAAATGAGAAGGTGACTTGGTGGCAGCTATCGTTTAGGCAATTGCATTGGGGGATGGGGGGTGGATCACTGCTGTTGGAGAGGTATTTTCTTGTTAAAGAGTAAATTGCAAGAATTTAAATCAATACATCCTAGATGTTTAATGAAGAAGGTTTATTTTTTTAAAGATCAGCGTTTATATTTCCATGTCTTTCAGAAAGTATGAGCATGCTGCCTGCATCATTTGTCACCTGCACATAACTACTAAAGGAACTGCAGCTCTCCTAAATCCTGGTGGAGATATCATGACTCTCCTTAAAAACTATTTCCCTCTGTGATCAGCTGTCGAAAGGCAGGTCCTTAGGTACTACTGCTGTGTTCATTACTGTAATCCCAATTTAAGAGCCCGTATTAAGATAATTGCAACATTTACATGACAGCGCAATCTTTCTTCACCCACACAAAAGGGTGGGAAATTGCCATTTCTGTTAAGCTGGATTTATCCTCTCTGCTTGAACTACCTTCATTATAGAGAGAGTAAAGCAGAACCCAGAGGACTTTTAAAGTCTGTAAGCAGTTGTACAAAGCACACATATATGTACGACTAATTGGGGGTGTTTCTTGTTGATTGAAAACTGCAGTCCCACATGTTTTAGCTACTTGTTTAACAGTCACATCCTGCAGGTGTTTCAGGTTATTGGGATATTCCTTTGAGCCTTAAAGCTGCATTGTGTAGAAGAGAGAGGGAGGAAAGCTGACCTCTGTGACTTGTGTTTACTGACACCCACCAGTACTGTCCTCCCTACCACCACCACCACCGCTGCTGCTGCTGCTCCCTCCCTGGGGTAAACATAACAGAGATAGTCGATTCCACACTGACTTCACTTGGCTCAGACGCCTGAAGGTAGAGATGGACAAATGCACTTTGTTCAAAACTAAGGCGCTGTGCAAGCTGACACTCTCTGCCGGCTCTATTGACAGGATAAAACTGTTATTGTTGTCCTGTACTCTAAGCCTTGCTATATTGTCATTTGCACATACTACAGTTTCTCTTTTGTCTGTGAGTAGCATACACCCACATCCTCGTGCAAAAGCTGCACTCAAAAACTAAAATAACAACTTTAAACCCACAACACAAAAAGTAATTTGATCCACTCCAGTGGACAGGACTTGGCGTAAGGTACCTTATAATGGGAATCACACCGGGCCACAAGTGAAATTGTCCATACTTGTCTCTTAGGGTTTACAGTAATCATCAGCTAATCTGGCTCGTTTACAGAGCCCCGAGGAACAGAGCTGGTTTCCCCTTTGAGTTACCTGCCAACATAATGTGACTATCTCAAGTGGTGTGGAAATATGCAACCTAGGTGTTTTAAAAGATAATTCAAAGCCATAAAGCCATTCCCTTTGAAAACAACAAGATTGCGGGTCCTTAAATCTTGACCGATAAGGTTTGACGAAGATAACAGAAGCAGACTTGGAGCGAGACAGTGCTCATGCAGGACTCTATCTTTGCACAAACCAAACGGTTAAGGGCAGCTGTTTCAGACGGGACATTTGTCCCACAGCAGCTTGTCCATTGTCCATGAGGACAGGAGAAGCAGTGTGTGTCTGCATACATGCATGATAAATAGCGTCTGCACTTGAACTTGTCTAAGTGGTGCTTCAGGGCAATGAGGCTACCCGGGCACAAGTGCTGTTATTCATCTTTTTAGAGGACTTTTTAAAAGTTGCATTCCTCACTTCCCAGGGGAAGATAAACTGCTTAACAC